>NW_027167902.1:1856811-2165030 GCF_040954835.1 Lepisosteus oculatus | reverse complement strand
TACAATTAGCAGGCAATAGAACAGGTCACATTGGTCTTGGAACCATCAAAAAGCAGTATTCACACATTCTCGGCATCAATTTTCCTTAAAAACAACTGAAAAAGCAAGGTAAAGAGTGATTGATTTTTTTAATGAAAGTTATTTGATTTAATTTATTTAATTTTCATAATATTTGAAATATGTTGGGATTAATGTGACTCAATATTATCTGCAGCTCTTACACTCCAGGCACCTGATAAAGTGGAACGCAGTGTCTTTGCCTTACATGGCGCTCAGCTCTTCCTCAATCCCAGCAGAAGCACCAGCAGAAGCAGCAGCCTCCGGGTCCTGCCTCATGCACAGCTTAAAATGCAACACCAAGTAATACAACAAACAACAGGGAAAACCATTCACGATCAGACACATCCGTTGATTGCTGGCTCTCAGTAAAGGGACATTGCATCATTACATCACAAAATAGACTACATTTCAAGGTTAAAGAATTACCATGTTCTGCGATTCAGAACGAGGCAGCAAAACTTCCTATAATCTGTTGTGGCCCTGTGACATTGTAAAGGAGCAGGCTTGTGAATACATCTCGTTTAATCCAATGGAAATATTGCTCTCAACTTTTTTACGTTTTTGCCAATAAATAATACTACATTGTTAACTCTGCATAAAGAACCTTGGAATGGAACGTTTTTTGCAGTGAAATGTTTGCTGCATAACCTATACCCTTTCTCTCCTACATCACATTGCATTAGTCATTACAGTGATTAGTGAGCAGGAAGGGCTGCATCACATCGCAATTTGTTTGGAACTTGAATGCGAATTTGTTACAACATGGCGTAACTTACAGTCCTTTCACAAAATTCATGATTTTGTGCTCAATTTTGAGTTTGTAAAGTTTTTCTATAATGTCAATGATTTTATTTTGTGACTGAAATTAAATACTTTTGTGTCTGCAAAATTGGGACTGTAGTTCCACCTTAACCTACTAGTACTGTATGTCTTTGGACTGTGGGAAGAAACTGGAGCACCTGGAAGAAATCCACACAAATGAAGGGAGAACATACAATTCCATCCAGACTGCACCCCAGGAATTGAACCCAGGACCCCAGATCTGTGAACCACAGTGCCACCTCATTGCTATAGTCACTATAATTAATGTCAAAACTCATTTGCAAATGAGCAGCCTGGGATCCAAAAGGATCAAGACAAGGATCCAAACAAAGCACTATCCCAAAGCTTGGCTTTGTACCGTATATAATACAGGGCTTGATGCAGAAGGCAGATAATCAAAGTCCATGCAATAATTGCTAAGGGAAAGTGACTTTGTGTTCTTGGAGGGAAGTCACTCAACACGGAGCTGTGTTAGTGAAATGATTGTTCTGATGTACGGCTGATGTCCAAACACTGAAAACATGATTGTATATGCAATCGCACTCCCGAGCTCCATTGGGTATGGTTAAAATAACTTTTTATAGTTCATCACATTCAAAGTGTGTGTACCTGATGAAAGTGTAACACGCATTTGGAGGAGTTATTCAGGATTTTCTTTCATTCAACTATTTCAAGACCCATTATTTTCAGATGTTGTAGTATACGTGAATAATGAAAGGCCTTCATATTACACAATGAAGGAATGACTTCGCAGGTGTGAAGAATAAAAGATTAATTCAGCTCACTTTGGGGAGTTTCACAATGGCCCTCCTTAAAGAAATGTGGGTTTGATTAAAGGAGTGAAGAAAAAGCACTGAATAATATTTGCTTCTGTAAACGTAATCATCTCAAAATATGGTTAAAGAAATTGAAGAAGGTTAAACATAATCCAAAACGTATAAGGTCAATTTAAATACACCCAGAATTCTAGTGTTTATGCAATGCATCTGTGGGTTGATATGAAATACGGCCGTTCTTAAACTAAACGAGGTTATCGAGAGCATATTCCGAGTACGGCTGTGGCCAGTTGTACTGTGAACTGAGAGGACCGTATCTTATCCTGAACTGACTGTGCAAATACCGTCCTCTGCTGGCAGAAGGAATAGATTACAACGGCACTGTATTGGCGATTAGTCCTATTGCTAGAATATTGAAACAACAAGGAGTCCGCGGAGTCAAGCAATGCAGAATAAACAAGTACCTGAAATTCAATAGGATTTTGTGTATTGATTACAAATAGGTGTGAATTTCTCATGTACAGTGGTATTCATGGATTCCTTACACAAGCAGCCGTTGTTATGATACTTTCGTAATCTGAATATAAATCTGTTATCTACTTGAAACTGTAATTATTGAATAGATTAATGTCTTTGAAATGCTTCATTAACTGGGCAGTTTCCATGTTTGGAAATGTTTTTATTTTGATTGCTGATTGCTAGATACTGTATGTTTAATAGGCATGCTGTTAATATTTTCTACAAATAAGACAGTTATGCTGTAGTAAGTTCTATATAAGTTATATAACATAAGTTATATTTTGTTCTGAGGTCAATTTGAATCTCATACTAAATTACTGGTGTCCTTTTATCTGAGAAACACTACCTGATTGATCACCTGATGCCTAAAAAATTAGCATGCACAGTAGCCCAGTGTTTAGCATTGCTAGCTCACAGTGCTGAGGCCCTGGGTACACTTCTGGACCTGGGGTGCTATCTGTATGGAGCTTGTATGTTCTCCCCATGTTTGCATGAGTTTGCTTTGGGTGCTCCGGCTTCCTCCCACACTTCAAGAACTACTGGTAGGTTAATTGGCTTCTGGGATAATTGGTGAGTGTCTGTGTCTTCCCTGCATTGGACTACCATCCAGTCCCAGGTATCTCCTGCTTATTACTTTCTGAGGCTCTGGCTCCCCCGTGCCCCGCGACCCCCTGACCACCTGACCCTGAATTGGATGAAGCCGTTAGAAAATGGGTGGTTTCTGTTATGCTCTGGTCATGCTCTGCCATAGTAACAACTTGTAAAAAATGCAGATGCTAGGATTTAACTCAAAGAAGGAGCTCAGATCACTGTGTTGGCATCGCTGTACAGGTGTCCGGTTTGTTTTAGAACATGTGCTAAAATCTTATTTACTAACTTCTAGACTTTTTACCCCCCATATCAGCCTGCAGGTGCACAGTGGTCTGTGGACACCCTCCTTGCTCTGTCGTAAAACAGGAAATAAAAAGCAACTGGTTTTGACTTTAATGCACTGAGACTGTGGAACTCACAGAACTCTCTTGTCAGAAAGGCAGCTTCTAACAGCTTTTAAGTGAAGACTAAGAACACTTTTCTATTTTATTAAAATAGATTATATATGTTTTGTTTAAATATATGTTATAAATGTTAAAACGACAGCTCGTATAAGCTTGTATTTTTACCTTTCGATCATTTTTAGAATTGCTTTGAGTTGCTTTTACCATGATAAACAGTACAAAATATGAGGTGTTGAACTTGTCTAAAGTTTTAAAGCGCTTTATGACGTAAAGTGTGATGACAGTTCTTGGCGGTCTATGTAACAATTCTTCTTGAAGTAGGTCATCGGGCCAACAGTATATAAACATTACAGCTCAAGTGCTTTTGTATCTGAACGCTTTTAGGTAAGTAATTTAGCAGCTGCGGTATTAATCGTGATTTTAATGGCAAATTCAATTGCAGGTAAAATAAAAATGGCGGATAACTTTCTTTCTAGCTTCGTGAAGCGGTCGCGCTATATTATACATATATACCATAATAAGAAACATAATATGTACAGTAGAATTTTTCACTTTAAGCTGGCATTATCCAGAACCGGGTCAGGGAACGGACCCGGACCGTGCAGTGTGGTCCGTCGGCCTTCTAAAGATGTTTAGGAGATCGAGGCGCCCTTGGATTTGATTATAAACTTGCATAATTTCTTAACTTGACCCCATTATCTTAAAAAAAACGGCCAGGCCAAGACCAAAGCATGAAGGCTGCGAGGATCGGGGGACTCTCATTTTTGGTCACAGCGTACAGTAGTAGATCAGTAACCTCTGTTTATCGTGATAACCTTTAATTATTTTCCAGTACTTTTTTAAATGATAAAACACATTGTCTCGCCAGTTTTGCTAAAGATACGGTTTTAGTGTTTACGCATAAATTTGTAAGCCGTAGGTTTAAATCTCGTGGTCTTATTTTCTGCATTTTCATCGTAAGGGAAGGCGCTCGTTTGCGATTTACGCGCTGAATATTGTAAGCAGAGGAGCCTTAAGGCACAGCCTCGCCTTAACACCATCGTTTGCATTGTCATTGTCATCCAGAAAAGCAGTCGTAAGAAAATGAATCTGTGGCGGCTCCGAACATTAAAAAAACTATATCTAGACTGCAAATACATCCCAATCTTACTATCAACACGTTTTAAGACCCCTCTCCTTTCCACCGGTATACAAGCTAAGAGAGAAATATTGGAAATCCCATCTGAAGTAGCCCTCGTCTCACCTTCGGAGCTGTGAGCGATGGGGATCATAATTAAAAGGGGTACAGTTACTTTGAAAATGTGTATGTGATACTTAAATTTAAATAAAATAAAAAGATAAATTATATAACACAGACTGCTATCTATGTCCATGTGTTTAAGACGTATGAATCGGTTTTAAAACAGGCACACCCCTTCTCACAAATCCGACTGGAGTCTCAGTCCGTCGTCGCGATGAATTAGGAGCTCAGATGTAGGCTAAGTGATTGCAATTTACTTATTTAAAAGAACCACTTCAAATCAAAAGGGAGACATTTTGTAATGGTAGTTATCGTATTATAGTATACGATAACTGTATACGTAGTATACGTAATTGTAGATATACAGTACATAAAGGGTATGAATAGGTGTGAGCTTTTACTGTATATTTAATATTTTATCTGACCCACTTGTAGAAACCGCCTACTCAGATTTATTTAAGTGGTCTGCCACCATAAAGACAGAAAAATATAATGACACCCTGTTACATTAACTGTAAAATAAACGCCGTAACTGCGGCCATATGAAAATTTGGATAAAGATTATACAAACATCCTAAGGAGCTCTATGACATATGAGCGTCGTAATAATGGTTGGTGACCTGACGTAACAGTGCTCCCTGAATTACGTGATCTGTATATACCCAAATACAGATATATCACATAGGGAGATGCAGTCAAACATTGCATTGCTATCGTCGTGGTGAACTATTTCTCCGCTGTTTAAAACTTGTTTGGTAAGTGTCATCAAATATGCTTGTCAATTTGTAGCGAAATCGATATACTGTATCATAATCCTTCAGCTATCTATAATGTAGTGAAACGGCTAATTAATATTGATCAATTCCCTTATTCACAGTGACTTTTGCTCAAACCCCTGTTGCATAATGGGTTAATTTTATATAAAAAAACATTTATATCATAGATATAATACAAGCTTTGAAATGAAATAGCACATTTCCAGGTTTCAGTTAAACATTTTTAAAAAAGCTCATGACTTTAAGCATTCTGAACATTGAGAATGTTATTTGGGAAACAAATGTTTATTATAATGTTTATGTTTAGGATCTGTCTCCTACTGAGTCAGCATGCAGCATTCAACACCATTAGGTTTAATATTAAAAAGTTGTGTATTTCCTGAATTGTTTTTTTTTATTCTTTTCTATTAGACCATACTAGACTGTGCAGGATATCATTTATTTGCCATTTTTGCCTTTTCCAGATACCTGGGAAACAAAGCTCATATCTCATTTGCCAATGGAGCCCAGTCCTAAGCCTGGTGCTCTGTCCCCCTCCCCGAAGGACACAGACTCGAATCGACCCGCGCCCTTAAGGCAACAGGATCTGATCTCCACGTACTGCCCGCCTCCCAAGATACAGCTTCTGAAGGACACCTTCCAAGAGAAACTGATGCAGGAAAAGGAGAAAAAAATGATCGCCATGTACAATCGGCGGCAGGAGGCAGCTCTACAGAAGATGAGAAAATGTTTCCAATATGTCAAATACGCTGCGGAGAAGAAGATGGGGAACAGCTATCGCTTCCAAGCCCAACAGGGCCCCGAGAAGAACATTGTGGGGTATGATCGGTCTTACCCCCTGAAGCCTATGGGTAACAGGAAAGTCTCCGGCCCTGGTGAGGTTCAGGCTGTGGACCGCCCGGACGCACAGAGTGATTCCTTGTTTGCCCCCACCCCGCCTCAGGATGGTCATGAGAGGCCCTGCGAGAGGCCGGGCAGGAGGGGCTCAAGAGTACGCAAACCTAAGGACAGGACTGTCCTCCCCATGGTGGCGACCCCTCCAGGGCAATGCCCTTCTCATGCCAATGGGAAGGAGCACTTTCAGTTGCAAGAGGAGCTACGAAAAGTGGCCGAGGCAGAGGCCGCGCTGAAGGAGGAGCATCGCCGGAGGGAGGCCAGCCTGCAGGATGAGATGCGCCGGAAGGAGGCCATGATGAAGGACGAGATTCGCCAGAAGGAGGCCATGATGCAGGCGAAGCTCTTCAGAGCTCAGGAGGAGCTGAGGATGGTTCCGAGAGAGATGGAAGACTCCAGAGAGGTGGCCGGAAGGGAAAATAGAGGCGAGGCAGAGCGAGCTTTGCCCCAGAGGACCATGGGCCAACCACCGCTCTAAGGCCGTGCCTCTTCTGACCTGCAGAATGGAGAAGCAAAAAGCCTTCACTCCAAGGAAAGCCCTTCCTATCAGAGGAGACAACCTTGATTATGGTTCTCCAATGGAAGATGGCGGATGCGCAGAATCTCACTTTCCCTCTGCGCTTTCCCATCAGGAGAGACGTCAAGTGAGCCCTTGCAGCCGTGGGCTAGAAGACGTCCCCTGTGGAAGGAGAAAGTATCTCAAGAAAGCAAGGCTCCCTGAAAGCGACGTGTCAGTGGCACAGGCCGCGCAGGGCCACTTCAGAAATAACACCACATGTCTGGATGAACAAACTCTGTCAGTGGAAAACAGATATTTGTCCCCTACAAGTCTGATGTGCCCTACCGCTGAGCAATTTCCATATGAGAATAGCCAGAGTGGAAACCCTCAGCTGGTGCCCTGTGAACTGTGTCACGGGAAGTTTGCTGTAGAGAGGCTGGAGAAACACAGCAAGATCTGCAAGAAGCTTCAGAATTCAAAGAGGAAGGTTTTTGACTCTTTCAAGCACAGGGCCAAGGGAACAGAACTGGAGACATACATCCATAAGAAGAAGGTTAAACCGCCAATCGTGGTAAGGGCTATCCTTAAACTCTTTCCAAGCTTCCCTTTTTTTCTCCTAGAGTCAGACTCAGCTTATAAATCAATGTAGACAATAAATAAGTGTTTTATGAAGTACTCTTCTGAAAAACTGCCGCAAAGGCACATTTGCCAGACAGAATAAATGTGTCTTAGTGACTTCTGAATTCTGTTGTAAAAATCTACATATCAAGCAAATAGCACTCACAGGAAACAAAACCATAACTACGTAAATTGTACTCTCTACCCAATGACCTGAAAGGTGGCCCCAGAAAGCTACGTTATTACTGTATTGATATTTTCTTGCCTTGTGAATGGTTTGCGACCAGACTGTGTACGCAGTGCTAGTCTGGACTTTTTCTGGAAGCTGTTTTATTGGTTTCATTCCCTGTTCCCAGCTGAGAAAGAACAACTGGAGGCAGAAGCACGAGGATTTCATTCGGAGCATCAAACAGGCCAGGGAGGTGCAGCGGGTGATCACGCAAGGAGGGAAAGTTGTGAACCTGCCCCAGCCCCCCGCGAATCCAAACCCCGACTACGTGCCCTGCCCTCACTGCGGCCGGCGCTTTGCCCCCAGGCCGGCACAGAGGCACATCCCCAAGTGTCAGCACATCAGGAGCCGCCCTCCTCCTCCTCCTCGCAGATGAAAACTGATGTGAAGAAGAGCAAAAGAGTCATGATCTTGGCTCACGACTCACGTCCTGCTTTTTCTTTTTAGAAACACATTTAGCACAGTTCATCCGTATGATGATGAAAAAAAAATGTTACCTTATTTTAATTAAATGATTTTTTTTTGGTGGACTGGTGTTTGCGTAGCTGTGGTTATTTCAGTTTTTCTCTTATCATTCATACACCTTGACCTCCTAAAAATAATTTTTCAACCTGGAACGTACAATTAGCAGGCAATAGAACAGGTCACATTGGTCTTGGAACCATCAAAAAGCAGTATTCACACATTCTCGGCATCAATTTTCCTTAAAAACAACTGAAAAAGCAAGGTAAAGAGTGATTGATTTTTTTAATGAAAGTTATTTGATTTAATTTATTTAATTTTCATAATATTTGAAATATGTTGGGATTAATGTGACTCAATATAATCTGCAGCTCTTACACTCCAGGCACCTGATAAAGTGGAACGCAGTGTCTTTGCCTTACATGGCGCTCAGCTCTTCCTCAATCCCAGCAGAAGCACCAGCAGAAGCAGCAGCCTCCGGGTCCTGCCTCATGCACAGCTTAAAATGCAACACCAAGTAATACAACAAACAACAGGGAAAACCATTCACGATCAGACACATCCGTTGATTGCTGGCTCTCAGTAAAGGGACATTGCATCATTACATCACAAAATAGACTACATTTCAAGGTTAAAGAATTACCATGTTCTGCGATTCAGAACGAGGCAGCAAAACTTCCTATAATCTGTTGTGGCCCTGTGACATTGTAAAGGAGCAGGCTTGTGAATACATCTCGTTTAATCCAATGGAAATATAACTCTCAACTTTTTTACGTTTTTGCCAATAAATAATACTACATTGTTAACTCTGCATAAAGAACCTTGGAATGGAACGTTTTTTGCAGTGAAATGTTTGCTGCATAACCTATACCCTTTCTCTCCTACATCACATTGCATTAGTCATTACAGTGATTAGTGAGCAGGAAGGGCTGCATCACATCGCAATTTGTGTGGAACTTGAATGCGAATTTGTTACAACATGGCGTAACTTACAGTCCTTTCACAAAATTCATGATTTTGTGCTCAATTTTGAGTTTGTAAAGTTTTTCTATAATGTCAATGATTTTATTTTGTGACTGAAATTAAATAATTTTGTGTCTGCAAAATTGGGACTGTAGTTCCACCTTAACCTACTAGTACTGTATGTCTTTGGACTGTGGGAAGAAACTGGAGCACCTGGAAGAAATCCACACAAATGAAGGGAGAACATACAATTCCATCCAGACTGCACCCCAGGAATTGAACCCAGGACCCCAGCTCTGTGAACCACAGTGCCAGCTCATTGCTATAGTCACTATAATTAATGTCAAAACTCATTTGCAAATGAGCAGCCTGGGATCCAAAAGGATCAAGACAAGGATCCAAACAAAGCACTATCCCAAAGCTTGGATTTGTACAGTATATCATACAGGGCTTGATGCAGAAGGCAGATAATCTAAGTCCATGCAATAATTGCTAAGGGAAAGTGACTTTGTGTTTTTGGAGGGAAGTCACTCAACATGGAGCTGTGTTAGTGAAATGATTGTTCTGATGTACGGCTGATGTCCAAACACTGAAAACATGATTGTATATGCAATCGCACTCCCGAGCTCCATTGGGTATGGTTAAAATAACTTTTTATAGTTCATCACATTCAAAGTGTGTGTACCTGATGAAAGTGTAACACGCATTTGGAGGAGTTATTCAGGATTTTCTTTCATTCAACTATTTCAAGACCCATTATTTTCAGATGTTGTAGTATACGTGAATAATGAAAGGCCTTCATATTACACAATGAAGGAATGACTTCGCAGGTGTGAAGAATAAAAGATTAATTCAGCTCACTTTGGGGAGTTTCACAATGGCCCTCCTTAAAGAAATGTGGGTTTGATTAAAGGAGTGAAGAAAAAGCACTGAATAATATTTGCTTCTGTAAACGTAATCATCTCAAAATATGGTTAAAGAAATTGAAGAAGGTTAAACATAATCCAAAACGTATAAGGTCAATTTAAATACACCCAGAATTCTAGTGTTTATGCAATGCATCTGTGGGTTGATATGAAATACGGCCGTTCTTAAACTAAACGAGGTTATCGAGAGCATATTCCGAGTACGGCTGTGGCCAGTTGTACTGTGAACTGAGAGGACCGTATCTTATCCTGAAATGACTGTGCAAATACCGTCCTCTGCTGGCAGAAGGAATAGATTACAACGGCACTGTATTGGCGATTAGTCCTATTGCTAGAATATTGAAACAACAAGGAGTCCGCGGAGTCAAGCAATGCAGAATAAACAAGTACCTGAAATTCAATAGGATTTTGTGTATTGATTACAAATAGGTGTGAATTTCTCATGTACAGTGGTATTCATGGATTCCTTACACAAGCAGCCGTTGTTATGATACTTTCGTAATCTGAATATAAATCTGTTATCTACTTGAAACTGTAATTATTGAATAGATTAATGTCTTTGAAATGCTTCATTAACTGGGCAGTTTCCATGTTTGGAAATGTTTTTATTTTGATTGCTGATTGCTAGATACTGTATGTTTAATAGGCATGCTGTTAATATTTTCTACAAATAAGACAGTTATGCTGTAGTAAGTTCTATATAAGTTATATAACATAAGTTATATTTTGTTCTGAGGTCAATTTGAATCTCATACTAAATTACTGGTGTCCTTTTATCTGAGAAACACTACCTGATTGATCACCTGATGCCTAGAAATTAGCATGCACAGTAGCCCAGTGTTTAGCATTGCTAGCTCACAGTGCTGAGGCCCTGGGTACACTTCTGGACCTGGGGTGCTATCTGTATGGAGCTTGTATGTTCTCCCCATGTTTGCATGAGTTTGCTTTGGGTGCTCCGGCTTCCTCCCACACTTCAAAGAACTACTGGTAGGTTAATTGGCTTCTGGGATAATTGGTGAGTGTCTGTGTCTTCCCTGCATTGGACTACCATCCAGTCCCAGGTATCTCCTGCTTATTACTTTCTGAGGCTCTGGCTCCCCCGTGACCCCCCGACCCCCTGACCACCTGACCCTGAATTGGATGAAGCGGTTAGAAAATGGGTGGTTTCTGTTATGCTCTGGTCATGCTCTGCCATAGCAACAACTTGTAAAAAATGCAGATGCTAGGATTTAACTCAAAGAAGGAGCTCAGATCACTGTGTTGGCATCGCTGTACAGGTGTCCGGTTTGTTTTAGAACATGTGCTAAAATCTTATTTACTAACTTCTAGACTTTTTACCCCCCATATCAGTCTGCAGGTGCACAGTGGTCTGTGGACACCCTCCTTGCTCTGTCGTAAAACAGGAAACAAAAAGCAACTGGTTTTGACTTTAATGCACTGAGACTGTGGAACTCACAGAACTCTCTTGTCAGAAAGGCAGCTTCTAACAGCTTTTAAGTGAAGACTAAGAACACTTTTCTATTTTATTAAAATAGATTATATATGTTTTGTTTAAATATATGTTATAAATGTTAAAACGACAGCTCGTATAAGCTTGTATTTTTACCTTTCGATCATTTTTAGAATTGCTTTGAGTTGCTTTTACCATGATAAACAGTACAAAATATGAGGTGTTGAACTTGTCTAAAGTTTTAAAGCGCTTTATGACGTAAAGTGTGATGACAGTCCTTGGCGGTCTATGTAACAATTCTTCTTGAAGTAGGTCATCGGGCCAACAGTATACAAACATTACAGCTCAAGTGCTTTTGTATCTGAACGCTTTTAGGTAAGTTATTTAGCAGCTGCGGTATTAATCGTGATTTTAATGGCAAATTCAATTGCAGGTAAAATAAAAATGGCGGATAACTTTCTTTCTAGCTTCGTGAAGCGGTCGCGCCACATTATACATATATACCATAATAAGAAACATAATATGTACAGTAGAATTTTTCACTTTAAGCTGGCATTATCCAGAACCGGGTCAGGACCCGGACCCGGACCGTGCAGTGTGGTCCGTCGGCCTTCTAAAGATGTTTAGGAGATCGGGGCGCCCTTGGATTTGATTATAAACTTGCATAATTTCTTAACTTGACCCCATTATCTTAAAAAAAAACGGCCAGGCCAAGACCAAAGCATGAAGGCTGCGAGGATCGGGGGACTCTCATTTTTGGTCACAGCGTACAGTAGTAGATCAGTAACCTCTGTTTATCGTGATAACCTTTAATTATTTTCCAGTACTTTTTTAAATGATAAAACACATTGTCTCGCCAGTTTTGCTAAAGATACGGTTTTAGTGTTTACGCATAAATTTGTAAGCCGTAGGTTTAAATCTCGTGGTCTTATTTTCTGCATTTTCATCGTAAGGGAAGGCGCTCGTTTGCGATTTACGCGCTGAATATTGTAAGCAGAGGAGCCTTAAGGCACAGCCTCGCCTTAACACCATCGTTTGCATTGTCATTGTCATCCAGAAAAGCAGTCGTAAGAAAATGAATCTGTGGCGGCTCCGAACATTAAAAAAACTATATCTAGACTGCAAATACATCCCAATCTTACTATCAACACGTTTTAAGACCCCTCTCCTTTCCACCGGTATACAAGCTAAGAGAGAAATATTGGAAATCCCATCTGAAGTAGCCCTCGTCTCACCTTCGGAGCTGTGAGCGATGGGGATCATAATTAAAAGGGGTACAGTTACTTTGAAAATGTGTATGTGATACTTAAATTTAAATAAAATAAAAAGATAAATTATATAACACAGACTGCTATCTATGTCCATGTGTTTAAGACGTATGAATCGGTTTTAAAACAGGCACACCCCTTTACTTCTCACAAATCCGACTGGAGTCTCAGTCCGTCGTCGCGATGAATTAGGAGCTCAGATGTAGGCTAAGTGATTGCAATTTACTTATTTAAAAGAACCACTTCAAATCAAAAGGGAGACATTTTGTAATGGTAGTTATCGTATTATAGTATACGATAACTGTATACGTAGTATACGTAATTGTAGATATACAGTACATAAAGGGTATGAATAGGTGTGAGCTTTTACTGTATATTTAATATTTTATCTGACCCACTTGTAGAAACCGCCTACTCAGATTTATTTAAGTGGTCTGCCACCATAAAGACAGAAAAATATAATGACACCCTGTTACATTAACTGTAAAATAAACGCCGTAACTGCGGCCATATGAAAATTTGGATAAAGATTATACAAACATCCTAAGGAGCTCTATGACATATGAGCGTCGTAATAATGATTGGTGACCTGACGTAACAGTGCTCCCTGAATTACGTGATCTGTATATACCCAAATACAGATATATCACATAGGGAGATGCAGTCAAACATTGCATTGCTATCGTCGTGGTGAACTATTTCTCCGCTGTTTAAAACTTGTTTGGTAAGTGTCATCAAATATGCTTGTCAATTTGTAGCGAAATCGATATACTGTATCATAATCCTTCAGCTATCTATAATGTAGTGAAACGGCTAATTAATATTGATCAATTCCCTTATTCACAGTGACTTTTGCTCAAACCCCTGTTGCATAATGGGTTAATTTTATATAAAAAAACATTTATATCATAGATATAATACAAGCTTTGAAATGAAATAGCACATTTCCAGGTTTCAGTTAAACATTTTTAAAAAAGCTCATGACTTTAAGCATTCTGAACATTGAGAATGTTATTTGGGAAACAAATGTTTATTATAATGTTTATGTTTAGGATCTGTCTCCTACTGAGTCAGCATGCAGCATTCAACACCATTAGGTTTAATATTAAAAAGTTGTGTATTTCCTGAATTGTTTTTTTTTATTCTTTTCTATTAGACCATACTAGACTGTGCAGGATATCATTTATTTGCCATTTTTGCCTTTTCCAGATACCTGGGAAACAAAGCTCATATCTCATTTGCCAATGGAGCCCAGTCCTAAGCCTGGTGCTCTGTCCCCCTCCCCGAAGGACACAGACTCGAATCGACCCGCGCCCTTAAGGCAACAGGATCTGATCTCCACGTACTGCCCGCCTCCCAAGATACAGCTTCTGAAGGACACCTTCCAAGAGAAACTGATGCAGGAAAAGGAGAAAAAAATGATCGCCATGTACAATCGGCGGCAGGAGGCAGCTCTACAGAAGATGAGAAAATGTTTCCAATATGTCAAATACGCTGCGGAGAAGAAGATGGGGAACAGCTATCGCTTCCAAGCCCAACAGGGCCCCGAGAAGAACATTGTGGGGTATGATCGGTCTTACCCCCTGAAGCCTATGGGTAACAGGAAAGTCTCCGGCCCTGGTGAGGTTCGGGCTGTGGACCGCCCGGAAGCACAGAGTGATTCCTTGTTTGCCCCCACCCCGCCTCAGGATGGTCATGAGAGGCCCTGCGAGAGGCCGGGCAGGAGGGGCTCAAGAGTACGCAAACCTAAGGACAGGACTGTCCTCCCCATGGTGGCGACCCCTCCAGGGCAATGCCCTTCTCATGCCAATGGGAAGGAGCACTTTCAGTTGCAAGAGGAGCTACGAAAAGTGGCGGAGGCAGAGGCCGCGCTGAAGGAGGAGCATCGCCGGAGGGAGGCCAGCCTGCAGGATGAGATGCGCCGGAAGGAGGCCATGATGAAGGACGAGATTCGCCAGAAGGAGGCCATGATGCAGGCGAAGCTCTTCAGAGCTCAGGAGGAGCTGAGGATGGTTCCGAGAGAGATGGAAGACTCCAGAGAGGTGGCCGGAAGGGAAAATAGAGGCGAGGCAGAGCGAGCTTTGCCCCAGAGGACCATGGGCCAACCACCGCTCTAAGGCCGTGCCTCTTCTGACCTGCAGAATGGAGAAGCAAAAAGCCTTCACTCCAAGGAAAGCCCTTCCTATCAGAGGAGACAACCTTGATTATGGTTCTCCAATGGAAGATGGCGGATGCGCAGAATCGCACTTTCCCTCTGCGCTTTCCCATCAGGAGAGACGTCAAGTGAGCCCTTGCAGCCGTGGGCTAGAAGACGTCCCCTGTGGAAGGAGAAAGTATCTCAAGAAAGCAAGGCTCCCTGAAAGCGACGTGTCAGCGGCACAGGCCGCGCAGGGCCACTTCAGAAATAAGACCACATGTCTGGATGAACAAACTCTGTCAGTGGAAAACAGATATTTGTCCCCTACAAGTCTGATGTGCCCTACCGCTGAGCAATTTCCATATGAGAATAGCCAGAGTGGAAACCCTCAGCTGGTGCCCTGTGAACTGTGTCACGGGAAGTTTGCTGTAGAGAGGCTGGAGAAACACAGCAAGATTTGCAAGAAGCTTCAGAATTCAAAGAGGAAGGTTTTTGACTCTTTCAAGCACAGGGCCAAGGGAACAGAACTGGAGACATACATCCATAAGAAGAAGGTTAAACCGCCAATCGTGGTAAGGGCTATCCTTAAACTCTTTCCAAGCTTCCCTTTTTTTTTCCTAGAGTCAGACTCAGCTTATAAATCAATGTAGACAATAAATAAGTGTTTTATGAAGTACTCTTCTGAAAAACTGCCGCAAAGGCACATTTGCCAGACAGAATAAATGTGTCTTAGTGACTTCTGAATTCTGTTGTAAAAATCTACATATCAAGCAAATAGCACTCACAGGAAACAAAACCATAACTACGTAAATTGTACTCTCTACCCAATGACCTGAAAGGTGGCCCCAGAAAGCTACGTTATTACTGTATTGATATTTTCTTGCCTTGTGAATGGTTTGCGACCAGACTGTGTACGCAGTGCTGGTCTGGACTTTTTCTGGAAGCTGTTTTATTGGTTTCATTTCCTGTTCCCAGCTGAGAAAGAACAACTGGAGGCAGAAGCACGAGGATTTCATTCGGAGCATCAAACAGGCCAGGGAGGTGCAGCAGGTGATCACGCAAGGAGGGAAAGTTGTGAACCTGCCCCAGCCCCCCGCGAATCCAAACCCCGACTACGTGCCCTGCCCTCACTGCGGCCGGCGCTTTGCCCCCAGGCCGGCACAGAGGCACATCCCCAAGTGTCAGCACATCAGGAGCCGCCCTCCTCCTCCTCCTCGCAGATGAAAACTGATGTGAAGAAGAGCAAAAGAGTCATGATCTTGGCTCACGTCTCACGTCCTGCTTTTTCTTTTTAGAAACACATTTAGCACAGTTCATCCGTATGATGATGAAAAAAAAATGTTACCTTATTTTAATTAAATGATTTTTTTTTGGTGGACTGGTGTTTGCGTAGCTGTGGTTATTTCAGATTTTCTCTTATCATTCATACACCTTGACCTCCTAAAAATAATTTTTCAACCTGGAACATACAATTAGCAGGCAATAGAACAGGTCACATTGGTCTTGGAACCATCAAAAAGCAGTATTCACACATTCTCGGCATCAATTTTCCTTAAAAACAACTGAAAAAGCAAGGTAAAGAGTGATTGATTTTTTTAATGAAAGTTATTTGATTTAATTTATTTAATTTTCATAATATTTGAAATATGTTGGGATTAATGTGACTCAATATAATCTGCAGCTCTTACACTCCAGGCACCTGATAAAGTGGAACGCAGTGTCTTTGCCTTACATGGCGCTCAGCTCTTCCTCAATCCCAGCAGAAGCACCAGCAGAAGCAGCAGCCTCCGGGTCCTGCCTCATGCACAGCTTAAAATGCAACACCAAGTAATACAACAAACAACAGGGAAAACCATTCACGATCAGACACATCCGTTGATTGCTGGCTCTCAGTAAAGGGACATTGCATCATTACATCACAAAATAGACTACATTTCAAGGTTAAAGAATTACCATGTTCTGCGATTCAGAACGAGGCAGCAAAACTTCCTATAATCTGTTGTGGCCCTGTGACATTGTAAAGGAGCAGGCTTGTGAATACATCTCGTTTAATCCAATGGAAATATTGCTCTCAACTTTTTTACGTTTTTGCCAATAAATAATACTACATTGTTAACTCTGCATAAAGAACCTTGGAATGGAACGTTTTTTGCAGTGAAATGTTTGCTGCATAACCTATACCCTTTCTCTCCTACATCACATTGCATTAGTCATTACAGTGATTAGTGAGCAGGAAGGGCTGCATCACATCGCAATTTGTGTGGAACTTGAATGCGAATTTGTTACAACATGGCGTAACTTACAGTCCTTTCACAAAATTCATGATTTTGTGCTCAATTTTGAGTTTGTAAAGTTTTTCTATAATGTCAATGATTTTATTTTGTGACTGAAATTAAATACTTTTGTGTCTGCAAAATTGGGACTGTAGTTCCACCTTAACCTACTAGTACTGTATGTCTTTGGACTGTGGGAAGAAACTGGAGCACCTGGAAGAAATCCACACAAATGAAGGGAGAACATACAATTCCTTCCAGACTGCACCCCTGGAATTGAACCCAGGACCCCAGATCTGTGAACCACAGTGCCACCTCATTGCTATAGTCACTATAATTAATGTCAAAACTCATTTGCAAATGAGCAGCCTGGGATCCAAAAGGATCAAGACAAGGATCCAAACAAAGCACTATCCCAAAGCTTGGCTTTGTACCGTATATAATACAGGGCTTGATGCAGAAGGCAGATAATCAAAGTCCATGCAATAATTGCTAAGGGAAAGTGACTTTGTGTTCTTGGAGGGAAGTCACTCAACACGGAGCTGTGTTAGTGAAATGATTGTTCTGATGTACGGCTGATGTCCAAACACTGAAAACATGATTGTGTATGCAATCGCACTCCTGAGCTCCATTGGGTATGGTTAAAATAACTTTTTATAGTTCATCACATTCAAAGTGTGTGTACTTGATGAAAGTGTAACACGCATTTGGAGGAGTTATTCAGGATTTTCTTTCATTCAACTATTTCAAGACCCATTATTTTCAGATGTTGTAGTATACGTGAATAATGAAAGGCCTTCATATTACACAATGAAGGAATGACTTCGCAGGTGTGAAGAATGAAAGATTAATTCAGCTCACTTTGGGGAGTTTCACAATGGCCCTCCTTATAGAAATGTGGGTTTGATTAAAGGAGTGAAGAAAAAGCACTGAATAATATTTGCTTCTGTAAACGTAATCATCTCAAAATATGGTTGAAGAAATTGAAGAAGGTTAAACATAATCCAAAACGTATAAGGTCAATTTAAGTACAACCAGAATTCTAGTGTTTATGCAATGCATCTGTGGGTTGATATGAAATATGGCCGTACTTAAACTAAACGAGGTTATCGAGAGCATATTCCGAATACGGCTTTGGCCAGTTGTACTGTGAACTGCGAGGACCGTATCTTATCCTGAACTGGCTGTGCGAATACCGTCCTCTGCTGGCAGAAGGAATAGATTACAACGGCACTGTATTGGCGATTAGTCCTATTGCTAGAATATTGAAACAACAAGGAGTCCGCGGAGTCAAGCAATGCTGAATAAACAAGTACCTGAAATTCAATAGGATTTTGTGTATTGATTACAAATAGGTGTGGAATTCTCATGTACAGTGGTATTCATGGATTCCTTACACAAGCAGCAGTTGTTATGATGCTTTCGTAATCTGAATATAAATCTGTTATCTACTTAAAACTGTAATTATTGAATAGATTAATGTCTTTGAAATGCTTCATTAACTGGGCAGTTTCCATGTTTGGAAATGTTTTTATTTTGATTGCTGATTGCTAGATACTGTATGTTTAATAGGCATGCTGTTAATATTTTCTACAAGAGCCAAATAAGACAGTTATGCTGTAGTAAGTTCTATATAAGTTATATAACATAAGTTATATTTTGTTCTGAGGTCAATTTGAATCTCATACTAAATAACTGGTGTCCTTTTATCTGAGAAACACTACCTGATTGATCACCTGATGCCTAGAAATTAGCATGCACAGTAGCCCAGCGTTTAGCATTGCTAGCTCACAGTGCTGAGGCCCTGGGTACACTTCTGGACCTGGGGTGCTATCTGTATGGAGCTTGTATGTTCTCCCCATGTTTGCATGAGTTTGCTTTGGGTGCTCCGGCTTCCTCCCACAGTTCAAAGAACTACTGGTAGGTTAATTGGCTTCTGGGATAATTGGTGAGTGTCTGTGTCTTCCCTGCATTGGACTACCATCCAGTCCCAGGTATCTCCTGCTTATTACTTTCTGAGGCTCTGGCTCCCCCGTGCCCCGCGACCCCCTGACCCCCTGACCCTGAATTGGATGAAGCGGTTAGAAAATGGGTGGTTTCTGTTATGCTCTGGTCATGCTCTGCCATAGCAACAACTTGTAAAAAATGCAGATGCTAGGATTTAACTCAAAGAAGGAGCTCAGATCACTGTGTTGGCATCACTGTACAGGTGTCCGGTGTGTTTTAGAACATGTGCTAAAATCTTATTTACTAACTTCTAGACTTTTTACCCCCCATATCAGTCTGCAGGTGCACAGTGGTCTGTGGACACCCTCCTTGCTCTGTCGTAAAAGAGGAAATAAAAAGCAACTGGTTTTGACTTTAATGCACTGAGACTGTGGAACTCACAGAACTCTCTTGTCAGAAAGGCAGCTTCTAACAGCTTTTAAGTGAAGACTAAGAACACTTTTCTATTTTATTAAAATAGATTATATATGTTTTGTTTAAATATATGTTATAAATGTTAAAACGACAGCTCGTATAAGCTTGTATTTTTACCTTTCGATCATTTTTATAATTGCTTTGAGTTGCTTTTACCATGATAAACAGTACAAAATATGAGGTGTTGAACTTGTCTAAAGTTTTAAAGCGCTTTATGACGTAAAGTGTGATGACAGTCCTTGGCGGTCTATGTAACAATTCTTCTTGAAGTAGGTCATCGGGCCAACAGTATACAAGCATTACAGCTCAAGTGCTTTTGTATCTGAACGCTTTTAGGTAAGTTATTTAGCAGCTGCGGTATTAATAATGATTTTAATGGCAAATTCAATTGCAGGTAAAATAAAAATGGCGGATAACTTTCTTTCTAGCTTCGTGAAGCGGTCGCGCTATATTATACATATATACCATAATAAGAAACATAATATGTACAGTAGAATTTTTCACTTTAAGCTGGCATTATCCAGAACCGGGTCAGGGAACGGACCCGGACCGTGCAGTGTGGTCCGTCGGCCTTCTAAAGATGTTTAGGAGATCGAGGCGCCCTTGGATTTGATTAGAAACTTGCATAATTTCTTAACTTGACCCCATTATCTTAAAAAAAACGGCCAGGCCGAGACCAAAGCATGAAGGCTGCGAGGATCGGGGGACTCTCATTTTTGGTCACAGCGTACAGTAGTAGATCAGTAACCTCTGTTTATCGTGATAACCTTTAATTATTTTCCAGTACTTTTTTAAATGATAAAACACATTGTCTCGCCAGTTTTGCTAAAGATACGGTTTTAGTGTTTACGCATAAATTTGTAAGCCGTAGGTTTAAATCTCGTGGTCTTATTTTCTGCATTTTCATCGTAAGGGAAGGCGCTCGTTTGCGATTTACGCGCTGAATATTGTAAGCAGAGGAGCCTTAAGGCACAGCCTCGCCTTAACACCATCGTTTGCATTGTCATTGTCATCCAGAAAAGCAGTCGTAAGAAAATGAATCTGTGGCGGCTCCGAACATTAAAAAAACTATATCTAGACTGCAAATACATCCCAATCTTACTATCAACACGTTTTAAGACCCCTCTCCTTTCCACCGGTATACAAGCTAAGAGAGAAATATTGGAAATCCCATCTGAAGTAGCCCTCGTCTCACCTTCGGAGCTGTGAGCGATGGGGATCATAATTAAAAGGGGTACAGTTACTTTGAAAATGTGTATGTGATACTTAAATTTAAATAAAATAAAAAGATAAATTATATAACACAGACTGCTATCTATGTCCATGTGTTTAAGACGTATGAATCGGTTTTAAAACAGGCACACCCCTTTACTTCTCACAAATCCGACTGGAGTCTCAGTCCGTCGTCGCGATGAATTAGGAGCTCAGATGTAGGCTAAGTGATTGCAATTTACTTATTTAAAAGAACCACTTCAAATCAAAAGGGAGACATTTTGTAATGGTAGTTATCGTATTATAGTATACGATAACTGTATACGTAGTATACGTAATTGTAGATATACAGTACATAAAGGGTATGAATAGGTGTGAGCTTTTACTGTATATTTAATATTTTATCTGACCCACTTGTAGAAACCGCCTACTCAGATTTATTTAAGTGGTCTGCCACCATAAAGACAGAAAAATATAATGACACCCTGTTACATTAACTGTAAAATAAACGCCGTAACTGCGGCCATATGAAAATTTGGATAAAGATTATACAAACATCCTAAGGAGCTCTATGACATATGAGCGTCGTAATAATGGTTGGTGACCTGACGTAACAGTGCTCCCTGAATTACGTGATCTGTATATACCCAAATACAGATATATCACATAGGGAGATGCAGTCAAACATTGCATTGCTATCGTCGTGGTGAACTATTTCTCCGCTGTTTAAAACTTGTTTGGTAAGTGTCATCAAATATGCTTGTCAATTTGTAGCGAAATCGATATACTGTATCATAATCCTTCAGCTATCTATAATGTAGTGAAACGGCTAATTAATATTGATAAATTCCCTTATTCACAGTGACTTTTGCTCAAACCCCTGTTGCATAATGGGTTAATTTTATATAAAAAAACATTTATATCATAGATATAATACAAGCTTTGAAATGAAATAGCACATTTCCAGGTTTCAGTTAAACATTTTTAAAAAAGCTCATGACTTTAAGCATTCTGAACATTGAGAATGTTATTTGGGAAACAAATGTTTATTATAATGTTTATGTTTAGGATCTGTCTCCTACTGAGTCAGCATGCAGCATTCAACACCATTAGGTTTAATATTAAAAAGTTGTTTATTTCCTGAATTGTTTTTTTTTTATTCTTTTCTATTAGACCATACTAGACTGTGCAGGATATCATTTATTTGCCATTTTTGCCTTTTCCAGATACCTGGGAAACAAAGCTCATATCTCATTTGCCAATGGAGCCCAGTCCTAAGCCTGGTGCTCTGTCCCCCTCCCCGAAGGACACAGACTCGAATCGACCCGCGCCCTTAAGGCAACAGGATCTGATTTCCACGTACTGCCCGCTTCCCAAGATACAGCTTCTGAAGGCCACCTTCCAAGAGAAACTGATGCAGGAAAAGGAGAAAAAAATTATCGCCATGTACAATCGGCGGCAGGAGGCAGCTCTACAGAAGATGAGAAAATGTTTCCAATATGTCAAATACGCTGCGGAGAAGAAGATGGGGAACAGCTATCGCTTCCAAGCCCAACAGGGCCCCGAGAAGAACATTGTGGGGTATGATCGGTCTTACCCCCTGAAGCCTATGGGTAACAGGAAAGTCTCCGGCCCTGGTGAGGTTCGGGCTGTGGACCGCCCGGACGCACAGAGTGATTCCTTGTTTGCCCCCACCCCGCCTCAGGATGGTCATGAGAGGCCCTGCGAGAGGCCGGGCAGGAGGGGCTCAAGAGTACGCAAACCTAAGGACAGGACTGTCCTCCCCATGGTGGCGACCCCTCCAGGGCAATGCCCTTCTCATGCCAATGGGAAGGAGCACTTTCAGTTGCAAGAGGAGCTACGAAAAGTGGCCGAGGCAGAGGCCGCGCTGAAGGAGGAGCATCGCCGGAGGGAGGCCAGCCTGCAGGATGAGATGCGCCGGAAGGAGGCCATGATGAAGGACGAGATTCGCCAGAAGGAGGCCATGATGCAGGCGAAGCTCTTCAGAGCTCAGGAGGAGCTGAGGATGGTTCCGAGAGAGATGGAAGACTCCAGAGAGGTGGCCGGAAGGGAAAATAGAGGCGAGGCAGAGCGAGCTTTGCCCCAGAGGACCATGGGCCAACCACCGCTCTAAGGCCGTGCCTCTTCTGACCTGCAGAATGGAGAAGCAAAAAGCCTTCACTCCAAGGAAAGCCCTTCCTATCAGAGGAGACAACCTTGATTATGGTTCTCCAATGGAAGATGGCGGATGCGCAGAATCGCACTTTCCCTCTGCGCTTTCCCATCAGGAGAGACGTCAAGTGAGCCCTTGCAGCCGTGGGCTAGAAGACGTCCCCTGTGGAAGGAGAAAGTATCTCAAGAAAGCAAGGCTCCCTGAAAGCGACGTGTCAGCGGCACAGGCCGCGCAGGGCCACTTCAGAAATAAGACCACATGTCTGGATGAACAAACTCTGTCAGTGGAAAACAGATATTTGTCCCCTACAAGTCTGATGTGCCCTACCGCTGAGCAATTTCCATATGAGAATAGCCAGAGTGGAAACCCTCAGCTGGTGCCCTGTGAACTGTGTCACGGGAAGTTTGCTGTAGAGAGGCTGGAGAAACACAGCAAGATTTGCAAGACGCTTCAGAATTCAAAGAGGAAGGTTTTTGACTCTTTCAAGCACAGGGCCAAGGGAACAGAACTGGAGACATACATCCATAAGAAGAAGGTTAAACCGCCAATCGTGGTAAGGGCTATCCTTAAACTCTTTCCAAGCTTCCCTTTTTTTTTCCTAGAGTCAGACTCAGCTTATAAATCAATGTAGACAATAAATAAGTGTTTTATGAAGTACTCTTCTGAAAAACTGCCGCAAAGGCACATTTGCCAGACAGAATAAATGTGTCTTAGTGACTTCTGAATTCTGTTGTAAAAATCTACATATCAAGCAAATAGCACTCACAGGAAACAAAACCATAACTACGTAAATTGTACTCTCTACCCAATGACCTGAAAGGTGGCCCCAGAAAGCTACGTTATTACTGTATTGATATTTTCTTGCCTTGTGAATGGTTTGCGACCAGACTGTGTACGCAGTGCTGGTCTGGACTTTTTCTGGAAGCTGTTTTATTGGTTTCATTTCCTGTTCCCAGCTGAGAAAGAACAACTGGAGGCAGAAGCACGAGGATTTCATTCGGAGCATCAAACAGGCCAGGGAGGTGCAGCAGGTGATCACGCAAGGAGGGAAAGTTGTGAACCTGCCCCAGCCCCCCGCGAATCCAAACCCCGACTACGTGCCCTGCCCTCACTGCGGCCGGCGCTTTGCCCCCAGGCCGGCACAGAGGCACATCCCCAAGTGTCAGCACATCAGGAGCCACCCTCCTCCTCCTCCTCGCAGATGAAAACTGATGTGAAGAAGAGCAAAAGAGTCATGATCTTGGCTCACGTCTCACGTCCTGCTTTTTCTTTTTAGAAACACATTTAGCACAGTTCATCCGTATGATGATGAAAAAAAAATGTTACCTTATTTTAATTAAATGATTTTTTTTTGGTGGACTGGTGTTTGCGTAGCTGTGGTTATTTCAGTTTTTCTCTTATCATTCATACACCTTGACCTCCTAAAAATAATTTTTCAACCTGGAACGTACAATTAGCAGGCAATAGAACAGGTCACATTGGTCTTGGAACCATCAAAAAGCAGTATTCACACATTCTCGGCATCAATTTTCCTTAAAAACAACTGAAAAAGCAAGGTAAAGAGTGATTGATTTTTTTAATGAAAGTTATTTGATTTAATTTATTTAATTTTCATAATATTTGAAATATGTTGGGATTAATGTGACTCAATATAATCTGCAGCTCTTACACTCCAGGCACCTGATAAAGTGGAACGCAGTGTCTTTGCCTTACATGGCGCTCAGCTCTTCCTCAATCCCAGCAGAAGCACCAGCAGAAGCAGCAGCCTCCGGGTCCTGCCTCATGCACAGCTTAAAATGCAACACCAAGTAATACAACAAACAACAGGGAAAACCATTCACGATCAGACACATCCGTTGATTGCTGGCTCTCAGTAAAGGGACATTGCATCATTACATCACAAAATAGACTACATTTCAAGGTTAAAGAATTACCATGTTCTGCGATTCAGAACGAGGCAGCAAAACTTCCTATAATCTGTTGTGGCCCTGTGACATTGTAAAGGAGCAGGCTTGTGAATACATCTCGTTTAATCCAATGGAAATATTGCTCTCAACTTTTTTACGTTTTTGCCAATAAATAATACTACATTGTTAACTCTGCATAAAGAACCTTGGAATGGAACGTTTTTTGCAGTGAAATGTTTGCTGCATAACCTATACCCTTTCTCTCCTACATCACATTGCATTAGTCATTACAGTGATTAGTGAGCAGGAAGGGCTGCATCACATCGCAATTTGTGTGGAACTTGAATGCGAATTTGTTACAACATGGCGTAACTTACAGTCCTTTCACAAAATTCATGATTTTGTGCTCAATTTTGAGTTTGTAAAGTTTTTCTATAATGTCAATTATTTTATTTTGTGACTGAAATTAAATAATTTTGTGTCTGCAAAATTGGGACTGTAGTTCCACCTTAACCTACTAGTACTGTATGTCTTTGGACTGTGGGAAGAAACTGGAGCACCTGGAAGAAATCCACACAAATGAAGGGAGAACATACAATTCCATCCAGACTGCACCCCAGGAATTGAACCCAGGACCCCAGATCTGTGAACCACAGTGCCACCTCATTGCTATAGTCACTATAATTAATGTCAAAACTCATTTGCAAATGAGCAGCCTGGGATCCAAAAGGATCAAGACAAGGATCCAAACAAAGCACTATCCCAAAGCTTGGCTTTGTACCGTATATAATACAGGGCTTGATGCAGAAGGCAGATAATCAAAGTCCATGCAATAATTGCTAAGGGAAAGTGACTTTGTGTTCTTGGAGGGAAGTCACTCAACACGGAGCTGTGTTAGTGAAATGATTGTTCTGATGTACGGCTGATGTCCAAACACTGAAAACATGATTGTGTATGCAATCGCACTCCTGAGCTCCATTGGGTATGGTTAAAATAACTTTTTATAGTTCATCACATTCAAAGTGTGTGTACTTGATGAAAGTGTAACACGCATTTGGAGGAGTTATTCAGGATTTTCTTTCATTCAACTATTTCAAGACCCATTATTTTCAGATGTTGTAGTATACGTGAATAATGAAAGGCCTTCATATTACACAATGAAGGAATGACTTCGCAGGTGTGAAGAATGAAAGATTAATTCAGCTCACTTTGGGGAGTTTCACAATGGCCCTCCTTATAGAAATGTGGGTTTGATTAAAGGAGTGAAGAAAAAGCACTGAATAATATTTGCTTCTGTAAACGTAATCATCTCAAAATATGGTTGAAGAAATTGAAGAAGGTTAAACATAATCCAAAACGTATAAGGTCAATTTAAGTACAACCAGAATTCTAGTGTTTATGCAATGCATCTGTGGGTTGATATGAAATATGGCCGTACTTAAACTAAACGAGGTTATCGAGAGCATATTCCGAATACGGCTTTGGCCAGTTGTACTGTGAACTGCGAGGACCGTATCTTATCCTGAACTGGCTGTGCGAATACCGTCCTCTGCTGGCAGAAGGAATAGATTACAACGGCACTGTATTGGCGATTAGTCCTATTGCTAGAATATTGAAACAACAAGGAGTCCGCGGAGTCAAGCAATGCTGAATAAACAAGTACCTGAAATTCAATAGGATTTTGTGTATTGATTACAAATAGGTGTGGAATTCTCATGTACAGTGGTATTCATGGATTCCTTACACAAGCAGCAGTTGTTATGATGCTTTCGTAATCTGAATATAAATCTGTTATCTACTTAAAACTGTAATTATTGAATAGATTAATGTCTTTGAAATGCTTCATTAACTGGGCAGTTTCCATGTTTGGAAATGTTTTTATTTTGATTGCTGATTGCTAGATACTGTATGTTTAATAGGCATGCTGTTAATATTTTCTACAAGAGCCAAATAAGACAGTTATGCTGTAGTAAGTTCTATATAAGTTATATAACATGTTATATTTTGTTCTGAGGTCAATTTGAATCTCATACTAAATAACTGGTGTCCTTTTATCTGAGAAACACTACCTGATTGATCACCTGATGCCTAGAAATTAGCATGCACAGTAGCCCAGCGTTTAGCATTGCTAGCTCACAGTGCTGAGGCCCTGGGTACACTTCTGGACCTGGGGTGCTATCTGTATGGAGCTTGTATGTTCTCCCCATGTTTGCATGAGTTTGCTTTGGGTGCTCCGGCTTCCTCCCACAGTTCAAAGAACTACTGGTAGGTTAATTGGCTTCTGGGATAATTGGTGAGTGTCTGTGTCTTCCCTGCATTGGACTACCATCCAGTCCCAGGTATCTCCTGCTTATTACTTTCTGAGGCTCTGGCTCCCCCGTGCCCCGCGACCCCCTGACCCCCTGACCCTGAATTGGATGAAGCGGTTAGAAAATGGGTGGTTTCTGTTATGCTCTGGTCATGCTCTGCCATAGCAACAACTTGTAAAAAATGCAGATGCTAGGATTTAACTCAAAGAAGGAGCTCAGATCACTGTGTTGGCATCACTGTACAGGTGTCCGGTGTGTTTTAGAACATGTGCTAAAATCTTATTTACTAACTTCTAGACTTTTTACCCCCCATATCAGTCTGCAGGTGCACAGTGGTCTGTGGACACCCTCCTTGCTCTGTCGTAAAAGAGGAAATAAAAAGCAACTGGTTTTGACTTTAATGCACTGAGACTGTGGAACTCACAGAACTCTCTTGTCAGAAAGGCAGCTTCTAACAGCTTTTAAGTGAAGACTAAGAACACTTTTCTATTTTATTAAAATAGATTATATATGTTTTGTTTAAATATATGTTATAAATGTTAAAACGACAGCTCGTATAAGCTTGTATTTTTACCTTTCGATCATTTTTATAATTGCTTTGAGTTGCTTTTACCATGATAAACAGTACAAAATATGAGGTGTTGAACTTGTCTAAAGTTTTAAAGCGCTTTATGACGTAAAGTGTGATGACAGTCCTTGGCGGTCTATGTAACAATTCTTCTTGAAGTAGGTCATCGGGCCAACAGTATACAAACATTACAGCTCAAGTGCTTTTGTATCTGAACGCTTTTAGGTAAGTTATTTAGCAGCTGCGGTATTAATAATGATTTTAATGGCAAATTCAATTGCAGGTAAAATAAAAATGGCGGATAACTTTCTTTCTAGCTTCGTGAAGCGGTCGCGCTATATTATACATATATACCATAATAAGAAACATAATATGTACAGTAGAATTTTTCACTTTAAGCTGGCATTATCCAGAACCGGGTCAGGGAACGGACCCGGACCGTGCAGTGTGGTCCGTCGGCCTTCTAAAGATGTTTAGGAGATCGAGGCGCCCTTGGATTTGATTATAAACTTGCATAATTTCTTAACTTGACCCCATTATCTTAAAAAAAACGGCCAGGCCGAGACCAAAGCATGAAGGCTGCGAGGATCGGGGGACTCTCATTTTTGGTCACAGCGTACAGTAGTAGATCAGTAACCTCTGTTTATCGTGATAACCTTTAATTATTTTCCAGTACTTTTTTAAATGATAAAACACATTGTCTCGCCAGTTTTGCTAAAGATACGGTTTTAGTGTTTACGCATAAATTTGTAAGCCGTAGGTTTAAATCTCGTGGTCTTATTTTCTGCATTTTCATCGTAAGGGAAGGCGCTCGTTTGCGATTTACGCGCTGAATATTGTAAGCAGAGGAGCCTTAAGGCACAGCCTCGCCTTAACACCATCGTTTGCATTGTCATTGTCATCCAGAAAAGCAGTCGTAAGAAAATGAATCTGTGGCGGCTCCGAACATTAAAAAAACTATATCTAGACTGCAAATACATCCCAATCTTACTATCAACACGTTTTAAGACCCCTCTCCTTTCCACCGGTATACAAGCTAAGAGAGAAATATTGGAAATCCCATCTGAAGTAGCCCTCGTCTCACCTTCGGAGCTGTGAGCGATGGGGATCATAATTAAAAGGGGTACAGTTACTTTGAAAATGTGTATGTGATACTTAAATTTAAATAAAATAAAAAGATAAATTATATAACACAGACTGCTATCTATGTCCATGTGTTTAAGACGTATGAATCGGTTTTAAAACAGGCACACCCCTTTACTTCTCACAAATCCGACTGGAGTCTCAGTCCGTCGTCGCGATGAATTAGGAGCTCAGATGTAGGCTAAGTGATTGCAATTTACTTATTTAAAAGAACCACTTCAAATCAAAAGGGAGACATTTTGTAATGGTAGTTATCGTATTATAGTATACGATAACTGTATACGTAGTATACGTAATTGTAGATATACAGTACATAAAGGGTATGAATAGGTGTGAGCTTTTACTGTATATTTAATATTTTATCTGACCCACTTGTAGAAACCGCCTACTCAGATTTATTTAAGTGGTCTGCCACCATAAAGACAGAAAAATATAATGACACCCTGTTACATTAACTGTAAAATAAACGCCGTAACTGCGGCCATATGAAAATTTGGATAAAGATTATACAAACATCCTAAGGAGCTCTATGACATATGAGCGTCGTAATAATGGTTGGTGACCTGACGTAACAGTGCTCCCTGAATTACGTGATCTGTATATACCCAAATACAGATATATCACATAGGGAGATGCAGTCAAACATTGCATTGCTATCGTCGTGGTGAACTATTTCTCCGCTGTTTAAAACTTGTTTGGTAAGTGTCATCAAATATGCTTGTCAATTTGTAGCGAAATCGATATACTGTATCATAATCCTTCAGCTATCTATAATGTAGCTAATTAATATTGATAAATTCCCTTATTCACAGTGACTTTTGCTCAAACCCCTGTTGCATAATGGGTTAATTTTATATAAAAAAACATTTATATCATAGATATAATACAAGCTTTGAAATGAAATAGCACATTTCCAGGTTTCAGTTAAACATTTTTAAAAAAGCTCATGACTTTAAGCATTCTGAACATTGAGAATGTTATTTGGGAAACAAATGTTTATTATAATGTTTATGTTTAGGATCTGTCTCCTACTGAGTCAGCATGCAGCATTCAACACCATTAGGTTTAATATTAAAAAGTTGTTTATTTCCTGAATTGTTTTTTTTTTATTCTTTTCTATTAGACCATACTAGACTGTGCAGGATATCATTTATTTGCCATTTTTGCCTTTTCCAGATACCTGGGAAACAAAGCTCATATCTCATTTGCCAATGGAGCCCAGTCCTAAGCCTGGTGCTCTGTCCCCCTCCCCGAAGGACACAGACTCGAATCGACCCGCGCCCTTAAGGCAACAGGATCTGATTTCCACGTACTGCCCGCTTCCCAAGATACAGCTTCTGAAGGCCACCTTCCAAGAGAAACTGATGCAGGAAAAGGAGAAAAAAATTATCGCCATGTACAATCGGCGGCAGGAGGCAGCTCTACAGAAGATGAGAAAATGTTTCCAATATGTCAAATACGCTGCGGAGAAGAAGATGGGGAACAGCTATCGCTTCCAAGCCCAACAGGGCCCCGAGAAGAACATTGTGGGGTATGATCGGTCTTACCCCCTGAAGCCTATGGGTAACAGGAAAGTCTCCGGCCCTGGTGAGGTTCGGGCTGTGGACCGCCCGGACGCACAGAGTGATTCCTTGTTTGCCCCCACCCCGCCTCAGGATGGTCATGAGAGGCCCTGCGAGAGGCCGGGCAGGAGGGGCTCAAGAGTACGCAAACCTAAGGACAGGACTGTCCTCCCCATGGTGGCGACCCCTCCAGGGCAATGCCCTTCTCATGCCAATGGGAAGGAGCACTTTCAGTTGCAAGAGGAGCTACGAAAAGTGGCCGAGGCAGAGGCCGCGCTGAAGGAGGAGCATCGCCGGAGGGAGGCCAGCCTGCAGGATGAGATGCGCCGGAAGGAGGCCATGATGAAGGACGAGATTCGCCAGAAGGAGGCCATGATGCAGGCGAAGCTCTTCAGAGCTCAGGAGGAGCTGAGGATGGTTCCGAGAGAGATGGAAGACTCCAGAGAGGTGGCCGGAAGGGAAAATAGAGGCGAGGCAGAGCGAGCTTTGCCCCAGAGGACCATGGGCCAACCACCGCTCTAAGGCCGTGCCTCTTCTGACCTGCAGAATGGAGAAGCAAAAAGCCTTCACTCCAAGGAAAGCCCTTCCTATCAGAGGAGACAACCTTGATTATGGTTCTCCAATGGAAGATGGCGGATGCGCAGAATCGCACTTTCCCTCTGCGCTTTCCCATCAGGAGAGACGTCAAGTGAGCCCTTGCAGCCGTGGGCTAGAAGACGTCCCCTGTGGAAGGAGAAAGTATCTCAAGAAAGCAAGGCTCCCTGAAAGCGACGTGTCAGCGGCACAGGCCGCGCAGGGCCACTTCAGAAATAAGACCACATGTCTGGATGAACAAACTCTGTCAGTGGAAAACAGATATTTGTCCCCTACAAGTCTGATGTGCCCTACCGCTGAGCAATTTCCATATGAGAATAGCCAGAGTGGAAACCCTCAGCTGGTGCCCTGTGAACTGTGTCACGGGAAGTTTGCTGTAGAGAGGCTGGAGAAACACAGCAAGATTTGCAAGACGCTTCAGAATTCAAAGAGGAAGGTTTTTGACTCTTTCAAGCACAGGGCCAAGGGAACAGAACTGGAGACATACATCCATAAGAAGAAGGTTAAACCGCCAATCGTGGTAAGGGCTATCCTTAAACTCTTTCCAAGCTTCCCTTTTTTTTTCCTAGAGTCAGACTCAGCTTATAAATCAATGTAGACAATAAATAAGTGTTTTATGAAGTACTCTTCTGAAAAACTGCCGCAAAGGCACATTTGCCAGACAGAATAAATGTGTCTTAGTGACTTCTGAATTCTGTTGTAAAAATCTACATATCAAGCAAATAGCACTCACAGGAAACAAAACCATAACTACGTAAATTGTACTCTCTACCCAATGACCTGAAAGGTGGCCCCAGAAAGCTACGTTATTACTGTATTGATATTTTCTTGCCTTGTGAATGGTTTGCGACCAGACTGTGTACGCAGTGCTGGTCTGGACTTTTTCTGGAAGCTGTTTTATTGGTTTCATTTCCTGTTCCCAGCTGAGAAAGAACAACTGGAGGCAGAAGCACGAGGATTTCATTCGGAGCATCAAACAGGCCAGGGAGGTGCAGCAGGTGATCACGCAAGGAGGGAAAGTTGTGAACCTGCCCCAGCCCCCCGCGAATCCAAACCCCGACTACGTGCCCTGCCCTCACTGCGGCCGGCGCTTTGCCCCCAGGCCGGCACAGAGGCACATCCCCAAGTGTCAGCACATCAGGAGCCACCCTCCTCCTCCTCCTCGCAGATGAAAACTGATGTGAAGAAGAGCAAAAGAGTCATGATCTTGGCTCACGTCTCACGTCCTGCTTTTTCTTTTTAGAAACACATTTAGCACAGTTCATCCGTATGATGATGAAAAAAAAATGTTACCTTATTTTAATTAAATGATTTTTTTTTGGTGGACTGGTGTTTGCGTAGCTGTGGTTATTTCAGTTTTTCTCTTATCATTCATACACCTTGACCTCCTAAAAATAATTTTTCAACCTGGAACGTACAATTAGCAGGCAATAGAACAGGTCACATTGGTCTTGGAACCATCAAAAAGCAGTATTCACACATTCTCGGCATCAATTTTCCTTAAAAACAACTGAAAAAGCAAGGTAAAGAGTGATTGATTTTTTTAATGAAAGTTATTTGATTTAATTTATTTAATTTTCATAATATTTGAAATATGTTGGGATTAATGTGACTCAATATAATCTGCAGCTCTTACACTCCAGGCACCTGATAAAGTGGAACGCAGTGTCTTTGCCTTACATGGCGCTCAGCTCTTCCTCAATCCCAGCAGAAGCACCAGCAGAAGCAGCAGCCTCCGGGTCCTGCCTCATGCACAGCTTAAAATGCAACACCAAGTAATACAACAAACAACAGGGAAAACCATTCACGATCAGACACATCCGTTGATTGCTGGCTCTCAGTAAAGGGACATTGCATCATTACATCACAAAATAGACTACATTTCAAGGTTAAAGAATTACCATGTTCTGCGATTCAGAACGAGGCAGCAAAACTTCCTATAATCTGTTGTGGCCCTGTGACATTGTAAAGGAGCAGGCTTGTGAATACATCTCGTTTAATCCAATGGAAATATTGCTCTCAACTTTTTTACGTTTTTGCCAATAAATAATACTACATTGTTAACTCTGCATAAAGAACCTTGGAATGGAACGTTTTTTGCAGTGAAATGTTTGCTGCATAACCTATACCCTTTCTCTCCTACATCACATTGCATTAGTCATTACAGTGATTAGTGAGCAGGAAGGGCTGCATCACATCGCAATTTGTGTGGAACTTGAATGCGAATTTGTTACAACATGGCGTAACTTACAGTCCTTTCACAAAATTCATGATTTTGTGCTCAATTTTGAGTTTGTAAAGTTTTTCTATAATGTCAATTATTTTATTTTGTGACTGAAATTAAATAATTTTGTGTCTGCAAAATTGGGACTGTAGTTCCACCTTAACCTACTAGTACTGTATGTCTTTGGACTGTGGGAAGAAACTGGAGCACCTGGAAGAAATCCACACAAATGAAGGGAGAACATACAATTCCATCCAGACTGCACCCCAGGAATTGAACCCAGGACCCCAGATCTGTGAACCACAGTGCCACCTCATTGCTATAGTCACTATAATTAATGTCAAAACTCATTTGCAAATGAGCAGCCTGGGATCCAAAAGGATCAAGACAAGGATCCAAACAAAGCACTATCCCAAAGCTTGGCTTTGTACCGTATATAATACAGGGCTTGATGCAGAAGGCAGATAATCAAAGTCCATGCAATAATTGCTAAGGGAAAGTGACTTTGTGTTCTTGGAGGGAAGTCACTCAACACGGAGCTGTGTTAGTGAAATGATTGTTCTGATGTACGGCTGATGTCCAAACACTGAAAACATGATTGTGTATGCAATCGCACTCCTGAGCTCCATTGGGTATGGTTAAAATAACTTTTTATAGTTCATCACATTCAAAGTGTGTGTACTTGATGAAAGTGTAACACGCATTTGGAGGAGTTATTCAGGATTTTCTTTCATTCAACTATTTCAAGACCCATTATTTTCAGATGTTGTAGTATACGTGAATAATGAAAGGCCTTCATATTACACAATGAAGGAATGACTTCGCAGGTGTGAAGAATGAAAGATTAATTCAGCTCACTTTGGGGAGTTTCACAATGGCCCTCCTTATAGAAATGTGGGTTTGATTAAAGGAGTGAAGAAAAAGCACTGAATAATATTTGCTTCTGTAAACGTAATCATCTCAAAATATGGTTGAAGAAATTGAAGAAGGTTAAACATAATCCAAAACGTATAAGGTCAATTTAAGTACAACCAGAATTCTAGTGTTTATGCAATGCATCTGTGGGTTGATATGAAATATGGCCGTACTTAAACTAAACGAGGTTATCGAGAGCATATTCCGAATACGGCTTTGGCCAGTTGTACTGTGAACTGCGAGGACCGTATCTTATCCTGAACTGGCTGTGCGAATACCGTCCTCTGCTGGCAGAAGGAATAGATTACAACGGCACTGTATTGGCGATTAGTCCTATTGCTAGAATATTGAAACAACAAGGAGTCCGCGGAGTCAAGCAATGCTGAATAAACAAGTACCTGAAATTCAATAGGATTTTGTGTATTGATTACAAATAGGTGTGGAATTCTCATGTACAGTGGTATTCATGGATTCCTTACACAAGCAGCAGTTGTTATGATGCTTTCGTAATCTGAATATAAATCTGTTATCTACTTAAAACTGTAATTATTGAATAGATTAATGTCTTTGAAATGCTTCATTAACTGGGCAGTTTCCATGTTTGGAAATGTTTTTATTTTGATTGCTGATTGCTAGATACTGTATGTTTAATAGGCATGCTGTTAATATTTTCTACAAGAGCCAAATAAGACAGTTATGCTGTAGTAAGTTCTATATAAGTTATATAACATAAGTTATATTTTGTTCTGAGGTCAATTTGAATCTCATACTAAATAACTGGTGTCCTTTTATCTGAGAAACACTACCTGATTGATCACCTGATGCCTAGAAATTAGCATGCACAGTAGCCCAGCGTTTAGCATTGCTAGCTCACAGTGCTGAGGCCCTGGGTACACTTCTGGACCTGGGGTGCTATCTGTATGGAGCTTGTATGTTCTCCCCATGTTTGCATGAGTTTGCTTTGGGTGCTCCGGCTTCCTCCCACAGTTCAAAGAACTACTGGTAGGTTAATTGGCTTCTGGGATAATTGGTGAGTGTCTGTGTCTTCCCTGCATTGGACTACCATCCAGTCCCAGGTATCTCCTGCTTATTACTTTCTGAGGCTCTGGCTCCCCCGTGCCCCGCGACCCCCTGACCCCCTGACCCTGAATTGGATGAAGCGGTTAGAAAATGGGTGGTTTCTGTTATGCTCTGGTCATGCTCTGCCATAGCAACAACTTGTAAAAAATGCAGATGCTAGGATTTAACTCAAAGAAGGAGCTCAGAGCACTGTGTTGGCATCACTGTACAGGTGTCCGGTTTGTTTTAGAACATGTGCTAAAATCTTATTTACTAACTTCTAGACTTTTTACCCCCCATATCAGTCTGCAGGTGCACAGTGGTCTGTGGACACCCTCCTTGCTCTGTCGTAAAAGAGGAAATAAAAAGCAACTGGTTTTGACTTTAATGCACTGAGACTGTGGAACTCACAGAACTCTCTTGTCAGAAAGGCAGCTTCTAACAGCTTTTAAGTGAAGACTAAGAACACTTTTCTATTTTATTAAAATAGATGATATATGTTTTGTTTAAATATATGTTATAAATGTTAAAACGACAGCTCGTATAAGCTTGTATTTTTACCTTTCGATCATTTTTATAATTGCTTTGAGTTGCTTTTACCATGATAAACAGTACAAAATATGAGGTGTTGAACTTGTCTAAAGTTTTAAAGCGCTTTATGACGTAAAGTGTGATGACAGTCCTTGGCGGTCTATGTAACAATTCTTCTTGAAGTAGGTCATCGGGCCAACAGTATACAAACATTACAGCTCAAGTGCTTTTGTATCTGAACGCTTTTAGGTAAGTTATTTAGCAGCTGCGGTATTAATAATGATTTTAATGGCAAATTCAATTGCAGGTAAAATAAAAATGGCGGATAACTTTCTTTCTAGCTTCGTGAAGCGGTCGCGCTGTATTATACATATATACCATAATAAGAAACATAATATGTACAGTAGAATTTTTCACTTTAAGCTGGCATTATCCAGAACCGGGTCAGGGAACGGACCCGGACCGTGCAGTGTGGTCCGTCGGCCTTCTAAAGATGTTTAGGAGATCGAGGCGCCCTTGGATTTGATTATAAACTTGCATAATTTCTTAACTTGACCCCATTATCTTAAAAAAAACGGCCAGGCCGAGACCAAAGCATGAATGCTGCGAGGATCGGGGGACTCTCATTTTTGGTCACAGCGTACAGTAGTAGATCAGTAACCTCTGTTTATCGTGATAACCTTTAATTATTTTCCAGTACTTTTTTAAATGATAAAACACATTGTCTCGCCAGTTTTGCTAAAGATACGGTTTTAGTGTTTACGCATAAATTTGTAAGCCGTAGGTTTAAATCTCGTGGTCTTATTTTCTGCATTTTCATCGTAAGGGAAGGCGCTCGTTTGCGATTTACGCGCTGAATATTGTAAGCAGAGGAGTCTTAAGGCACAGACTCGCCTTAACACCATCGTTTGCATTGTCATTGTCATCCAGAAAAGCAGTCGTAAGAAAATGAATCTGTGGCGGCTCCGAACATTAAAAAAACTATATCTAGACTGCAAATACATCCCAATCTTACTATCAACACGTTTTAAGACCCCTCTCCTTTCCACCGGTATACAAGCTAAGAGAGAAATATTGGAAATCCCATCTGAAGTAGCCCTCGTCTCACCTTCGGAGCTGTGAGCGATGGGGATCATAATTAAAAGGGGTACAGTTACTTTGAAAATGTGTATGTGATACTTAAATTTAAATAAAATAAAAAGATAAATTATATAACACAGACTGCTATCTATGTCCATGTGTTTAAGACGTATGAATCGGTTTTAAAACAGGCACACCCCTTTACTTCTCACAAATCCGACTGGAGTCTCAGTCCGTCGTCGCGATGAATTAGGAGCTCAGATGTAGGCTAAGTGATTGCAATTTACTTATTTAAAAGAACCACTTCAAATCAAAAGGGAGACATTTTGTAATGGTAGTTATCGTATTATAGTATACGATAACTGTATACGTAGTATACGTAATTGTAGATATACAGTACATAAAGGGTATGAATAGGTGTGAGCTTTTACTGTATATTTAATATTTTATCTGACCCACTTGTAGAAACCGCCTACTCAGATTTATTTAAGTGGTCTGCCACCATAAAGACAGAAAAATATAATGACACCCTGTTACATTAACTGTAAAATAAACGCCGTAACTGCGGCCATATGAAAATTTGGATAAAGATTATACAAACATCCTAAGGAGCTCTATGACATATGAGCGTCGTAATAATGGTTGGTGACCTGACGTAACAGTGCTCCCTGAATTACGTGATCTGTATATACCCAAATACAGATATATCACATAGGGAGATGCAGTCAAACATTGCATTGCTATCGTCGTGGTGAACTATTTCTCCGCTGTTTAAAACTTGTTTGGTAAGTGTCATCAAATATGCTTGTCAATTTGTAGCGAAATCGATATACTGTATCATAATCCTTCAGCTATCTATAATGTAGTGAAACGGCTAATTAATATTGATAAATTCCCTTATTCACAGTGACTTTTGCTCAAACCCCTGTTGCATAATGGGTTAATTTTATATAAAAAAACATTTATATCATAGATATAATACAAGCTTTGAAATGAAATAGCACATTTCCAGGTTTCAGTTAAACATTTTTAAAAAAGCTCATGACTTTAAGCATTCTGAACATTGAGAATGTTATTTGGGAAACAAATGTTTATTATAATGTTTATGTTTAGGATCTGTCTCCTACTGAGTCAGCATGCAGCATTCAACACCATTAGGTTTAATATTAAAAAGTTGTTTATTTCCTGAATTGTTTTTTTTTTATTCTTTTCTATTAGACCATACTAGACTGTGCAGGATATCATTTATTTGCCATTTTTGCCTTTTCCAGATACCTGGGAAACAAAGCTCATATCTCATTTGCCAATGGAGCCCAGTCCTAAGCCTGGTGCTCTGTCCCCCTCCCCGAAGGACACAGACTCGAATCGACCCGCGCCCTTAAGGCAACAGGATCTGATCTCCACGTACTGCCCGCCTCCCAAGATACAGCTTCTGAAGGACACCTTCCAAGAGAAACTGATGCAGGAAAAGGAGAAAAAAATGATCGCCATGTACAATCGGCGGCAGGAGGCAGCTCTACAGAAGATGAGAAAATGTTTCCAATATGTCAAATACGCTGCGGAGAAGAAGATGGGGAACAGCTATCGCTTCCAAGCCCAACAGGGCCCCGAGAAGAACATTGTGGGGTATGATCGGTCTTACCCCCTGAAGCCTATGGGTAACAGGAAAGTCTCCGGCCCTGGTGAGGTTCGGGCTGTGGACCGCCCGGACGCACAGAGTGATTCCTTGTTTGCCCCCACCCCGCCTCAGGATGGTCATGAGAGGCCCTGCGAGAGGCCGGGCAGGAGGGGCTCAAGAGTACGCAAACCTAAGGACAGGACTGTCCTCCCCATGGTGGCGACCCCTCCAGGGCAATGCCCTTCTCATGCCAATGGGAAGGAGCACTTTCAGTTGCAAGAGGAGCTACGAAAAGTGGCCGAGGCAGAGGCCGCGCTGAAGGAGGAGCATCGCCGGAGGGAGGCCAGCCTGCAGGATGAGATGCGCCGGAAGGAGGCCATGATGAAGGACGAGATTCGCCAGAAGGAGGCCATGATGCAGGCGAAGCTCTTCAGAGCTCAGGAGGAGCTGAGGATGGTTCCGAGAGAGATGGAAGACTCCAGAGAGGTGGCCGGAAGGGAAAATAGAGGCGAGGCAGAGCGAGCTTTGCCCCGGAGGACCATGGGCCAACCACCGCTCTAAGGCCGTGCCTCTTCTGACCTGCAGAATGGAGAAGCAAAAAGCCTTCACTCCAAGGAAAGCCCTTCCTATCAGAGGAGACAACCTTGATTATGGTTCTCCAATGGAAGATGGCGGATGCGCAGAATCGCACTTTCCCTCTGCGCTTTCCCATCAGGAGAGACGTCAAGTGAGCCCTTGCAGCCGTGGGCTAGAAGACGTCCCCTGTGGAAGGAGAAAGTATCTCAAGAAAGCAAGGCTCCCTGAAAGCGACGTGTCAGCGGCACAGGCCGCGCAGGGCCACTTCAGAAATAACACCACATGTCTGGATGAACAAACTCTGTCAGTGGAAAACAGATATTTGTCCCCTACAAGTCTGATCTGCCCTACCGCTGAGCAATTTCCATATGAGAATAGCCAGAGTGGAAACCCTCAGCTGGTGCCCTGTGAACTGTGTCACGGGAAGTTTGCTGTAGAGAGGCTGGAGAAACACAGCAAGATCTGCAAGGAGCTTCAGAATTCAAAGAGGAAGGTTTTTGACTCTTTCAAGCACAGGGCCAAGGGAACAGAACTGGAGACATACATCCATAAGAAGAAGGTTAAACCGCCAATCGTGGTAAGGGCTATCCTTAAACTCTTTCCAAGCTTCCCTTTTTTTCTCCTAGAGTCAGACTCAGCTTATAAATCAATGTAAACAATAAATAAGTGTTTTATGAAGTACTCTTCTGAAAAACTGCCGCAAAGGCACATTTGCCAGACAGAATAAATGTGTCTTAGTGACTTCTGAATTCTGTTGTAAAAATCTACATATCAAGCAAATAGCACTCACAGGAAACAAAACCATAACTACGTAAATTGTACTCTCTACCCAATAACCTGAAAGGTGGCCCCAGAAAGCTACGTTATTACTGTATTGATATTTTCTTGCCTTGTGAATGGTTTGCGACCAGACTGTGTACGCAGTGCTAGTCTGGACTTTTTCTGGAAGCTGTTTTATTGGTTTCATTTCCTGTTCCCAGCTGAGAAAGAACAACTGGAGGCAGAAGCACGAGGATTTCATTCGGAGCATCAAACAGGCCAGGGAGGTGCAGCAGGTGATCACGCAAGGAGGGAAAGTTGTGAACCTGCCCCAGCCCCCCGCGAATCCAAACCCCGACTACGTGCCCTGCCCTCACTGCGGCCGGCGCTTTGCCCCCAGGCCGGCACAGAGGCACATCCCCAAGTGTTAGCACATCAGGAGCCGCCCTCCTCCTCCTCCTCGCAGATGAAAACTGATGTGAAGAAGAGCAAAAGAGTCATGATCTTGGCTCACGACTCACGTCCTGCTTTTTCTTTTTAGAAACACATTTAGCACAGTTCATCCGTATGATGATGAAAAAAAAATGTTACCTTATTTTAATTAAATGATTTTTTTTTGGTGGACTGGTGTTTGCGTAGCTGTGGTTATTTCAGTTTTTCTCTTATCATTCATACACCTTGACCTCCTAAAAATAATTTTTCAACCTGGAACGTACAATTAGCAGGCAATAGAACAGGTCACATTGGTCTTGGAACCATCAAAAAGCAGTATTCACACATTCTCGGCATCAATTTTCCTTAAAAACAACTGAAAAAGCAAGGTAAAGAGTGATTGATTTTTTTAATGAAAGTTATTTGATTTAATTTATTTAATTTTCATAATATTTGAAATATGTTGGGATTAATGTGACTCAATATTATCTGCAGCTCTTACACTCCAGGCACCTGATAAAGTGGAACGCAGTGTCTTTGCCTTACATGGCGCTCAGCTCTTCCTCAATCCCAGCAGAAGCACCAGCAGAAGCAGCAGCCTCCGGGTCCTGCCTCATGCACAGCTTAAAATGCAACACCAAGTAATACAACAAACAACAGGGAAAACCATTCACGATCAGACACATCCGTTGATTGCTGGCTCTCAGTAAAGGGACATTGCATCATTACATCACAAAATAGACTACATTTCAAGGTTAAAGAATTACCATGTTCTGCGATTCAGAACGAGGCAGCAAAACTTCCTATAATCTGTTGTGGCCCTGTGACATTGTAAAGGAGCAGGCTTGTGAATACATCTCGTTTAATCCAATGGAAATATTGCTCTCAACTTTTTTACGTTTTTGCCAATAAATAATACTACATTGTTAACTCTGCATAAAGAACCTTGGAATGGAACGTTTTTTGCAGTGAAATGTTTGCTGCATAACCTATACCCTTTCTCTCCTACATCACATTGCATTAGTCATTACAGTGATTAGTGAGCAGGAAGGGCTGCATCACATCGCAATTTGTGTGGAACTTGAATGCGAATTTGTTACAACATGGCGTAACTTACAGTCCTTTCACAAAATTCATGATTTTGTGCTCAATTTTGAGTTTGTAAAGTTTTTCTATAATGTCAATTATTTTATTTTGTGACTGAAATTAAATAATTTTGTGTCTGCAAAATTGGGACTGTAGTTCCACCTTAACCTACTAGTACTGTATGTCTTTGGACTGTGGGAAGAAACTGGAGCACCTGGAAGAAATCCACACAAATGAAGGGCGAACATACAATTCCATCCAGACTGCACCCCAGGAATTGAACCCAGGACCCCAGATCTGTGAACCACAGTGCCAGCTCATTGCTATAGTCACTATAATTAATGTCAAAACTCATTTGCAAATGAGCAGCCTGGGATCCAAAAGGATCAAGACAAGGATCCAAACAAAGCACTATCCCAAAGCTTGGCTTTGTACCGTATATAATACAGGGCTTGATGCAGAAGGCAGATAATCAAAGTCCATGCAATAATTGCTAAGGGAAAGTGACTTTGTGTTCTTGGAGGGAAGTCACTCAACACGGAGCTGTGTTAGTGAAATGATTGTTCTGATGTACGGCTGATGTCCAAACACTGAAAACATGATTGTGTATGCAATCGCACTCCTGAGCTCCATTGGGTATGGTTAAAATAACTTTTTATAGTTCATCACATTCAAAGTGTGTGTACTTGATGAAAGTGTAACACGCATTTGGAGGAGTTATTCAGGATTTTCTTTCATTCAACTATTTCAAGACCCATTATTTTCAGATGTTGTAGTATACGTGAATAATGAAAGGCCTTCATATTACACAATGAAGGAATGACTTCGCAGGTGTGAAGAATGAAAGATTAATTCAGCTCACTTTGGGGAGTTTCACAATGGCCCTCCTTATAGAAATGTGGGTTTGATTAAAGGAGTGAAGAAAAAGCACTGAATAATATTTGCTTCTGTAAACGTAATCATCTCAAAATATGGTTGAAGAAATTGAAGAAGGTTAAACATAATCCAAAACGTATAAGGTCAATTTAAGTACAACCAGAATTCTAGTGTTTATGCAATGCATCTGTGGGTTGATATGAAATATGGCCGTACTTAAACTAAACGAGGTTATCGAGAGCATATTCCGAATACGGCTTTGGCCAGTTGTACTGTGAACTGCGAGGACCGTATCTTATCCTGAACTGGCTGTGCGAATACCGTCCTCTGCTGGCAGAAGGAATAGATTACAACGGCACTGTATTGGCGATTAGTCCTATTGCTAGAATATTGAAACAACAAGGAGTCCGCGGAGTCAAGCAATGCTGAATAAACAAGTACCTGAAATTCAATAGGATTTTGTGTATTGATTACAAATAGGTGTGGAATTCTCATGTACAGTGGTATTCATGGATTCCTTACACAAGCAGCAGTTGTTATGATGCTTTCGTAATCTGAATATAAATCTGTTATCTACTTAAAACTGTAATTATTGAATAGATTAATGTCTTTGAAATGCTTCATTAACTGGGCAGTTTCCATGTTTGGAAATGTTTTTATTTTGATTGCTGATTGCTAGATACTGTATGTTTAATAGGCATGCTGTTAATATTTTCTACAAGAGCCAAATAAGACAGTTATGCTGTAGTAAGTTCTATATAAGTTATATAACATAAGTTATATTTTGTTCTGAGGTCAATTTGAATCTCATACTAAATAACTGGTGTCCTTTTATCTGAGAAACACTACCTGATTGATCACCTGATGCCTAGAAATTAGCATGCACAGTAGCCCAGCGTTTAGCATTGCTAGCTCACAGTGCTGAGGCCCTGGGTACACTTCTGGACCTGGGGTGCTATCTGTATGGAGCTTGTATGTTCTCCCCATGTTTGCATGAGTTTGCTTTGGGTGCTCCGGCTTCCTCCCACAGTTCAAAGAACTACTGGTAGGTTAATTGGCTTCTGGGATAATTGGTGAGTGTCTGTGTCTTCCCTGCATTGGACTACCATCCAGTCCCAGGTATCTCCTGCTTATTACTTTCTGAGGCTCTGGCTCCCCCGTGCCCCGCGACCCCCTGACCCCCTGACCCTGAATTGGATGAAGCGGTTAGAAAATGGGTGGTTTCTGTTATGCTCTGGTCATGCTCTGCCATAGCAACAACTTGTAAAAAATGCAGATGCTAGGATTTAACTCAAAGAAGGAGCTCAGAGCACTGTGTTGGCATCACTGTACAGGTGTCCGGTTTGTTTTAGAACATGTGTTAAAATCTTATTTACTAACTTCTAGACTTTTTACCCCCCATATCAGTCTGCAGGTGCACAGTGGTCTGTGGACACCCTCCTTGCTCTGTCGTAAAACAGGAAATAAAAAGCAACTGGTTTTGACTTTAATGCACTGAGACTGTGGAACTCACAGAACTCTCTTGTCAGAAAGGCAGCTTCTAACAGCTTTTAAGTGAAGACTAAGAACACTTTTCTATTTTATTAAAATAGATTATATATGTTTTGTTTAAATATATGTTATAAATGTTAAAACGACAGCTCGTATAAGCTTGTATTTTTACCTTTCGATCATTTTTATAATTGCTTTGAGTTGCTTTTACCATGATAAACAGTACAAAATATGAGGTGTTGAACTTGTCTAAAGTTTTAAAGCGCTTTATGACGTAAAGTGTGATGACAGTCCTTGGCGGTCTATGTAACAATTCTTCTTGAAGTAGGTCATCGGGCCAACAGTATACAAACATTACAGCTCAAGTGCTTTTGTATCTGAACGCTTTTAGGTAAGTTATTTAGCAGCTGCGGTATTAATAATGATTTTAATGGCAAATTCAATTGCAGGTAAAATAAAAATGGCGGATAACTTTCTTTCTAGCTTCGTGAAGCGGTCGCGCTATATTATACATATATACCATAATAAGAAACATAATATGTACAGTAGAATTTTTCACTTTAAGCTGGCATTATCCAGAACCGGGTCAGGGAACGGACCCGGACCGTGCAGTGTGGTCCGTCGGCCTTCTAAAGATGTTTAGGAGATCGAGGCGCCCTTGGATTTGATTAGAAACTTGCATAATTTCTTAACTTGACCCCATTATCTTAAAAAAAACGGCCAGGCCAAGACCAAAGCATGAAGGCTGCGAGGATCGGGGGACTCTCATTTTTGGTCACAGCGTACAGTAGTAGATCAGTAACCTCTGTTTATCGTGATAACCTTTAATTATTTTCCAGTACTTTTTTAAATGATAAAACACATTGTCTCGCCAGTTTTGCTAAAGATACGGTTTTAGTGTTTACGCATAAATTTGTAAGCCGTAGGTTTAAATCTCGTGGTCTAATTTTCTGCATTTTCATCGTAAGGGAAGGCGCTCGTTTGCGATTTACGCGCTGAATATTGTAAGCAGAGGAGCCTTAAGGCACAGCCTCGCCTTAACACCATCGTTTGCATTGTCATTGTCATCCAGAAAAGCAGTCGTAAGAAAATGAATCTGTGGCGGCTCCGAACATTAAAAAAACTATATCTAGACTGCAAATACATCCCAATCTTACTATCAACACGTTTTAAGACCCCTCTCCTTTCCACCGGTATACAAGCTAAGAGAGAAATATTGGAAATCCCATCTGAAGTAGCCCTCGTCTCACCTTCGGAGCTGTGAGCGATGGGGATCATAATTAAAAGGGGTACAGTTACTTTGAAAATGTGTATGTGATACTTAAATTTAAATAAAATAAAAAGATAAATTATATAACACAGACTGCTATCTATGTCCATGTGTTTAAGACGTATGAATCGGTTTTAAAACAGGCACACCCCTTTACTTCTCACAAATCCGACTGGAGTCTCAGTCCGTCGTCGCGATGAATTAGGAGCTCAGATGTAGGCTAAGTGATTGCAATTTACTTATTTAAAAGAACCACTTCAAATCAAAAGGGAGACATTTTGTAATGGTAGTTATCGTATTATAGTATACGATAACTGTATACGTAGTATACGTAATTGTAGATATACAGTACATAAAGGGTATGAATAGGTGTGAGCTTTTACTGTATATTTAATATTTTATCTGACCCACTTGTAGAAACCGCCTACTCAGATTTATTTAAGTGGTCTGCCACCATAAAGACAGAAAAATATAATGACACCCTGTTACATTAACTGTAAAATAAACGCCGTAACTGCGGCCATATGAAAATTTGGATAAAGATTATACAAACATCCTAAGGAGCTCTATGACATATGAGCGTCGTAATAATGGTTGGTGACCTGACGTAACAGTGCTCCCTGAATTACGTGATCTGTATATACCCAAATACAGATATATCACATAGGGAGATGCAGTCAAACATTGCATTGCTATCGTCGTGGTGAACTATTTCTCCGCTGTTTAAAACTTGTTTGGTAAGTGTCATCAAATATGCTTGTCAATTTGTAGCGAAATCGATATACTGTATCATAATCCTTCAGCTATCTATAATGTAGTGAAACGGCTAATTAATATTGATAAATTCCCTTATTCACAGTGACTTTTGCTCAAACCCCTGTTGCATAATGGGTTAATTTTATATAAAAAAACATTTATATCATAGATATAATACAAGCTTTGAAATGAAATAGCACATTTCCAGGTTTCAGTTAAACATTTTTAAAAAAGCTCATGACTTTAAGCATTCTGAACATTGAGAATGTTATTTGGGAAACAAATGTTTATTATAATGTTTATGTTTAGGATCTGTCTCCTACTGAGTCAGCATGCAGCATTCAACACCATTAGGTTTAATATTAAAAAGTTGTGTATTTCCTGAATTGTTTTTTTTTATTCTTTTCTATTAGACCATACTAGACTGTGCAGGATATCATTTATTTGCCATTTTTGCCTTTTCCAGATACCTGGGAAACAAAGCTCATATCTCATTTGCCAATGGAGCCCAGTCCTAAGCCTGGTGCTCTGTCCCCCTCCCCGAAGGACACAGACTCGAATCGACCCGCGCCCTTAAGGCAACAGGATCTGATCTCCACGTACTGCCCGCCTCCCAAGATACAGCTTCTGAAGGACACCTTCCAAGAGAAACTGATGCAGGAAAAGGAGAAAAAAATGATCGCCATGTACAATCGGCGGCAGGAGGCAGCTCTACAGAAGATGAGAAAATGTTTCCAATATGTCAAATACGCTGCGGAGAAGAAGATGGGGAACAGCTATCGCTTCCAAGCCCAACAGGGCCCCGAGAAGAACATTGTGGGGTATGATCGGTCTTACCCCCTGAAGCCTATGGGTAACAGGAAAGTCTCCGGCCCTGGTGAGGTTCGGGCTGTGGACCGCCCGGACGCACAGAGTGATTCCTTGTTTGCCCCCACCCCGCCTCAGGATGGTCATGAGAGGCCCTGCGAGAGGCCGGGCAGGAGGGGCTCAAGAGTACGCAAACCTAAGGACAGGACTGTCCTCCCCATGGTGGCGACCCCTCCAGGGCAATGCCCTTCTCATGCCAATGGGAAGGAGCACTTTCAGTTGCAAGAGGAGCTACGAAAAGTGGCCGAGGCAGAGGCCGCGCTGAAGGAGGAGCATCGCCGGAGGGAGGCCAGCCTGCAGGATGAGATGCGCCGGAAGGAGGCCATGATGAAGGACGAGATTCGCCAGAAGGAGGCCATGATGCAGGCGAAGCTCTTCAGAGCTCAGGAGGAGCTGAGGATGGTTCCGAGAGAGATGGAAGACTCCAGAGAGGTGGCCGGAAGGGAAAATAGAGGCGAGGCAGAGCGAGCTTTGCCCCGGAGGACCATGGGCCAACCACCGCTCTAAGGCCGTGCCTCTTCTGACCTGCAGAATGGAGAAGCAAAAAGCCTTCACTCCAAGGAAAGCCCTTCCTATCAGAGGAGACAACCTTGATTATGGTTCTCCAATGGAAGATGGCGGATGCGCAGAATCGCACTTTCCCTCTGCGCTTTCCCATCAGGAGAGACGTCAAGTGAGCCCTTGCAGCCGTGGGCTAGAAGACGTCCCCTGTGGAAGGAGAAAGTATCTCAAGAAAGCAAGGCTCCCTGAAAGCGACGTGTCAGCGGCACAGGCCGCGCAGGGCCACTTCAGAAATAACACCACATGTCTGGATGAACAAACTCTGTCAGTGGAAAACAGATATTTGTCCCCTACAAGTCTGATCTGCCCTACCGCTGAGCAATTTCCATATGAGAATAGCCAGAGTGGAAACCCTCAGCTGGTGCCCTGTGAACTGTGTCACGGGAAGTTTGCTGTAGAGAGGCTGGAGAAACACAGCAAGATCTGCAAGGAGCTTCAGAATTCAAAGAGGAAGGTTTTTGACTCTTTCAAGCACAGGGCCAAGGGAACAGAACTGGAGACATACATCCATAAGAAGAAGGTTAAACCGCCAATCGTGGTAAGGGCTATCCTTAAACTCTTTCCAAGCTTCCCTTTTTTTCTCCTAGAGTCAGACTCAGCTTATAAATCAATGTAAACAATAAATAAGTGTTTTATGAAGTACTCTTCTGAAAAACTGCCGCAAAGGCACATTTGCCAGACAGAATAAATGTGTCTTAGTGACTTCTGAATTCTGTTGTAAAAATCTACATATCAAGCAAATAGCACTCACAGGAAACAAAACCATAACTACGTAAATTGTACTCTCTACCCAATAACCTGAAAGGTGGCCCCAGAAAGCTACGTTATTACTGTATTGATATTTTCTTGCCTTGTGAATGGTTTGCGACCAGACTGTGTACGCAGTGCTAGTCTGGACTTTTTCTGGAAGCTGTTTTATTGGTTTCATTTCCTGTTCCCAGCTGAGAAAGAACAACTGGAGGCAGAAGCACGAGGATTTCATTCGGAGCATCAAACAGGCCAGGGAGGTGCAGCAGGTGATCACGCAAGGAGGGAAAGTTGTGAACCTGCCCCAGCCCCCCGCGAATCCAAACCCCGACTACGTGCCCTGCCCTCACTGCGGCCGGCGCTTTGCCCCCAGGCCGGCACAGAGGCACATCCCCAAGTGTTAGCACATCAGGAGCCGCCCTCCTCCTCCTCCTCGCAGATGAAAACTGATGTGAAGAAGAGCAAAAGAGTCATGATCTTGGCTCACGACTCACGTCCTGCTTTTTCTTTTTAGAAACACATTTAGCACAGTTCATCCGTATGATGATGAAAAAAAAATGTTACCTTATTTTAATTAAATGATTTTTTTTTGGTGGACTGGTGTTTGCGTAGCTGTGGTTATTTCAGTTTTTCTCTTATCATTCATACACCTTGACCTCCTAAAAATAATTTTTCAACCTGGAACGTACAATTAGCAGGCAATAGAACAGGTCACATTGGTCTTGGAACCATCAAAAAGCAGTATTCACACATTCTCGGCATCAATTTTCCTTAAAAACAACTGAAAAAGCAAGGTAAAGAGTGATTGATTTTTTTAATGAAAGTTATTTGATTTAATTTATTTAATTTTCATAATATTTGAAATATGTTGGGATTAATGTGACTCAATATTATCTGCAGCTCTTACACTCCAGGCACCTGATAAAGTGGAACGCAGTGTCTTTGCCTTACATGGCGCTCAGCTCTTCCTCAATCCCAGCAGAAGCACCAGCAGAAGCAGCAGCCTCCGGGTCCTGCCTCATGCACAGCTTAAAATGCAACACCAAGTAATACAACAAACAACAGGGAAAACCATTCACGATCAGACACATCCGTTGATTGCTGGCTCTCAGTAAAGGGACATTGCATCATTACATCACAAAATAGACTACATTTCAAGGTTAAAGAATTACCATGTTCTGCGATTCAGAACGAGGCAGCAAAACTTCCTATAATCTGTTGTGGCCCTGTGACATTGTAAAGGAGCAGGCTTGTGAATACATCTCGTTTAATCCAATGGAAATATTGCTCTCAACTTTTTTACGTTTTTGCCAATAAATAATACTACATTGTTAACTCTGCATAAAGAACCTTGGAATGGAACGTTTTTTGCAGTGAAATGTTTGCTGCATAACCTATACCCTTTCTCTCCTACATCACATTGCATTAGTCATTACAGTGATTAGTGAGCAGGAAGGGCTGCATCACATCGCAATTTGTGTGGAACTTGAATGCGAATTTGTTACAACATGGCGTAACTTACAGTCCTTTCACAAAATTCATGATTTTGTGCTCAATTTTGAGTTTGTAAAGTTTTTCTATAATGTCAATTATTTTATTTTGTGACTGAAATTAAATAATTTTGTGTCTGCAAAATTGGGACTGTAGTTCCACCTTAACCTACTAGTACTGTATGTCTTTGGACTGTGGGAAGAAACTGGAGCACCTGGAAGAAATCCACACAAATGAAGGGAGAACATACAATTCCATCCAGACTGCACCCCAGGAATTGAACCCAGGACCCCAGATCTGTGAACCACAGTGCCACCTCATTGCTATAGTCACTATAATTAATGTCAAAACTCATTTGCAAATGAGCAGCCTGGGATCCAAAAGGATCAAGACAAGGATCCAAACAAAGCACTATCCCAAAGCTTGGCTTTGTACCGTATATAATACAGGGCTTGATGCAGAAGGCAGATAATCAAAGTCCATGCAATAATTGCTAAGGGAAAGTGACTTTGTGTTCTTGGAGGGAAGTCACTCAACACGGAGCTGTGTTAGTGAAATGATTGTTCTGATGTACGGCTGATGTCCAAACACTGAAAACATGATTGTGTATGCAATCGCACTCCTGAGCTCCATTGGGTATGGTTAAAATAACTTTTTATAGTTCATCACATTCAAAGTGTGTGTACTTGATGAAAGTGTAACACGCATTTGGAGGAGTTATTCAGGATTTTCTTTCATTCAACTATTTCAAGACCCATTATTTTCAGATGTTGTAGTATACGTGAATAATGAAAGGCCTTCATATTACACAATGAAGGAATGACTTCGCAGGTGTGAAGAATGAAAGATTAATTCAGCTCACTTTGGGGAGTTTCACAATGGCCCTCCTTATAGAAATGTGGGTTTGATTAAAGGAGTGAAGAAAAAGCACTGAATAATATTTGCTTCTGTAAACGTAATCATCTCAAAATATGGTTGAAGAAATTGAAGAAGGTTAAACATAATCCAAAACGTATAAGGTCAATTTAAGTACAACCAGAATTCTAGTGTTTATGCAATGCATCTGTGGGTTGATATGAAATATGGCCGTACTTAAACTAAACGAGGTTATCGAGAGCATATTCCGAATACGGCTTTGGCCAGTTGTACTGTGAACTGCGAGGACCGTATCTTATCCTGAACTGGCTGTGCGAATACCGTCCTCTGCTGGCAGAAGGAATAGATTACAACGGCACTGTATTGGCGATTAGTCCTATTGCTAGAATATTGAAACAACAAGGAGTCCGCGGAGTCAAGCAATGCTGAATAAACAAGTACCTGAAATTCAATAGGATTTTGTGTATTGATTACAAATAGGTGTGGAATTCTCATGTACAGTGGTATTCATGGATTCCTTACACAAGCAGCAGTTGTTATGATGCTTTCGTAATCTGAATATAAATCTGTTATCTACTTAAAACTGTAATTATTGAATAGATTAATGTCTTTGAAATGCTTCATTAACTGGGCAGTTTCCATGTTTGGAAATGTTTTTATTTTGATTGCTGATTGCTAGATACTGTATGTTTAATAGGCATGCTGTTAATATTTTCTACAAGAGCCAAATAAGACAGTTATGCTGTAGTAAGTTCTATATAAGTTATATAACATAAGTTATATTTTGTTCTGAGGTCAATTTGAATCTCATACTAAATAACTGGTGTCCTTTTATCTGAGAAACACTACCTGATTGATCACCTGATGCCTAGAAATTAGCATGCACAGTAGCCCAGCGTTTAGCATTGCTAGCTCACAGTGCTGAGGCCCTGGGTACACTTCTGGACCTGGGGTGCTATCTGTATGGAGCTTGTATGTTCTCCCCATGTTTGCATGAGTTTGCTTTGGGTGCTCCGGCTTCCTCCCACAGTTCAAAGAACTACTGGTAGGTTAATTGGCTTCTGGGATAATTGGTGAGTGTCTGTGTCTTCCCTGCATTGGACTACCATCCAGTCCCAGGTATCTCCTGCTTATTACTTTCTGAGGCTCTGGCTCCCCCGTGCCCCGCGACCCCCTGACCCCCTGACCCTGAATTGGATGAAGCGGTTAGAAAATGGGTGGTTTCTGTTATGCTCTGGTCATGCTCTGCCATAGCAACAACTTGTAAAAAATGCAGATGCTAGGATTTAACTCAAAGAAGGAGCTCAGATCACTGTGTTGGCATCACTGTACAGGTGTCCGGTGTGTTTTAGAACATGTGCTAAAATCTTATTTACTAACTTCTAGACTTTTTACCCCCCATATCAGTCTGCAGGTGCACAGTGGTCTGTGGACACCCTCCTTGCTCTGTCGTAAAAGAGGAAATAAAAAGCAACTGGTTTTGACTTTAATGCACTGAGACTGTGGAACTCACAGAACTCTCTTGTCAGAAAGGCAGCTTCTAACAGCTTTTAAGTGAAGACTAAGAACACTTTTCTATTTTATTAAAATAGATTATATATGTTTTGTTTAAATATATGTTATAAATGTTAAAACGACAGCTCGTATAAGCTTGTATTTTTACCTTTCGATCATTTTTAGAATTGCTTTGAGTTGCTTTTACCATGATAAACAGTACAAAATATGAGGTGTTGAACTTGTCTAAAGTTTTAAAGCGCTTTATGACGTAAAGTGTGATGACAGTCCTTGGCGGTCTATGTAACAATTCTTCTTGAAGTAGGTCATCGGGCCAACAGTATACAAACATTACAGCTCAAGTGCTTTTGTATCTGAACGCTTTTAGGTAAGTTATTTAGCAGCTGCGGTATTAATAATGATTTTAATGGCAAATTCAATTGCAGGTAAAATAAAAATGGCGGATAACTTTCTTTCTAGCTTCGTGAAGCGGTCGCGCTATATTATACATATATACCATAATAAGAAACATAATATGTACAGTAGAATTTTTCACTTTAAGCTGGCATTATCCAGAACCGGGTCAGGGAACGGACCCGGACCGTGCAGTGTGGTCCGTCGGCCTTCTAAAGATGTTTAGGAGATCGAGGCGCCCTTGGATTTGATTAGAAACTTGCATAATTTCTTAACTTGACCCCATTATCTTAAAAAAAACGGCCAGGCCAAGACCAAAGCATGAAGGCTGCGAGGATCGGGGGACTCTCATTTTTGGTCACAGCGTACAGTAGTAGATCAGTAACCTCTGTTTATCGTGATAACCTTTAATTATTTTCCAGTACTTTTTTAAATGATAAAACACATTGTCTCGCCAGTTTTGCTAAAGATACGGTTTTAGTGTTTACGCATAAATTTGTAAGCCGTAGGTTTAAATCTCGTGGTCTAATTTTCTGCATTTTCATCGTAAGGGAAGGCGCTCGTTTGCGATTTACGCGCTGAATATTGTAAGCAGAGGAGCCTTAAGGCACAGCCTCGCCTTAACACCATCGTTTGCATTGTCATTGTCATCCAGAAAAGCAGTCGTAAGAAAATGAATCTGTGGCGGCTCCGAACATTAAAAAAACTATATCTAGACTGCAAATACATCCCAATCTTACTATCAACACGTTTTAAGACCCCTCTCCTTTCCACCGGTATACAAGCTAAGAGAGAAATATTGGAAATCCCATCTGAAGTAGCCCTCGTCTCACCTTCGGAGCTGTGAGCGATGGGGATCATAATTAAAAGGGGTACAGTTACTTTGAAAATGTGTATGTGATACTTAAATTTAAATAAAATAAAAAGATAAATTATATAACACAGACTGCTATCTATGTCCATGTGTTTAAGACGTATGAATCGGTTTTAAAACAGGCACACCCCTTTACTTCTCACAAATCCGACTGGAGTCTCAGTCCGTCGTCGCGATGAATTAGGAGCTCAGATGTAGGCTAAGTGATTGCAATTTACTTATTTAAAAGAACCACTTCAAATCAAAAGGGAGACATTTTGTAATGGTAGTTATCGTATTATAGTATACGATAACTGTATACGTAGTATACGTAATTGTAGATATACAGTACATAAAGGGTATGAATAGGTGTGAGCTTTTACTGTATATTTAATATTTTATCTGACCCACTTGTAGAAACCGCCTACTCAGATTTATTTAAGTGGTCTGCCACCATAAAGACAGAAAAATATAATGACACCCTGTTACATTAACTGTAAAATAAACGCCGTAACTGCGGCCATATGAAAATTTGGATAAAGATTATACAAACATCCTAAGGAGCTCTATGACATATGAGCGTCGTAATAATGGTTGGTGACCTGACGTAACAGTGCTCCCTGAATTACGTGATCTGTATATACCCAAATACAGATATATCACATAGGGAGATGCAGTCAAACATTGCATTGCTATCGTCGTGGTGAACTATTTCTCCGCTGTTTAAAACTTGTTTGGTAAGTGTCATCAAATATGCTTGTCAATTTGTAGCGAAATCGATATACTGTATCATAATCCTTCAGCTATCTATAATGTAGTGAAACGGCTAATTAATATTGATAAATTCCCTTATTCACAGTGACTTTTGCTCAAACCCCTGTTGCATAATGGGTTAATTTTATATAAAAAAACATTTATATCATAGATATAATACAAGCTTTGAAATGAAATAGCACATTTCCAGGTTTCAGTTAAACATTTTTAAAAAAGCTCATGACTTTAAGCATTCTGAACATTGAGAATGTTATTTGGGAAACAAATGTTTATTATAATGTTTATGTTTAGGATCTGTCTCCTACTGAGTCAGCATGCAGCATTCAACACCATTAGGTTTAATATTAAAAAGTTGTGTATTTCCTGAATTGTTTTTTTTTATTCTTTTCTATTAGACCATACTAGACTGTGCAGGATATCATTTATTTGCCATTTTTGCCTTTTCCAGATACCTGGGAAACAAAGCTCATATCTCATTTGCCAATGGAGCCCAGTCCTAAGCCTGGTGCTCTGTCCCCCTCCCCGAAGGACACAGACTCGAATCGACCCGCGCCCTTAAGGCAACAGGATCTGATCTCCACGTACTGCCCGCCTCCCAAGATACAGCTTCTGAAGGACACCTTCCAAGAGAAACTGATGCAGGAAAAGGAGAAAAAAATGATCGCCATGTACAATCAGCGGCAGGAGGCAGCTCTACAGAAGATGAGAAAATGTTTCCAATATCTCAAATACGCTGCGGAGAAGAAGATGGGGAACAGCTATCGCTTCCAAGCCCAACAGGGCCCCGAGAAGAACATTGTGGGGTATGATCGGTCTTACCCCCTGAAGCCTATGGGTAACAGGAAAGTCTCCGGCCCTGGTGAGGTTCGGGCTGTGGACCGCCCGGACGCACAGAGTGATTCCTTGTTTGCCCCCACCCCGCCTCAGGATGGTCATGAGAGGCCCTGCGAGAGGCCGGGCAGGAGGGGCTCAAGAGTACGCAAACCTAAGGACAGGACTGTCCTCCCCATGGTGGCGACCCCTCCAGGGCAATGCCCTTCTCATGCCAATGGGAAGGAGCACTTTCAGTTGCAAGAGGAGCTACGAAAAGTGGCCGAGGCAGAGGCCGCGCTGAAGGAGGAGCATCGCCGGAGGGAGGCCAGCCTGCAGGATGAGATGCGCCGGAAGGAGGCCATGATGAAGGACGAGATTCGCCAGAAGGAGGCCATGATGCAGGCGAAGCTCTTCAGAGCTCAGGAGGAGCTGAGGATGGTTCCGAGAGAGATGGAAGACTCCAGAGAGGTGGCCGGAAGGGAAAATAGAGGCGAGGCAGAGCGAGCTTTGCCCCAGAGGACCATGGGCCAACCACCGCTCTAAGGCCGTGCCTCTTCTGACCTGCAGAATGGAGAAGCAAAAAGCCTTCACTCCAAGGAAAGCCCTTCCTATCAGAGGAGACAACCTTGATTATGGTTCTCCAATGGAAGATGGCGGATGCGCAGAATCGCACTTTCCCTCTGCGCTTTCCCCTCAGGAGAGACGTCAAGTGAGCCCTTGCAGCCGTGGGCTAGAAGACGTCCCCTGTGGAAGGAGAAAGTATCTCAAGAAAGCAAGGCTCCCTGAAAGCGACGTGTCAGCGGCACAGGCCGCGCAGGGCCACTTCAGAAATAACACCACATGTCTGGATGAACAAACTCTGTCAGTGGAAAACAGATATTTGTCCCCTACAAGTCTGATCTGCCCTACCGCTGAGCAATTTCCATATGAGAATAGCCAGAGTGGAAACCCTCAGCTGGTGCCCTGTGAACTGTGTCACGGGAAGTTTGCTGTAGAGAGGCTGGAGAAACACAGCAAGATCTGCAAGGAGCTTCAGAATTCAAAGAGGAAGGTTTTTGACTCTTTCAAGCACAGGGCCAAGGGAACAGAACTGGAGACATACATCCATAAGAAGAAGGTTAAACCGCCAATCGTGGTAAGGGCTATCCTTAAACTCTTTCCAAGCTTCCCTTTTTTTCTCCTAGAGTCAGACTCAGCTTATAAATCAATGTAAACAATAAATAAGTGTTTTATGAAGTACTCTTCTGAAAAACTGCCGCAAAGGCACATTTGCCAGACAGAATAAATGTGTCTTAGTGACTTCTGAATTCTGTTGTAAAAATCTACATATCAAGCAAATAGCACTCACAGGAAACAAAACCATAACTACGTAAATTGTACTCTCTACCCAATAACCTGAAAGGTGGCCCCAGAAAGCTACGTTATTACTGTATTGATATTTTCTTGCCTTGTGAATGGTTTGCGACCAGACTGTGTACGCAGTGCTAGTCTGGACTTTTTCTGGAAGCTGTTTTATTGGTTTCATTTCCTGTTCCCAGCTGAGAAAGAACAACTGGAGGCAGAAGCACGAGGATTTCATTCGGAGCATCAAACAGGCCAGGGAGGTGCAGCAGGTGATCACGCAAGGAGGGAAAGTTGTGAACCTGCCCCAGCCCCCCGCGAATCCAAACCCCGACTACGTGCCCTGCCCTCACTGCGGCCGGCGCTTTGCCCCCAGGCCGGCACAGAGGCACTTCCCCAAGTGTCAGCACATCAGGAGCCGCCCTCCTCCTCCTCCTCGCAGATGAAAACTGATGTGAAGAAGAGCAAAAGAGTCATGATCTTGGCTCACGACTCACGTCCTGCTTTTTCTTTTTAGAAACACATTTAGCACAGTTCATCCGTATGATGATGAAAAAAAAATGTTACCTTATTTTAATTAAATGATTTTTTTTTGGTGGACTGGTGTTTGCGTAGCTGTGGTTATTTCAGTTTTTCTCTTATCATTCATACACCTTGACCTCCTAAAAATAATTTTTCAACCTGGAACGTACAATTAGCAGGCAATAGAACAGGTCACATTGGTCTTGGAACCATCAAAAAGCAGTATTCACACATTCTCGGCATCAATTTTCCTTAAAAACAACTGAAAAAGCAAGGTAAAGAGTGATTGATTTTTTTAATGAAAGTTATTTGATTTAATTTATTTAATTTTCATAATATTTGAAATATGTTGGGATTAATGTGACTCAATATTATCTGCAGCTCTTACACTCCAGGCACCTGATAAAGTGGAACGCAGTGTCTTTGCCTTACATGGCCTCATGCACAGCTTAAAATGCAACACCAAGTAATACAACAAACAACAGGGAAAACCATTCACGATCAGACACATCCGTTGATTGCTGGCTCTCAGTAAAGGGACATTGCATCATTACATCACAAAATAGACTACATTTCAAGGTTAAAGAATTACCATGTTCTGCGATTCAGAACGAGGCAGCAAAACTTCCTATAATCTGTTGTGGCCCTATGACATTGTAAAGGAGCAGGCTTGTGAATACATCTCGTTTAATCCAATGGAAATATAACTCTCAACTTTTTTACGTTTTTGCCAATAAATAATACTACATTGTTAACTCTGCATAAAGAACCTTGGAATGGAACATTTTTTGCAGTGAAATGTTTGCTGCATAACCTATACCCTTTCTCTCCTACATCACATTGCATTAGTCATTACAGTGATTAGTGAGCAGGAAGGGCTGCATCACATCGCAATTTGTGTGGAACTTGAATGCGAATTTGTTACAACATGGCGTAACTTACAGTCCTTTCACAAAATTCATGATTTTGTGCTCAATTTTGAGTTTGTAAAGTTTTTCTATAATGTCAATGATTTTATTTTGTGACTGAAATTAAATAATTTTGTGTCTGCAAAATTGGGACTGTAGTTCCACCTTAACCTACTAGTACTGTATGTCTTTGGACTGTGGGAAGAAACTGGAGCACCTGGAAGAAATCCACACAAATGAAGGGAGAACATACAATTCCATCCAGACTGCACCCCAGGAATTGAACCCAGGACCCCAGCTCTGTGAACCACAGTGCCAGCTCATTGCTATAGTCACTATAATTAATGTCAAAACTCATTTGCAAATGAGCAGCCTGGGATCCAAAAGGATCAAGACAAGGATCCAAACAAAGCACTATCCCAAAGCTTGGCTTTGTACCGTATATAATACAGGGCTTGATGCAGAAGGCAGATAATCAAAGTCCATGCAATAATTGCTAAGGGAAAGTGACTTTGTGTTCTTGGAGGGAAGTCACTCAACACGGAGCTGTGTTAGTGAAATGATTGTTCTGATGTACGGCTGATGTCCAAACACTGAAAACATGATTGTGTATGCAATCGCACTCCTGAGCTCCATTGGGTATGGTTAAAATAACTTTTTATAGTTCATCACATTCAAAGTGTGTGTACTTGATGAAAGTGTAACACGCATTTGGAGGAGTTATTCAGGATTTTCTTTCATTCAACTATTTCAAGACCCATTATTTTCAGATGTTGTAGTATACGTGAATAATGAAAGGCCTTCATATTACACAATGAAGGAATGACTTCGCAGGTGTGAAGAATGAAAGATTAATTCAGCTCACTTTGGGGAGTTTCACAATGGCCCTCCTTATAGAAATGTGGGTTTGATTAAAGGAGTGAAGAAAAAGCACTGAATAATATTTGCTTCTGTAAACGTAATCATCTCAAAATATGGTTGAAGAAATTGAAGAAGGTTAAACATAATCCAAAACGTATAAGGTCAATTTAAGTACAACCAGAATTCTAGTGTTTATGCAATGCATCTGTGGGTTGATATGAAATATGGCCGTACTTAAACTAAACGAGGTTATCGAGAGCATATTCCGAATACGGCTTTGGCCAGTTGTACTGTGAACTGCGAGGACCGTATCTTATCCTGAACTGGCTGTGCGAATACCGTCCTCTGCTGGCAGAAGGAATAGATTACAACGGCACTGTATTGGCGATTAGTCCTATTGCTAGAATATTGAAACAACAAGGAGTCCGCGGAGTCAAGCAATGCTGAATAAACAAGTACCTGAAATTCAATAGGATTTTGTGTATTGATTACAAATAGGTGTGGAATTCTCATGTACAGTGGTATTCATGGATTCCTTACACAAGCAGCAGTTGTTATGATGCTTTCGTAATCTGAATATAAATCTGTTATCTACTTAAAACTGTAATTATTGAATAGATTAATGTCTTTGAAATGCTTCATTAACTGGGCAGTTTCCATGTTTGGAAATGTTTTTATTTTGATTGCTGATTGCTAGATACTGTATGTTTAATAGGCATGCTGTTAATATTTTCTACAAGAGCCAAATAAGACAGTTATGCTGTAGTAAGTTCTATGTAAGTTATATAACATAAGTTATATTTTGTTCTGAGGTCAATTTGAATCTCATACTAAATAACTGGTGTCCTTTTATCTGAGAAACACTACCTGATTGATCACCTGATGCCTAGAAATTAGCATGCACAGTAGCCCAGCGTTTAGCATTGCTAGCTCACAGTGCTGAGGCCCTGGGTACACTTCTGGACCTGGGGTGCTATCTGTATGGAGCTTGTATGTTCTCCCCATGTTTGCATGAGTTTGCTTTGGGTGCTCCGGCTTCCTCCCACAGTTCAAAGAACTACTGGTAGGTTAATTGGCTTCTGGGATAATTGGTGAGTGTCTGTGTCTTCCCTGCATTGGACTACCATCCAGTCCCAGGTATCTCCTGCTTATTACTTTCTGAGGCTCTGGCTCCCCCGTGCCCCGCGACCCCCTGACCCCCTGACCCTGAATTGGATGAAGCGGTTAGAAAATGGGTGGTTTCTGTTATGCTCTGGTCATGCTCTGCCATAGCAACAACTTGTAAAAAATGCAGATGCTAGGATTTAACTCAAAGAAGGAGCTCAGATCACTGTGTTGGCATCACTGTACAGGTGTCCGGTGTGTTTTAGAACATGTGCTAAAATCTTATTTACTAACTTCTAGACTTTTTACCCCCCATATCAGTCTGCAGGTGCACAGTGGTCTGTGGACACCCTCCTTGCTCTGTCGTAAAAGAGGAAATAAAAAGCAACTGGTTTTGACTTTAATGCACTGAGACTGTGGAACTCACAGAACTCTCTTGTCAGAAAGGCAGCTTCTAACAGCTTTTAAGTGAAGACTAAGAACACTTTTCTATTTTATTAAAATAGATTATATATGTTTTGTTTAAATATATGTTATAAATGTTAAAACGACAGCTCGTATAAGCTTGTATTTTTACCTTTCGATCATTTTTATAATTGCTTTGAGTTGCTTTTACCATGATAAACAGTACAAAATATGAGGTGTTGAACTTGTCTAAAGTTTTAAAGCGCTTTATGACGTAAAGTGTGATGACAGTCCTTGGCGGTCTATGTAACAATTCTTCTTGAAGTAGGTCATCGGGCCAACAGTATACAAACATTACAGCTCAAGTGCTTTTGTATCTGAACGCTTTTAGGTAAGTTATTTAGCAGCTGCGGTATTAATAATGATTTTAATGGCAAATTCAATTGCAGGTAAAATAAAAATGGCGGATAACTTTCTTTCTAGCTTCGTGAAGCGGTCGCGCTGTATTATACATATATACCATAATAAGAAACATAATATGTACAGTAGAATTTTTCACTTTAAGCTGGCATTATCCAGAACCGGGTCAGGACCCGGACCCGGACCGTGCAGTGTGGTCCGTCGGCCTTCTAAAGATGTTTAGGAGATCGGGGCGCCCTTGGATTTGATTATAAACTTGCATAATTTCTTAACTTGACCCCATTATCTTAAAAAAAACGGCCAGGCCAAGACCAAAGCATGAAGGCTGCGAGGATCGGGGGACTCTCATTTTTGGTCACAGCGTACAGTAGTAGATCAGTAACCTCTGTTTATCGTGATAACCTTTAATTATTTTCCAGTACTTTTTTAAATGATAAAACACATTGTCTCGCCAGTTTTGCTAAAGATACGGTTTTAGTGTTTACGCATAAATTTGTAAGCCGTAGGTTTAAATCTCGTGGTCTTATTTTCTGCATTTTCATCGTAAGGGAAGGCGCTCGTTTGCGATTTACGCGCTGAATATTGTAAGCAGAGGAGCCTTAAGGCACAGCCTCGCCTTAACACCATCGTTTGCATTGTCATTGTCATCCAGAAAAGCAGTCGTAAGAAAATGAATCTGTGGCGGCTCCGAACATTAAAAAAACTATATCTAGACTGCAAATACATCCCAATCTTACTATCAACACGTTTTAAGACCCCTCTCCTTTCCACCGGTATACAAGCTAAGAGAGAAATATTGGAAATCCCATCTGAAGTAGCCCTCGTCTCACCTTCGGAGCTGTGAGCGATGGGGATCATAATTAAAAGGGGTACAGTTACTTTGAAAATGTGTATGTGATACTTAAATTTAAATAAAATAAAAAGATAAATTATATAACACAGACTGCTATCTATGTCCATGTGTTTAAGACGTATGAATCGGTTTTAAAACAGGCACACCCCTTCTCACAAATCCGACTGGAGTCTCAGTCCGTCGTCGCGATGAATTAGGAGCTCAGATGTAGGCTAAGTGATTGCAATTTACTTATTTAAAAGAACCACTTCAAATCAAAAGGGAGACATTTTGTAATGGTAGTTATCGTATTATAGTATACGATAACTGTATACGTAGTATACGTAATTGTAGATATACAGTACATAAAGGGTATGAATAGGTGTGAGCTTTTACTGTATATTTAATATTTTATCTGACCCTCTTGTAGAAACCGCCTACTCAGATTTATTTAAGTGGTCTGCCACCATAAAGACAGAAAAATATAATGACACCCTGTTACATTAACTGTAAAATAAACGCCGTAACTGCGGCCATATGAAAATTTGGATAAAGATTATACAAACATCCTAAGGAGCTCTATGACATATGAGCGTCGTAATAATGGTTGGTGACCTGACGTAACAGTGCTCCCTGAATTACGTGATCTGTATATACCCAAATACAGATATATCACATAGGGAGATGCAGTCAAACATTGCATTGCTATCGTCGTGGTGAACTATTTCTCCGCTGTTTAAAACTTGTTTGGTAAGTGTCATCAAATATGCTTGTCAATTTGTAGCGAAATCGATATACTGTATCATAATCCTTCAGCTATCTATAATGTAGTGAAACGGCTAATTAATATTGATAAATTCCCTTATTCACAGTGACTTTTGCTCAAACCCCTGTTGCATAATGGGTTAATTTTATATAAAAAAACATTTATATCATAGATATAATACAAGCTTTGAAATGAAATAGCACATTTCCAGGTTTCAGTTAAACATTTTTAAAAAAGCTCATGACTTTAAGCATTCTGAACATTGAGAATGTTATTTGGGAAACAAATGTTTATTATAATGTTTATGTTTAGGATCTGTCTCCTACTGAGTCAGCATGCAGCATTCAACACCATTAGGTTTAATATTAAAAAGTTGTGTATTTCCTGAATTGTTTTTTTTTATTCTTTTCTATTAGACCATACTAGACTGTGCAGGATATCATTTATTTGCCATTTTTGCCTTTTCCAGATACCTGGGAAACAAAGCTCATATCTCATTTGCCAATGGAGCCCAGTCCTAAGCCTGGTGCTCTGTCCCCCTCCCCGAAGGACACAGACTCGAATCGACCCGCGCCCTTAAGGCAACAGGATCTGATCTCCACGTACTGCCCGCCTCCCAAGATACAGCTTCTGAAGGACACCTTCCAAGAGAAACTGATGCAGGAAAAGGAGAAAAAAATGATCGCCATGTACAATCGGCGGCAGGAGGCAGCTCTACAGAAGATGAGAAAATGTTTCCAATATGTCAAATACGCTGCGGAGAAGAAGATGGGGAACAGCTATCGCTTCCAAGCCCAACAGGGCCCCGAGAAGAACATTGTGGGGTATGATCGGTCTTACCCCCTGAAGCCTATGGGTAACAGGAAAGTCTCCGGCCCTGGTGAGGTTCGGGCTGTGGACCGCCCGGACGCACAGAGTGATTCCTTGTTTGCCCCCACCCCGCCTCAGGATGGTCATGAGAGGCCCTGCGAGAGGCCGGGCAGGAGGGGCTCAAGAGTACGCAAACCTAAGGACAGGACTGTCCTCCCCATGGTGGCGACCCCTCCAGGGCAATGCCCTTCTCATGCCAATGGGAAGGAGCACTTTCAGTTGCAAGAGGAGCTACGAAAAGTGGCGGAGGCAGAGGCCGCGCTGAAGGAGGAGCATCGCCGGAGGGAGGCCAGCCTGCAGGATGAGATGCGCCGGAAGGAGGCCATGATGAAGGACGAGATTCGCCAGAAGGAGGCCATGATGCAGGCGAAGCTCTTCAGAGCTCAGGAGGAGCTGAGGATGGTTCCGAGAGAGATGGAAGACTCCAGAGAGGTGGCCGGAAGGGAAAATAGAGGCGAGGCAGAGCGAGCTTTGCCCCGGAGGACCATGGGCCAACCACCGCTCTAAGGCCGTGCCTCTTCTGACCTGCAGAATGGAGAAGCAAAAAGCCTTCACTCCAAGGAAAGCCCTTCCTATCAGAGGAGACAACCTTGATTATGGTTCTCCAATGGAAGATGGCGGATGCGCAGAATCGCACTTTCCCTCTGCGCTTTCCCATCAGGAGAGACGTCAAGTGAGCCCTTGCAGCCGTGGGCTAGAAGACGTCCCCTGTGGAAGGAGAAAGTATCTCAAGAAAGCAAGGCTCCCTGAAAGCGACGTGTCAGCGGCACAGGCCGCGCAGGGCCACTTCAGAAATAACACCACATGTCTGGATGAACAAACTCTGTCAGTGGAAAACAGATATTTGTCCCCTACAAGTCTGATCTGCCCTACCGCTGAGCAATTTCCATATGAGAATAGCCAGAGTGGAAACCCTCAGCTGGTGCCCTGTGAACTGTGTCACGGGAAGTTTGCTGTAGAGAGGCTGGAGAAACACAGCAAGATCTGCAAGGAGCTTCAGAATTCAAAGAGGAAGGTTTTTGACTCTTTCAAGCACAGGGCCAAGGGAACAGAACTGGAGACATACATCCATAAGAAGAAGGTTAAACCGCCAATCGTGGTAAGGGCTATCCTTAAACTCTTTCCAAGCTTCCCTTTTTTTCTCCTAGAGTCAGACTCAGCTTATAAATCAATGTAAACAATAAATAAGTGTTTTATGAAGTACTCTTCTGAAAAACTGCCGCAAAGGCACATTTGCCAGACAGAATAAATGTGTCTTAGTGACTTCTGAATTCTGTTGTAAAAATCTACATATCAAGCAAATAGCACTCACAGGAAACAAAACCATAACTACGTAAATTGTACTCTCTACCCAATAACCTGAAAGGTGGCCCCAGAAAGCTACGTTATTACTGTATTGATATTTTCTTGCCTTGTGAATGGTTTGCGACCAGACTGTGTACGCAGTGCTAGTCTGGACTTTTTCTGGAAGCTGTTTTATTGGTTTCATTTCCTGTTCCCAGCTGAGAAAGAACAACTGGAGGCAGAAGCACGAGGATTTCATTCGGAGCATCAAACAGGCCAGGGAGGTGCAGCAGGTGATCACGCAAGGAGGGAAAGTTGTGAACCTGCCCCAGCCCCCCGCGAATCCAAACCCCGACTACGTGCCCTGCCCTCACTGCGGCCGGCGCTTTGCCCCCAGGCCGGCACAGAGGCACATCCCCAAGTGTTAGCACATCAGGAGCCGCCCTCCTCCTCCTCCTCGCAGATGAAAACTGATGTGAAGAAGAGCAAAAGAGTCATGATCTTGGCTCACGACTCACGTCCTGCTTTTTCTTTTTAGAAACACATTTAGCACAGTTCATCCGTATGATGATGAAAAAAAAATGTTACCTTATTTTAATTAAATGATTTTTTTTTGGTGGACTGGTGTTTGCGTAGCTGTGGTTATTTCAGTTTTTCTCTTATCATTCATACACCTTGACCTCCTAAAAATAATTTTTCAACCTGGAACGTACAATTAGCAGGCAATAGAACAGGTCACATTGGTCTTGGAACCATCAAAAAGCAGTATTCACACATTCTCGGCATCAATTTTCCTTAAAAACAACTGAAAAAGCAAGGTAAAGAGTGATTGATTTTTTTAATGAAAGTTATTTGATTTAATTTATTTAATTTTCATAATATTTGAAATATGTTGGGATTAATGTGACTCAATATTATCTGCAGCTCTTACACTCCAGGCACCTGATAAAGTGGAACGCAGTGTCTTTGCCTTACATGGCGCTCAGCTCTTCCTCAATCCCAGCAGAAGCACCAGCAGAAGCAGCAGCCTCCGGGTCCTGCCTCATGCACAGCTTAAAATGCAACACCAAGTAATACAACAAACAACAGGGAAAACCATTCACGATCAGACACATCCGTTGATTGCTGGCTCTCAGTAAAGGGACATTGCATCATTACATCACAAAATAGACTACATTTCAAGGTTAAAGAATTACCATGTTCTGCGATTCAGAACGAGGCAGCAAAACTTCCTATAATCTGTTGTGGCCCTGTGACATTGTAAAGGAGCAGGCTTGTGAATACATCTCGTTTAATCCAATGGAAATATTGCTCTCAACTTTTTTACGTTTTTGCCAATAAATAATACTACATTGTTAACTCTGCATAAAGAACCTTGGAATGGAACGTTTTTTGCAGTGAAATGTTTGCTGCATAACCTATACCCTTTCTCTCCTACATCACATTGCATTAGTCATTACAGTGATTAGTGAGCAGGAAGGGCTGCATCACATCGCAATTTGTGTGGAACTTGAATGCGAATTTGTTACAACATGGCGTAACTTACAGTCCTTTCACAAAATTCATGATTTTGTGCTCAATTTTGAGTTTGTAAAGTTTTTCTATAATGTCAATTATTTTATTTTGTGACTGAAATTAAATAATTTTGTGTCTGCAAAATTGGGACTGTAGTTCCACCTTAACCTACTAGTACTGTATGTCTTTGGACTGTGGGAAGAAACTGGAGCACCTGGAAGAAATCCACACAAATGAAGGGAGAACATACAATTCCATCCAGACTGCACCCCAGGAATTGAACCCAGGACCCCAGATCTGTGAACCACAGTGCCACCTCATTGCTATAGTCACTATAATTAATGTCAAAACTCATTTGCAAATGAGCAGCCTGGGATCCAAAAGGATCAAGACAAGGATCCAAACAAAGCACTATCCCAAAGCTTGGCTTTGTACCGTATATAATACAGGGCTTGATGCAGAAGGCAGATAATCAAAGTCCATGCAATAATTGCTAAGGGAAAGTGACTTTGTGTTCTTGGAGGGAAGTCACTCAACACGGAGCTGTGTTAGTGAAATGATTGTTCTGATGTACGGCTGATGTCCAAACACTGAAAACATGATTGTGTATGCAATCGCACTCCTGAGCTCCATTGGGTATGGTTAAAATAACTTTTTATAGTTCATCACATTCAAAGTGTGTGTACTTGATGAAAGTGTAACACGCATTTGGAGGAGTTATTCAGGATTTTCTTTCATTCAACTATTTCAAGACCCATTATTTTCAGATGTTGTAGTATACGTGAATAATGAAAGGCCTTCATATTACACAATGAAGGAATGACTTCGCAGGTGTGAAGAATGAAAGATTAATTCAGCTCACTTTGGGGAGTTTCACAATGGCCCTCCTTATAGAAATGTGGGTTTGATTAAAGGAGTGAAGAAAAAGCACTGAATAATATTTGCTTCTGTAAACGTAATCATCTCAAAATATGGTTGAAGAAATTGAAGAAGGTTAAACATAATCCAAAACGTATAAGGTCAATTTAAGTACAACCAGAATTCTAGTGTTTATGCAATGCATCTGTGGGTTGATATGAAATATGGCCGTACTTAAACTAAACGAGGTTATCGAGAGCATATTCCGAATACGGCTTTGGCCAGTTGTACTGTGAACTGCGAGGACCGTATCTTATCCTGAACTGGCTGTGCGAATACCGTCCTCTGCTGGCAGAAGGAATAGATTACAACGGCACTGTATTGGCGATTAGTCCTATTGCTAGAATATTGAAACAACAAGGAGTCCGCGGAGTCAAGCAATGCTGAATAAACAAGTACCTGAAATTCAATAGGATTTTGTGTATTGATTACAAATAGGTGTGGAATTCTCATGTACAGTGGTATTCATGGATTCCTTACACAAGCAGCAGTTGTTATGATGCTTTCGTAATCTGAATATAAATCTGTTATCTACTTAAAACTGTAATTATTGAATAGATTAATGTCTTTGAAATGCTTCATTAACTGGGCAGTTTCCATGTTTGGAAATGTTTTTATTTTGATTGCTGATTGCTAGATACTGTATGTTTAATAGGCATGCTGTTAATATTTTCTACAAGAGCCAAATAAGACAGTTATGCTGTAGTAAGTTCTATATAAGTTATATAACATAAGTTATATTTTGTTCTGAGGTCAATTTGAATCTCATACTAAATAACTGGTGTCCTTTTATCTGAGAAACACTACCTGATTGATCACCTGATGCCTAGAAATTAGCATGCACAGTAGCCCAGCGTTTAGCATTGCTAGCTCACAGTGCTGAGGCCCTGGGTACACTTCTGGACCTGGGGTGCTATCTGTATGGAGCTTGTATGTTCTCCCCATGTTTGCATGAGTTTGCTTTGGGTGCTCCGGCTTCCTCCCACAGTTCAAAGAACTACTGGTAGGTTAATTGGCTTCTGGGATAATTGGTGAGTGTCTGTGTCTTCCCTGCATTGGACTACCATCCAGTCCCAGGTATCTCCTGCTTATTACTTTCTGAGGCTCTGGCTCCCCCGTGCCCCGCGACCCCCTGACCCCCTGACCCTGAATTGGATGAAGCGGTTAGAAAATGGGTGGTTTCTGTTATGCTCTGGTCATGCTCTGCCATAGCAACAACTTGTAAAAAATGCAGATGCTAGGATTTAACTCAAAGAAGGAGCTCAGATCACTGTGTTGGCATCACTGTACAGGTGTCCGGTGTGTTTTAGAACATGTGCTAAAATCTTATTTACTAACTTCTAGACTTTTTACCCCCCATATCAGTCTGCAGGTGCACAGTGGTCTGTGGACACCCTCCTTGCTCTGTCGTAAAAGAGGAAATAAAAAGCAACTGGTTTTGACTTTAATGCACTGAGACTGTGGAACTCACAGAACTCTCTTGTCAGAAAGGCAGCTTCTAACAGCTTTTAAGTGAAGACTAAGAACACTTTTCTATTTTATTAAAATAGATTATATATGTTTTGTTTAAATATATGTTATAAATGTTAAAACGACAGCTCGTATAAGCTTGTATTTTTACCTTTCGATCATTTTTATAATTGCTTTGAGTTGCTTTTACCATGATAAACAGTACAAAATATGAGGTGTTGAACTTGTCTAAAGTTTTAAAGCGCTTTATGACGTAAAGTGTGATGACAGTCCTTGGCGGTCTATGTAACAATTCTTCTTGAAGTAGGTCATCGGGCCAACAGTATACAAACATTACAGCTCAAGTGCTTTTGTATCTGAACGCTTTTAGGTAAGTTATTTAGCAGCTGCGGTATTAATAATGATTTTAATGGCAAATTCAATTGCAGGTAAAATAAAAATGGCGGATAACTTTCTTTCTAGCTTCGTGAAGCGGTCGCGCTATATTATACATATATACCATAATAAGAAACATAATATGTACAGTAGAATTTTTCACTTTAAGCTGGCATTATCCAGAACCGGGTCAGGGAACGGACCCGGACCGTGCAGTGTGGTCCGTCGGCCTTCTAAAGATGTTTAGGAGATCGAGGCGCCCTTGGATTTGATTAGAAACTTGCATAATTTCTTAACTTGACCCCATTATCTTAAAAAAAACGGCCAGGCCAAGACCAAAGCATGAAGGCTGCGAGGATCGGGGGACTCTCATTTTTGGTCACAGCGTACAGTAGTAGATCAGTAACCTCTGTTTATCGTGATAACCTTTAATTATTTTCCAGTACTTTTTTAAATGATAAAACACATTGTCTCGCCAGTTTTGCTAAAGATACGGTTTTAGTGTTTACGCATAAATTTGTAAGCCGTAGGTTTAAATCTCGTGGTCTAATTTTCTGCATTTTCATCGTAAGGGAAGGCGCTCGTTTGCGATTTACGCGCTGAATATTGTAAGCAGAGGAGCCTTAAGGCACAGCCTCGCCTTAACACCATCGTTTGCATTGTCATTGTCATCCAGAAAAGCAGTCGTAAGAAAATGAATCTGTGGCGGCTCCGAACATTAAAAAAACTATATCTAGACTGCAAATACATCCCAATCTTACTATCAACACGTTTTAAGACCCCTCTCCTTTCCACCGGTATACAAGCTAAGAGAGAAATATTGGAAATCCCATCTGAAGTAGCCCTCGTCTCACCTTCGGAGCTGTGAGCGATGGGGATCATAATTAAAAGGGGTACAGTTACTTTGAAAATGTGTATGTGATACTTAAATTTAAATAAAATAAAAAGATAAATTATATAACACAGACTGCTATCTATGTCCATGTGTTTAAGACGTATGAATCGGTTTTAAAACAGGCACACCCCTTTACTTCTCACAAATCCGACTGGAGTCTCAGTCCGTCGTCGCGATGAATTAGGAGCTCAGATGTAGGCTAAGTGATTGCAATTTACTTATTTAAAAGAACCACTTCAAATCAAAAGGGAGACATTTTGTAATGGTAGTTATCGTATTATAGTATACGATAACTGTATACGTAGTATACGTAATTGTAGATATACAGTACATAAAGGGTATGAATAGGTGTGAGCTTTTACTGTATATTTAATATTTTATCTGACCCACTTGTAGAAACCGCCTACTCAGATTTATTTAAGTGGTCTGCCACCATAAAGACAGAAAAAATATAATGACACCCTGTTACATTAACTGTAAAATAAACGCCGTAACTGCGGCCATATGAAAATTTGGATAAAGATTATACAAACATCCTAAGGAGCTCTATGACATATGAGCGTCGTAATAATGGTTGGTGACCTGACGTAACAGTGCTCCCTGAATTACGTGATCTGTATATACCCAAATACAGATATATCACATAGGGAGATGCAGTCAAACATTGCATTGCTATCGTCGTGGTGAACTATTTCTCCGCTGTTTAAAACTTGTTTGGTAAGTGTCATCAAATATGCTTGTCAATTTGTAGCGAAATCGATATACTGTATCATAATCCTTCAGCTATCTATAATGTAGTGAAACGGCTAATTAATATTGATCAATTCCCTTATTCACAGTGACTTTTGCTCAAACCCCTGTTGCATAATGGGTTAATTTTATATAAAAAAACATTTATATCATAGATATAATACAAGCTTTGAAATGAAATAGCACATTTCCAGGTTTCAGTTAAACATTTTTAAAAAAGCTCATGACTTTAAGCATTCTGAACATTGAGAATGTTATTTGGGAAACAAATGTTTATTATAATGTTTATGTTTAGGATCTGTCTCCTACTGAGTCAGCATGCAGCATTCAACACCATTAGGTTTAATATTAAAAAGTTGTGTATTTCCTGAATTGTTTTTTTTTATTCTTTTCTATTAGACCATACTAGACTGTGCAGGATATCATTTATTTGCCATTTTTGCCTTTTCCAGATACCTGGGAAACAAAGCTCATATCTCATTTGCCAATGGAGCCCAGTCCTAAGCCTGGTGCTCTGTCCCCCTCCCCGAAGGACACAGACTCGAATCGACCCGCGCCCTTAAGGCAACAGGATCTGATCTCCACGTACTGCCCGCCTCCCAAGATACAGCTTCTGAAGGACACCTTCCAAGAGAAACTGATGCAGGAAAAGGAGAAAAAAATGATCGCCATGTACAATCGGCGGCAGGAGGCAGCTCTACAGAAGATGAGAAAATGTTTCCAATATGTCAAATACGCTGCGGAGAAGAAGATGGGGAACAGCTATCGCTTCCAAGCCCAACAGGGCCCCGAGAAGAACATTGTGGGGTATGATCGGTCTTACCCCCTGAAGCCTATGGGTAACAGGAAAGTCTCCGGCCCTGGTGAGGTTCGGGCTGTGGACCACCCGGACGCACAGAGTGATTCCTTGTTTGCCCCCACCCCGCCTCAGGATGGTCATGAGAGGCCCTGCGAGAGGCCGGGCAGGAGGGGCTCAAGAGTACGCAAACCTAAGGACAGGACTGTCCTCCCCATGGTGGCGACCCCTCCAGGGCAATGCCCTTCTCATGCCAATGGGAAGGAGCACTTTCAGTTGCAAGAGGAGCTACGAAAAGTGGCCGAGGCAGAGGCCGCGCTGAAGGAGGAGCATCGCCGGAGGGAGGCCAGCCTGCAGGATGAGATGCGCCGGAAGGAGGCCATGATGAAGGACGAGATTCGCCAGAAGGAGGCCATGATGCAGGCGAAGCTCTTCAGAGCTCAGGAGGAGCTGAGGATGGTTCCGAGAGAGATGGAAGACTCCAGAGAGGTGGCCGGAAGGGAAAATAGAGGCGAGGCAGAGCGAGCTTTGCCCCAGAGGACCATGGGCCAACCACCGCTCTAAGGCCGTGCCTCTTCTGACCTGCAGAATGGAGAAGCAAAAAGCCTTCACTCCAAGGAAAGCCCTTCCTATCAGAGGAGACAACCTTGATTATGGTTCTCCAATGGAAGATGGCGGATGCGCAGAATCGCACTTTCCCTCTGCGCTTTCCCATCAGGAGAGACGTCAAGTGAGCCCTTGCAGCCGTGGGCTAGAAGACGTCCCCTGTGGAAGGAGAAAGTATCTCAAGAAAGCAAGGCTCCCTGAAAGCGACGTGTCAGCGGCACAGGCCGCGCAGGGCCACTTCAGAAATAACACCACATGTCTGGATGAACAAACTCTGTCAGTGGAAAACAGATATTTGTCCCCTACAAGTCTGATGTGCCCTACCGCTGAGCAATTTCCATATGAGAATAGCCAGAGTGGAAACCCTCAGCTGGTGCCCTGTGAACTGTGTCACGGGAAGTTTGCTGTAGAGAGGCTGGAGAAACACAGCAAGATCTGCAAGAAGCTTCAGAATTCAAAGAGGAAGGTTTTTGACTCTTTCAAGCACAGGGCCAAGGGAACAGAACTGGAGACATACATCCATAAGAAGAAGGTTAAACCGCCAATCGTGGTAAGGGCTATCCTTAAACTCTTTCCAAGCTTCCCTTTTTTTTTCCTAGAGTCAGACTCAGCTTATAAATCAATGTAAACAATAAATAAGTGTTTTATGAAGTACTCTTCTGAAAAACTGCCGCAAAGGCACATTTGCCAGACAGAATAAATGTGTCTTAGTGACTTCTGAATTCTGTTGTAAAAATCTACATATCAAGCAAATAGCACTCACAGGAAACAAAACCATAACTACGTAAATTGTACTCTCTACCCAATTACCTGAAAGGTAGCCCCAGAAAGCTACGTTATTACTGTATTGATATTTTCTTGCCTTGTGAATGGTTTGCGACCAGACTGTGTACGCAGTGCTAGTCTGGACTTTTTCTGGAAGCTGTTTTATTGGTTTCATTTCCTGTTCCCAGCTGAGAAAGAACAACTGGAGGCAGAAGCACGAGGATTTCATTCGGAGCATCAAACAGGCCAGGGAGGTGCAGCAGGTGATCACGCAAGGAGGGAAAGTTGTGAACCTGCCCCAGCCCCCCGCGAATCCAAACCCCGACTACGTGCCCTGCCCTCACTGCGGCCGGCGCTTTGCCCCCAGGCCGGCACAGAGGCACATCCCCAAGTGTTAGCACATCAGGAGCCGCCCTCCTCCTCCTCCTCGCAGATGAAAACTGATGTGAAGAAGAGCAAAAGAGTCATGATCTTGGCTCACGACTCACGTCCTGCTTTTTCTTTTTAGAAACACATTTAGCACAGTTCATCCGTATGATGATGAAAAAAAAATGTTACCTTATTTTAATTAAATGATTTTTTTTTGGTGGACTGGTGTTTGCGTAGCTGTGGTTATTTCAGTTTTTCTCTTATCATTCATACACCTTGACCTCCTAAAAATAATTTTTCAACCTGGAACGTACAATTAGCAGGCAATAGAACAGGTCACATCGGTCTTGGAACCATCAAAAAGCAGTATTCACACATTCTCGGCATCAATTTTCCTTAAAAACAACTGAAAAAGCAAGGTAAAGAGTGATTGATTTTTTTAATGAAAGTTATTTGATTTAATTTATTTAATTTTCATAATATTTGAAATATGTTGGGATTAATGTGACTCAATATTATCTGCAGCTCTTACACTCCAGGCACCTGATAAAGTGGAACGCAGTGTCTTTGCCTTACATGGCGCTCAGCTCTTCCTCAATCCCAGCAGAAGCACCAGCAGAAGCAGCAGCCTCCGGGTCCTGCCTCATGCACAGCTTAAAATGCAACACCAAGTAATACAACAAACAACAGGGAAAACCATTCACGATCAGACACATCCGTTGATTGCTGGCTCTCAGTAAAGGGACATTGCATCATTACATCACAAAATAGACTACATTTCAAGGTTAAAGAATTACCATGTTCTGCGATTCAGAACGAGGCAGCAAAACTTCCTATAATCTGTTGTGGCCCTATGACATTGTAAAGGAGCAGGCTTGTGAATACATCTCGTTTAATCCAATGGAAATATAACTCTCAACTTTTTTACGTTTTTGCCAATAAATAATACTACATTGTTAACTCTGCATAAAGAACCTTGGAATGGAACGTTTTTTGCAGTGAAATGTTTGCTGCATAACCTATACCCTTTCTCTCCTACATCACATTGCATTAGTCATTACAGTGATTAGTGAGCAGGAAGGGCTGCATCACATCGCAATTTGTGTGGAACTTGAATGCGAATTTGTTACAACATGGCGTAACTTACAGTCCTTTCACAAAATTCATGATTTTGTGCTCAATTTTGAGTTTGTAAAGTTTTTCTATAATGTCAATGATTTTATTTTGTGACTGAAATTAAATAATTTTGTGTCTGCAAAATTGGGACTGTAGTTCCACCTTAACCTACTAGTACTGTATGTCTTTGGACTGTGGGAAGAAACTGGAGCACCTGGAAGAAATCCACACAAATGAAGGGAGAACATACAATTCCATCCAGACTGCACCCCAGGAATTGAACCCAGGACCCCAGCTCTGTGAACCACAGTGCCAGCTCATTGCTATAGTCACTATAATTAATGTCAAAACTCATTTGCAAATGAGCAGCCTGGGATCCAAAAGGATCAAGACAAGGATCCAAACAAAGCACTATCCCAAAGCTTGGCTTTGTACCGTATATAATACAGGGCTTGATGCAGAAGGCAGATAATCAAAGTCCATGCAATAATTGCTAAGGGAAAGTGACTTTGTGTTCTTGGAGGGAAGTCACTCAACATGGAGCTGTGTTAGTGAAATGATTGTTCTGATGTACGGCTGATGTCCAAACACTGAAAACATGATTGTGTATGCAATCGCACTCCTGAGCTCCATTGGGTATGGTTAAAATAACTTTTTATAGTTCATCACATTCAAAGTGTGTGTACTTGATGAAAGTGTAACACGCATTTGGAGGAGTTATTCAGGATTTTCTTTCATTCAACTCTTTCAAGACCCATTATTTTCAGATGTTGTAGTATACGTGAATAATGAAAGGCCTTCATATTACACAATGTAGGAATGACTTCGCAGGTGTGAAGAATAAAAGATTAATTCAGCTCACTTTGGGGAGTTTCACAATGGCCCTCCTTATAGAAATGTGGGTTTGATTAAAGGAGTGAAGAAAAAGCACTGAATAATATTTGCTTCTGTAAACGTAATCATCTCAAAATATGGTTGAAGAAATTGAAGAAGGTTAAACATAATCCAAAACGTATAAGGTCAATTTAAGTACAACCAGAATTCTAGTGTTTATGCAATGCATCTGTGGGTTGATATGAAATATGGCCGTACTTAAACTAAACGAGGTTATCGAGAGCATATTCCGAATACGGCTTTGGCCAGTTGTACTGTGAACTGCGAGGACCGTATCTTATCCTGAACTGGCTGTGCGAATACCGTCCTCTGCTGGCAGAAGGAATAGATTACAACGGCACTGTATTGGCGATTAGTCCTATTGCTAGAATATTGAAACAACAAGGAGTCCGCGGAGTCAAGCAATGCTGAATAAACAAGTACCTGAAATTCAATAGGATTTTGTGTATTGATTACAAATAGGTGTGAATTTCTCATGTACAGTGGTATTCATGGATTCCTTACACAAGCAGCAGTTGTTATGATGCTTTCGTAATCTGAATATAAATCTGTTATCTACTTAAAACTGTAATTATTGAATAGATTAATGTCTTTGAAATGCTTCATTAACTGGGCAGTTTCCATGTTTGGAAATGTTTTTATTTTGATTGCTGATTGCTAGATACTGTATGTTTAATAGGCATGCTGTTAATATTTTCTACAAGAGCCAAATAAGACAGTTATGCTGTAGTAAGTTCTATATAAGTTATATAACATAAGTTATATTTTGTTCTGAGGTCAATTTGAATCTCATACTAAATAACTGGTGTCCTTTTATCTGAGAAACACTACCTGATTGATCACCTGATGCCTAGAAATTAGCATGCACAGTAGCCCAGCGTTTAGCATTGCTAGCTCACAGTGCTGAGGCCCTGGGTACACTTCTGGACCTGGGGTGCTATCTGTATGGAGCTTGTATGTTCTCCCCATGTTTGCATGAGTTTGCTTTGGGTGCTCCGGCTTCCTCCCACAGTTCAAAGAACTACTGGTAGGTTAATTGGCTTCTGGGATAATTGGTGAGTGTCTGTGTCTTCCCTGCATTGGACTACCATCCAGTCCCAGGTATCTCCTGCTTATTACTTTCTGAGGCTCTGGCTCCCCCGTGCCCCGCGACCCCCTGACCCCCTGACCCTGAATTGGATGAAGCGGTTAGAAAATGGGTGGTTTCTGTTATGCTCTGGTCATGCTCTGCCATAGCAACAACTTGTAAAAAATGCAGATGCTAGGATTTAACTCAAAGAAGGAGCTCAGAGCACTGTGTTGGCATCACTGTACAGGTGTCCGGTTTGTTTTAGAACATGTGCTAAAATCTTATTTACTAACTTCTAGACTTTTTACCCCCCATATCAGTCTGCAGGTGCACGGTGGTCTGTGGACACCCTCCTTGCTCTGTCGTAAAAGAGGAAATAAAAAGCAACTGGTTTTGACTTTAATGCACTGAGACTGTGGAACTCACAGAACTCTCTTGTCAGAAAGGCAGCTTCTAACAGCTTTTAAGTGAAGACTAAGAACACTTTTCTATTTTATTAAAATAGATTATATATGTTTTGTTTAAATATATGTTATAAATGTTAAAACGACAGCTCGTATAAGCTTGTATTTTTACCTTTCGATCATTTTTAGAATTGCTTTGAGTTGCTTTTACCATGATAAACAGTACAAAATATGAGGTGTTGAACTTGTCTAAAGTTTTAAAGCGCTTTATGACGTAAAGTGTGATGACAGTCCTTGGCGGTCTATGTAACAATTCTTCTTGAAGTAGGTCATCGGGCCAACAGTATACAAACATTTCAGCTCAAGTGCTTTTGTATCTGAACGCTTTTAGGTAAGTTATTTAGCAGCTGCGGTATTAATAATGATTTTAATTGCAAATTCAATTGCAGGTAAAATAAAAATGGCGGATAACTTTCTTTCTAGCTTCGTGAAGCGGTCGCGCTATATTATACATATATACCATAATAAGAAACATAATATGTACAGTAGAATTTTTCACTTTAAGCTGGCATTATCCAGAACCGGGTCAGGGCCCGGACCCGGACCGTGCAGTGTGGTCCGTCGGCCTTCTAAAGATGTTTAGGAGATCGAGGCGCCCTTGGATTTGATTAGAAACTTGCATAATTTCTTAACTTGACCCCATTATCTTAAAAAAAACGGCCAGGCCAAGACCAAAGCATGAAGGCTGCGAGGATCGGGGGACTCTCATTTTTGGTCACAGCGTACAGTAGTAGATCAGTAACCTCTGTTTATCGTGATAACCTTTAATTATTTTCCAGTACTTTTTTAAATGATAAAACACATTGTCTCGCCAGTTTTGCTAAAGATACGGTTTTAGTGTTTACGCATAAATTTGTAAGCCGTAGGTTTAAATCTCGTGGTCTTATTTTCTGCATTTTCATCGTAAGGGAAGGCGCTCGTTTGCGATTTACGCGCTGAATATTGTAAGCAGAGGAGCCTTAAGGCACAGCCTCGCCTTAACACCATCGTTTGCATTGTCATTGTCATCCAGAAAAGCAGTCGTAAGAAAATGAATCTGTGGCGGCTCCGAACATTAAAAAAACTATATCTAGACTGCAAATACATCCCAATCTTACTATCAACACGTTTTAAGACCCCTCTCCTTTCCACCGGTATACAAGCTAAGAGAGAAATATTGGAAATCCCATCTGAAGTAGCCCTCGTCTCACCTTCGGAGCTGTGAGCGATGGGGATCATAATTAAAAGGGGTACAGTTACTTTGAAAATGTGTATGTGATACTTAAATTTAAATAAAATAAAAAGATAAATTATATAACACAGACTGCTATCTATGTCCATGTGTTTAAGACGTATGAATCGGTTTTAAAACAGGCACACCCCTTTACTTCTCACAAATCCGACTGGAGTCTCAGTCCGTCGTCGCGATGAATTAGGAGCTCAGATGTAGGCTAAGTGATTGCAATTTACTTATTTAAAAGAACCACTTCAAATCAAAAGGGAGACATTTTGTAATGGTAGTTATCGTATTATAGTATACGATAACTGTATACGTAGTATACGTAATTGTAGATATACAGTACATAAAGGGTATGAATAGGTGTGAGCTTTTACTGTATATTTAATATTTTATCTGACCCACTTGTAGAAACCGCCTACTCAGATTTATTTAAGTGGTCTGCCACCATAAAGACAGAAAAAATATAATGACACCCTGTTACATTAACTGTAAAATAAACGCCGTAACTGCGGCCATATGAAAATTTGGATAAAGATTATACAAACATCCTAAGGAGCTCTATGACATATGAGCGTCGTAATAATGGTTGGTGACCTGACGTAACAGTGCTCCCTGAATTACGTGATCTGTATATACCCAAATACAGATATATCACATAGGGAGATGCAGTCAAACATTGCATTGCTATCGTCGTGGTGAACTATTTCTCCGCTGTTTAAAACTTGTTTGGTAAGTGTCATCAAATATGCTTGTCAATTTGTAGCGAAATCGATATACTGTATCATAATCCTTCAGCTATCTATAATGTAGTGAAACGGCTAATTAATATTGATAAATTCCCTTATTCACAGTGACTTTTGCTCAAACCCCTGTTGCATAATGGGTTAATTTTATATAAAAAAACATTTATATCACAGATATAATACAAGCTTTGAAATGAAATAGCACATTTCCAGGTTTCAGTTAAACATTTTTAAAAAAGCTCATGACTTTAAGCATTCTGAACATTGAGAATGTTATTTGGGAAACAAATGTTTATTATAATGTTTATGTTTAGGATCTGTCTCCTACTGAGTCAGCATGCAGCATTCAACACCATTAGGTTTAATATTAAAAAGTTGTGTATTTCCTGAATTGTTTTTTTTTATTCTTTTCTATTAGACCATACTAGACTGTGCAGGATATCATTTATTTGCCATTTTTGCCTTTTCCAGATACCTGGGAAACAAAGCTCATATCTCATTTGCCAATGGAGCCCAGTCCTAAGCCTGGTGCTCTGTCCCCCTCCCCGAAGGACACAGACTCGAATCGACCCGCGCCCTTAAGGCAACAGGATCTGATCTCCACGTACTGCCCGCCTCCCAAGATACAGCTTCTGAAGGACACCTTCCAAGAGAAACTGATGCAGGAAAAGGAGAAAAAAATGATCGCCATGTACAATCGGCGGCAGGAGGCAGCTCTACAGAAGATGAGAAAATGTTTCCAATATGTCAAATACGCTGCGGAGAAGAAGATGGGGAACAGCTATCGCTTCCAAGCCCAACAGGGCCCCGAGAAGAACATTGTGGGGTATGATCGGTCTTACCCCCTGAAGCCTATGGGTAACAGGAAAGTCTCCGGCCCTGGTGAGGTTCGGGCTGTGGACCGCCCGGACGCACAGAGTGATTCCTTGTTTGCCCCCACCCCGCCTCAGGATGGTCATGAGAGGCCCTGCGAGAGGCCGGGCAGGAGGGGCTCAAGAGTACGCAAACCTAAGGACAGGACTGTCCTCCCCATGGTGGCGACCCCTCCAGGGCAATGCCCTTCTCATGCCAATGGGAAGGAGCACATTCAGTTGCAAGAGGAGCTACGAAAAGTGGCCGAGGCAGAGGCCGCGCTGAAGGAGGAGCATCGCCGGAGGGAGGCCAGCCTGCAGGATGAGATGCGCCGGAAGGAGGCCATGATGAAGGACGAGATTCGCCAGAAGGAGGCCATGATGCAGGCGAAGCTCTTCAGAGCTCAGGAGGAGCTGAGGATGGTTCCGAGAGAGATGGAAGACTCCAGAGAGGTGGCCGGAAGGGAAAATAGAGGCGAGGCAGAGCGAGCTTTGCCCCAGAGGACCATGGGCCAACCACCGCTCTAAGGCCGTGCCTCTTCTGACCTGCAGAATGGAGAAGCAAAAAGCCTTCACTCCAAGGAAAGCCCTTCCTATCAGAGGAGACAACCTTGATTATGGTTCTCCAATGGAAGATGGCGGATGCGCAGAATCGCACTTTCCCTCTGCGCTTTCCCATCAGGAGAGACGTCAAGTGAGCCCTTGCAGCCGTGGGCTAGAAGACGTCCCCTGTGGAAGGAGAAAGTATCTCAAGAAAGCAAGGCTCCCTGAAAGCGACGTGTCAGCGGCACAGGCCGCGCAGGGCCACTTCAGAAATAACACCACATGTCTGGATGAACAAACTCTGTCAGTGGAAAACAGATATTTGTCCCCTACAAGTCTGATGTGCCCTACCGCTGAGCAATTTCCATATGAGAATAGCCAGAGTGGAAACCCTCAGCTGGTGCCCTGTGAACTGTGTCACGGGAAGTTTGCTGTAGAGAGGCTGGAGAAACACAGCAAGATCTGCAAGAAGCTTCAGAATTCAAAGAGGAAGGTTTTTGACTCTTTCAAGCACAGGGCCAAGGGAACAGAACTGGAGACATACATCCATAAGAAGAAGGTTAAACCGCCAATCGTGGTAAGGGCTATCCTTAAACTCTTTCCAAGCTTCCCTTTTTTTCTCCTAGAGTCAGACTCAGCTTATAAATCAATGTAGACAATAAATAAGTGTTTTATGAAGTACTCTTCTGAAAAACTGCCGCAAAGGCACATTTGCCAGACAGAATAAATGTGTCTTAGTGACTTCTGAATTCTGTTGTAAAAATCTACATATCAAGCAAATAGCACTCACAGGAAACAAAACCATAACTACGTAAATTGTACTCTCTACCCAATGACCTGAAAGGTAGCCCCAGAAAGCTACGTTATTACTGTATTGATATTTTCTTGCCTTGTGAATGGTTTGCGACCAGACTGTGTACGCAGTGCTAGTCTGGACTTTTTCTGGAAGCTGTTTTATTGGTTTCATTCCCTGTTCCCAGCTGAGAAAGAACAACTGGAGGCAGAAGCACGAGGATTTCATTCGGAGCATCAAACAGGCCAGGGAGGTGCAGCAGGTGATCACGCAAGGAGGGAAAGTTGTGAACCTGCCCCAGCCCCCCGCGAATCCAAACCCCGACTACGTGCCCTGCCCTCACTGCGGCCGGCGCTTTGCCCCCAGGCCGGCACAGAGGCACATCCCCAAGTGTCAGCACATCAGGAGCCGCCCTCCTCCTCCTCCTCGCAGATGAAAACTGATGTGAAGAAGAGCAAAAGAGTCATGATCTTGGCTCACGACTCACGTCCTGCTTTTTCTTTTTAGAAACACATTTAGCACAGTTCATCCGTATGATGATGAAAAAAAAATGTTACCTTATTTTAATTAAATGATTTTTTTTTGGTGGACTGGTGTTTGCGTAGCTGTGGTTATTTCAGTTTTTCTCTTATCATTCATACACCTTGACCTCCTAAAAATAATTTTTCAACCAGGAACGTACAATTAGCAGGCAATAGAACAGGTCACATTGGTCTTGGAACCATCAAAAAGCAGTATTGACACATTCTCGGCATCAATTTTCCTTAAAAACAACTGAAAAAGCAAGGTAAAGAGTGATTGATTTTTTTAATGAAAGTTATTTGATTTAATTTATTTAATTTTCATAATATTTGAAATATGTTGGGATTAATGTGACTCAATATTATCTGCAGCTCTTACACTCCAGGCACCTGATAAAGTGGAACGCAGTGTCTTTGCCTTACATGGCGCTCAGCTCTTCCTCAATCCCAGCAGAAGCACCAGCAGAAGCAGCAGCCTCCGGGTCCTGCCTCATGCACAGCTTAAAATGCAACACCAAGTAATACAACAAACAACAGGGAAAACCATTCACGATCAGACACATCCGTTGATTGCTGGCTCTCAGTAAAGGGACATTGCATCATTACATCACAAAATAGACTACATTTCAAGGTTAAAGAATTACCATGTTCTGCGATTCAGAACGAGGCAGCAAAACTTCCTATAATCTGTTGTGGCCCTATGACATTGTAAAGGAGCAGGCTTGTGAATACATCTCGTTTAATCCAATGGAAATATAACTCTCAACTTTTTTACGTTTTTGCCAATAAATAATACTACATTGTTAACTCTGCATAAAGAACCTTGGAATGGAACGTTTTTTGCAGTGAAATGTTTGCTGCATAACCTATACCCTTTCTCTCCTACATCACATTGCATTAGTCATTACAGTGATTAGTGAGCAGGAAGGGCTGCATCACATCGCAATTTGTGTGGAACTTGAATGCGAATTTGTTACAACATGGCGTAACTTACAGTCCTTTCACAAAATTCATGATTTTGTGCTCAATTTTGAGTTTGTAAAGTTTTTCTATAATGTCAATGATTTTATTTTGTGACTGAAATTAAATAATTTTGTGTCTGCAAAATTGGGACTGTAGTTCCACCTTAACCTACTAGTACTGTATGTCTTTGGACTGTGGGAAGAAACTGGAGCACCTGGAAGAAATACACACAAATGAAGGGAGAACATACAATTCCATCCAGACTGCACCCCAGGAATTGAACCCAGGACCCCAGATCTGTGAACCACAGTGCCAGCTCATTGCTATAGTCACTATAATTAATGTCAAAACTCATTTGCAAATGAGCAGCCTGGGATCCAAAAGGATCAAGACAAGGATCCAAACAAAGCACTATCCCAAAGCTTGGCTTTGTACCGTATATAATACAGGGCTTGATGCAGAAGGCAGATAATCAAAGTCCATGCAATAATTGCTAAGGGAAAGTGACTTTGTGTTCTTGGAGGGAAGTCACTCAACACGGAGCTGTGTTAGTGAAATGATTGTTCTGATGTACGGCTGATGTCCAAACACTGAAAACATGATTGTGTATGCAATCGCACTCCTGAGCTCCATTGGGTATGGTTAAAATAACTTTTTATAGTTCATCACATTCAAAGTGTGTGTACTTGATGAAAGTGTAACACGCATTTGGAGGAGTTATTCAGGATTTTCTTTCATTCAACTATTTCAAGACCCATTATTTTCAGATGTTGTAGTATACGTGAATAATGAAAGGCCTTCATATTACACAATGAAGGAATGACTTCGCAGGTGTGAAGAATAAAAGATTAATTCGGCTCACTTTGGGGAGTTTCACAATGGCCCTCCTTATAGAAATGTGGGTTTGATTAAAGGAGTGAAGAAAAAGCACTGAATAATATTTGCTTCTGTAAACGTAATCATCTCAAAATATGGTTGAAGAAATTGAAGAAGGTTAAACATAATCCAAAACGTATAAGGTCAATTTAAGTACAACCAGAATTCTAGTGTTTATGCAATGCATCTGTGGGTTGATATGAAATATGGCCGTACTTAAACTAAACGAGGTTATCGAGAGCATATTCCGAATACGGCTTTGGCCAGTTGTACTGTGAACTGCGAGGACCGTATCTTATCCTGAACTGGCTGTGCGAATACCGTCCTCTGCTGGCAGAAGGAATAGATTACAACGGCACTGTATTGGCGATTAGTCCTATTGCTAGAATATTGAAACAACAAGGAGTCCGCGGAGTCAAGCAATGCTGAATAAACAAGTACCTGAAATTCAATAGGATTTTGTGTATTGATTACAAATAGGTGTGGAATTCTCATGTACAGTGGTATTCATGGATTCCTTACACAAGCAGCAGTTGTTATGATGCTTTCGTAATCTGAATATAAATCTGTTATCTACTTAAAACTGTAATTATTGAATAGATTAATGTCTTTGAAATGCTTCATTAACTGGGCAGTTTCCATGTTTGGAAATGTTTTTATTTTGATTGCTGATTGCTAGATACTGTATGTTTAATAGGCATGCTGTTAATATTTTCTACAAGAGCCAAATAAGACAGTTATGCTGTAGTAAGTTCTATATAAGTTATATAACATAAGTTATATTTTGTTCTGAGGTCAATTTGAATCTCATACTAAATAACTGGTGTCCTTTTATCTGAGAAACACTACCTGATTGATCACCTGATGCCTAGAAATTAGCATGCACAGTAGCCCAGCGTTTAGCATTGCTAGCTCACAGTGCTGAGGCCCTGGGTACACTTCTGGACCTGGGGTGCTATCTGTATGGAGCTTGTATGTTCTCCCCATGTTTGCATGAGTTTGCTTTGGGTGCTCCGGCTTCCTCCCACAGTTCAAAGAACTACTGGTAGGTTAATTGGCTTCTGGGATAATTGGTGAGTGTCTGTGTCTTCCCTGCATTGGACTACCATCCAGTCCCAGGTATCTCCTGCTTATTACTTTCTGAGGCTCTGGCTCCCCCGTGCCCCGCGACCCCCTGACCCCCTGACCCTGAATTGGATGAAGCGGTTAGAAAATGGGTGGTTTCTGTTATGCTCTGGTCATGCTCTGCCATAGCAACAACTTGTAAAAAATGCAGATGCTAGGATTTAACTCAAAGAAGGAGCTCAGAGCACTGTGTTGGCATCACTGTACAGGTGTCCGGTTTGTTTTAGAACATGTGCTAAAATCTTATTTACTAACTTCTAGACTTTTTACCCCCCATATCAGTCTGCAGGTGCACAGTGGTCTGTGGACACCCTCCTTGCTCTGTCGTAAAAGAGGAAATAAAAAGCAACTGGTTTTGACTTTAATGCACTGAGACTGTGGAACTCACAGAACTCTCTTGTCAGAAAGGCAGCTTCTAACAGCTTTTAAGTGAAGACTAAGAACACTTTTCTATTTTATTAAAATAGATTATATATGTTTTGTTTAAATATATGTTATAAATGTTAAAACGACAGCTCGTATAAGCTTGTATTTTTACCTTTCGATCATTTTTAGAATTGCTTTGAGTTGCTTTTACCATGATAAACAGTACAAAATATGAGGTGTTGAACTTGTCTAAAGTTTTAAAGCGCTTTATGACGTAAAGTGTGATGACAGTCCTTGGCGGTCTATGTAACAATTCTTCTTGAAGTAGGTCATCGGGCCAACAGTATATAAACATTACAGCTCAAGTGCTTTTGTATCTGAACGCTTTTAGGTAAGTAATTTAGCAGCTGCGGTATTAATCGTGATTTTAATGGCAAATTCAATTGCAGGTAAAATAAAAATGGCGGATAACTTTCTTTCTAGCTTCGTGAAGCGGTCGCGCCACATTATACATATATACCATAATAAGAAACATAATATGTACAGTAGAATTTTTCACTTTAAGCTGGCATTATCCAGAACCGGGTCAGGGCCCGGACCCGGACCGTGCAGTGTGGTCCGTCGGCCTTCTAAAGATGTTTAGGAGATCGGGGCGCCCTTGGATTTGATTAGAAACTTGCATAATTTCTTAACTTGACCCCATTATCTTAAAAAAAACGGCCAGGCCAAGACCAAAGCATGAAGGCTGCGAGGATCGGGGGACTCTCATTTTTGGTCACAGCGTACAGTAGTAGATCAGTAACCTCTGTTTATCGTGATAACCTTTAATTATTTTCCAGTACTTTTTTAAATGATAAAACACATTGTCTCGCCAGTTTTGCTAAAGATACGGTTTTAGTGTTTACGCATAAATTTGTAAGCCGTAGGTTTAAATCTCGTGGTCTTATTTTCTGCATTTTCATCGTAAGGGAAGGCGCTCGTTTGCGATTTACGCGCTGAACATTGTAAGCAGAGGAGCCTTAAGGCACAGCCTCGCCTTAACACCATCGTTTGCATTGTCATTGTCATCCAGAAAAGCAGTCGTAAGAAAATGAATCTGTGGCGGCTCCGAACATTAAAAAAACTATATCTAGACTGCAAATACATCCCAATCTTACTATCAACACGTTTTAAGACCCCTCTCCTTTCCACCGGTATACAAGCTAAGAGAGAAATATTGGAAATCCCATCTGAAGTAGCCCTCGTCTCACCTTCGGAGCTGTGAGCGATGGGGATCATAATTAAAAGGGGTACAGTTACTTTGAAAATGTGTATGTGATACTTAAATTTAAATAAAATAAAAAGATAAATTATATAACACAGACTGCTATCTATGTCCATGTGTTTAAGACGTATGAATCGGTTTTAAAACAGGCACACCCCTTCTCACAAATCCGACTGGAGTCTCAGTCCGTCGTCGCGATGAATTAGGAGCTCAGATGTAGGCTAAGTGATTGCAATTTACTTATTTAAAAGAACCACTTCAAATCAAAAGGGAGACATTTTGTAATGGTAGTTATCGTATTATAGTATACGATAACTGTATACGTAGTATACGTAATTGTAGATATACAGTACATAAAGGGTATGAATAGGTGTGAGCTTTTACTGTATATTTAATATTGTATCTGACCCACTTGTAGAAACCGCCTACTCAGATTTATTTAAGTGGTCTGCCACCATAAAGACAGAAAAATATAATGACACCCTGTTACATTAACTGTAAAATAAACGCCGTAACTGCGGCCATATGAAAATTTGGATAAAGATTATACAAACATCCTAAGGAGCTCTATGACATATGAGCGTCGTAATAATGGTTGGTGACCTGACGTAACAGTGCTCCCTGAATTACGTGATCTGTATATACCCAAATACAGATATATCACATAGGGAGATGCAGTCAAACATTGCATTGCTATCGTCGTGGTGAACTATTTCTCCGCTGTTTAAAACTTGTTTGGTAAGTGTCATCAAATATGCTTGTCAATTTGTAGCGAAATCGATATACTGTATCATAATCCTTCAGCTATCTATAATGTAGTGAAACGGCTAATTAATATTGATCAATTCCCTTATTCACAGTGACTTTTGCTCAAACCCCTGTTGCATAATGGGTTAATTTTATATAAAAAAACATTTATATCATAGATATAATACAAGCTTTGAAATGAAATAGCACATTTCCAGGTTTCAGTTAAACATTTTTAAAAAAGCTCATGACTTTAAGCATTCTGAACATTGAGAATGTTATTTGGGAAACAAATGTTTATTATAATGTTTATGTTTAGGATCTGTCTCCTACTGAGTCAGCATTCAGCATTCAACACCATTAGGTTTAATATTAAAAAGTTGTGTATTTCCTGAATTGTTTTTTTTTATTCTTTTCTATTAGACCATACTAGACTGTGCAGGATATCATTTATTTGCCATTTTTGCCTTTTCCAGATACCTGGGAAACAAAGCTCATATCTCATTTGCCAATGGAGCCCAGTCCTAAGCCTGGTGCTCTGTCCCCCTCCCCGAAGGACACAGACTCGAATCGACCCGCGCCCTTAAGGCAACAGGATCTGATCTCCACGTACTGCCCGCCTCCCAAGATACAGCTTCTGAAGGACACCTTCCAAGAGAAACTGATGCAGGAAAAGGAGAAAAAAATGATCGCCATGTACAATCGGCGGCAGGAGGCAGCTCTACAGAAGATGAGAAAATGTTTCCAATATGTCAAATACGCTGCGGAGAAGAAGATGGGGAACAGTTATCGCTTCCAAGCCCAACAGGGCCCCGAGAAGAACATTGTGGGGTATGATCGGTCTTACCCCCTGAAGCCTACGGGTAACAGGAAAGTCTCCGGCCCTGGTGAGGTTCGGGCTGTGGACCGCCCGGACGCACAGAGTGATTCCTTGTTTGCCCCCACCCCGCCTCAGGATGGTCATGAGAGGCCCTGCGAGAGGCCGGGCAGGAGGGGCTCAAGAGTACGCAAACCTAAGGACAGGACTGTCCTCCCCATGGTGGCGACCCCTCCAGGGCAATGCCCTTCTCATGCCAATGGGAAGGAGCACATTCAGTTGCAAGAGGAGCTACGAAAAGTGGCCGAGGCAGAGGCCGCGCTGAAGGAGGAGCATCGCCGGAGGGAGGCCAGCCTGCAGGATGAGATGCGCCGGAAGGAGGCCATGATGAAGGACGAGATTCGCCAGAAGGAGGCCATGATGCAGGCGAAGCTCTTCAGAGCTCAGGAGGAGCTGAGGATGGTTCCGAGAGAGATGGAAGACTCCAGAGAGGTGGCCGGAAGGGAAAATAGAGGCGAGGCAGAGCGAGCTTTGCCCCAGAGGACCATGGGCCAACCACCGCTCTAAGGCCGTGCCTCTTCTGACCTGCAGAATGGAGAAGCAAAAAGCCTTCACTCCAAGGAAAGCCCTTCCTATCAGAGGAGACAACCTTGATTATGGTTCTCCAATGGAAGATGGCGGATGCGCAGAATCGCACTTTCCCTCTGCGCTTTCCCATCAGGAGAGACGTCAAGTGAGCCCTTGCAGCCGTGGGCTAGAAGACGTCCCCTGTGGAAGGAGAAAGTATCTCAAGAAAGCAAGGCTCCCTGAAAGCGACGTGTCAGCGGCACAGGCCGCGCAGGGCCACTTCAGAAATAACACCACATGTCTGGATGAACAAACTCTGTCAGTGGAAAACAGATATTTGTCCCCTACAAGTCTGATGTGCCCTACCGCTGAGCAATTTCCATATGAGAATAGCCAGAGTGGAAACCCTCAGCTGGTGCCCTGTGAACTGTGTCACGGGAAGTTTGCTGTAGAGAGGCTGGAGAAACACAGCAAGATCTGCAAGAAGCTTCAGAATTCAAAGAGGAAGGTTTTTGACTCTTTCAAGCACAGGGCCAAGGGAACAGAACTGGAGACATACATCCATAAGAAGAAGGTTAAACCGCCAATCGTGGTAAGGGCTATCCTTAAACTCTTTCCAAGCTTCCCTTTTTTTCTCCTAGAGTCAGACTCAGCTTATAAATCAATGTAGACAATAAATAAGTGTTTTATGAAGTACTCTTCTGAAAAACTGCCGCAAAGGCACATTTGCCAGACAGAATAAATGTGTCTTAGTGACTTCTGAATTCTGTTGTAAAAATCTACATATCAAGCAAATAGCACTCACAGGAAACAAAACCATAACTACGTAAATTGTACTCTCTACCCAATGACCTGAAAGGTAGCCCCAGAAAGCTACGTTATTACTGTATTGATATTTTCTTGCCTTGTGAATGGTTTGCGACCAGACTGTGTACGCAGTGCTAGTCTGGACTTTTTCTGGAAGCTGTTTTATTGGTTTCATTCCCTGTTCCCAGCTGAGAAAGAACAACTGGAGGCAGAAGCACGAGGATTTCATTCGGAGCATCAAACAGGCCAGGGAGGTGCAGCAGGTGATCACGCAAGGAGGGAAAGTTGTGAACCTGCCCCAGCCCCCCGCGAATCCAAACCCCGACTACGTGCCCTGCCCTCACTGCGGCCGGCGCTTTGCCCCCAGGCCGGCACAGAGGCACATCCCCAAGTGTCAGCACATCAGGAGCCGCCCTCCTCCTCCTCCTCGCAGATGAAAACTGATGTGAAGAAGAGCAAAAGAGTCATGATCTTGGCTCACGACTCACGTCCTGCTTTTTCTTTTTAGAAACACATTTAGCACAGTTCATCCGTATGATGATGAAAAAAAAATGTTACCTTATTTTAATTAAATGATTTTTTTTTGGTGGACTGGTGTTTGCGTAGCTGTGGTTATTTCAGTTTTTCTCTTATCATTCATACACCTTGACCTCCTAAAAATAATTTTTCAACCAGGAACGTACAATTAGCAGGCAATAGAACAGGTCACATTGGTCTTGGAACCATCAAAAAGCAGTATTGACACATTCTCGGCATCAATTTTCCTTAAAAACAACTGAAAAAGCAAGGTAAAGAGTGATTGATTTTTTAAATGAAAGTTATTTGATTTAATTTATTTAATTTTCATAATATTTGAAATATGTTGGGATTAATGTGACTCAATATTATCTGCAGCTCTTACACTCCAGGCACCTGATAAAGTGGAACGCAGTGTCTTTGCCTTACATGGCGCTCAGCTCTTCCTCAATCCCAGCAGAAGCACCAGCAGAAGCAGCAGCCTCCGGGTCCTGCCTCATGCACAGCTTAAAATGCAACACCAAGTAATACAACAAACAACAGGGAAAACCATTCACGATCAGACACATCCGTTGATTGCTGGCTCTCAGTAAAGGGACATTGCATCATTACATCACAAAATAGACTACATTTCAAGGTTAAAGAATTACCATGTTCTGCGATTCAGAACGAGGCAGCAAAACTTCCTATAATCTGTTGTGGCCCTATGACATTGTAAAGGAGCAGGCTTGTGAATACATCTCGTTTAATCCAATGGAAATATAACTCTCAACTTTTTTACGTTTTTGCCAATAAATAATACTACATTGTTAACTCTGCATAAAGAACCTTGGAATGGAACGTTTTTTGCAGTGAAATGTTTGCTGCATAACCTATACCCTTTCTCTCCTACATCACATTGCATTAGTCATTACAGTGATTAGTGAGCAGGAAGGGCTGCATCACATCGCAATTTGTGTGGAACTTGAATGCGAATTTGTTACAACATGGCGTAACTTACAGTCCTTTCACAAAATTCATGATTTTGTGCTCAATTTTGAGTTTGTAAAGTTTTTCTATAATGTCAATGATTTTATTTTGTGACTGAAATTAAATACTTTTGTGTCTGCAAAATTGGGACTGTAGTTCCACCTTAACCTACTAGTACTGTATGTCTTTGGACTGTGGGAAGAAACTGGAGCACCTGGAAGAAATCCACACAAATGAAGGGAGAACATACAATTCCATCCAGACTGCACCCCAGGAATTGAACCCAGGACCCCAGCTCTGTGAACCACAGTGCCAGCTCATTGCTATAGTCACTATAATTAATGTCAAAACTCATTTGCAAATGAGCAGCCTGGGATCCAAAAGGATCAAGACAAGGATCCAAACAAAGCACTATCCCAAAGCTTGGCTTTGTACCGTATATAATACAGGGCTTGATGCAGAAGGCAGATAATCAAAGTCCATGCAATAATTGCTAAGGGAAAGTGACTTTGTGTTCTTGGAGGGAAGTCACTCAACACGGAGCTGTGTTAGTGAAATGATTGTTCTGATGTACGGCTGATGTCCAAACACTGAAAACATGATTGTGTATGCAATCGCACTCCTGAGCTCCATTGGGTATGGTTAAAATAACTTTTTATAGTTCATCACATTCAAAGTGTGTGTACTTGATGAAAGTGTAACACGCATTTGGAGGAGTTATTCAGGATTTTCTTTCATTCAACTATTTCAAGACCCATTATTTTCAGATGTTGTAGTATACGTGAATAATGAAAGGCCTTCATATTACACAATGAAGGAATGACTTCGCAGGTGTGAAGAATAAAAGATTAATTCAGCTCACTTTGGGGAGTTTCACAATGGCCCTCCTTATAGAAATGTGGGTTTGATTAAAGGAGTGAAGAAAAAGCACTGAATAATATTTGCTTCTGTAAACGTAATCATCTCAAAATATGGTTGAAGAAATTGAAGAAGGTTAAACATAATCCAAAACGTATAAGGTCAATTTAAGTACAACCAGAATTCTAGTGTTTATGCAATGCATCTGTGGGTTGATATGAAATATGGCCGTACTTAAACTAAACGAGGTTATCGAGAGCATATTCCGAATACGGCTTTGGCCAGTTGTACTGTGAACTGCGAGGACCGTATCTTATCCTGAACTGGCTGTGCGAATACCGTCCTCTGCTGGCAGAAGGAATAGATTACAACGGCACTGTATTGGCGATTAGTCCTATTGCTAGAATATTGAAACAACAAGGAGTCCGCGGAGTCAAGCAATGCTGAATAAACAAGTACCTGAAATTCAATAGGATTTTGTGTATTGATTACAAATAGGTGTGGAATTCTCATGTACAGTGGTATTCATGGATTCCTTACACAAGCAGCAGTTGTTATGATGCTTTCGTAATCTGAATATAAATCTGTTATCTACTTAAAACTGTAATTATTGAATAGATTAATGTCTTTGAAATGCTTCATTAACTGGGCAGTTTCCATGTTTGGAAATGTTTTTATTTTGATTGCTGATTGCTAGATACTGTATGTTTAATAGGCATGCTGTTAATATTTTCTACAAGAGCCAAATAAGACAGTTATGCTGTAGTAAGTTCTATATAAGTTATATAACATAAGTTATATTTTGTTCTGAGGTCAATTTGAATCTCATACTAAATAACTGGTGTCCTTTTATCTGAGAAACACTACCTGATTGATCACCTGATGCCTAGAAATTAGCATGCACAGTAGCCCAGCGTTTAGCATTGCTAGCTCACAGTGCTGAGGCCCTGGGTACACTTCTGGACCTGGGGTGCTATCTGTATGGAGCTTGTATGTTCTCCCCATGTTTGCATGAGTTTGCTTTGGGTGCTCCGGCTTCCTCCCACAGTTCAAAGAACTACTGGTAGGTTAATTGGCTTCTGGGATAATTGGTGAGTGTCTGTGTCTTCCCTGCTTTGGACTACCATCCAGTCCCAGGTATCTCCTGCTTATTACTTTCTGAGGCTCTGGCTCCCCCGTGCCCCGCGACCCCCTGACCCCCTGACCCTGAATTGGATGAAGCGGTTAGAAAATGGGTGGTTTCTGTTATGCTCTGGTCATGCTCTGCCATAGCAACAACTTGTAAAAAATGCAGATACTAGGATTTAACTCAAAGAAGGAGCTCAGAGCACTGTGTTGGCATCACTGTACAGGTGTCCGGTTTGTTTTAGAACATGTGCTAAAATCTTATTTACTAACTTCTAGACTTTTTACCCCCCATATCAGTCTGCAGGTGCACAGTGGTCTGTGGACACCCTCCTTGCTCTGTCGTAAAAGAGGAAATAAAAAGCAACTGGTTTTGACTTTAATGCACTGAGACTGTGGAACTCACAGAACTCTCTTGTCAGAAAGGCAGCTTCTAACAGCTTTTAAGTGAAGACTAAGAACACTTTTCTATTTTATTAAAATAGATTATATATGTTTTGTTTAAATATATGTTATAAATGTTAAAACGACAGCTCGTATAAGCTTGTATTTTTACCTTTCGATCATTTTTAGAATTGCTTTGAGTTGCTTTTACCATGATAAACAGTACAAAATATGAGGTGTTGAACTTGTCTAAAGTTTTAAAGCGCTTTATGACGTAAAGTGTGATGACAGTCCTTGGCGGTCTATGTAACAATTCTTCTTGAAGTAGGTCATCGGGCCAACAGTATATAAACATTACAGCTCAAGTGCTTTTGTATCTGAACGCTTTTAGGTAAGTAATTTAGCAGCTGCGCTATTAATCGTGATTTTAATGGCAAATTCAATTGCAGGTAAAATAAAAATGGCGGATAACTTTCTTTCTAGCTTCGTGAAGCGGTCGCGCCACATTATACATATATACCATAATAAGAAACATAATATGTACAGTAGAATTTTTTACTTTAAGCTGGCATTATCCAGAACCGGGTCAGGGCCCGGACCCGGACCGTGCAGTGTGGTCCGTCGGCCTTCTAAAGATGTTTAGGAGATCGGGGCGCCCTTGGATTTGATTAGAAACTTGCATAATTTCTTAACTTGACCCCATTATCTTAAAAAAAACGGCCAGGCCAAGACCAAAGCATGAAGGCTGCGAGGATCGGGGGACTCTCATTTTTGGTCACAGCGTACAGTAGTAGATCAGTAACCTCTGTTTATCGTGATAACCTTTAATTATTTTCCAGTACTTTTTTAAATGATAAAACACATTGTCTCGCCAGTTTTGCTAAAGATACGGTTTTAGTGTTTACGCATAAATTTGTAAGCCGTAGGTTTAAATCTCGTGGTCTTATTTTCTGCATTTTCATCGTAAGGGAAGGCGCTCGTTTGCGATTTACGCGCTGAACATTGTAAGCAGAGGAGCCTTAAGGCACAGCCTCGCCTTAACACCATCGTTTGCATTGTCATTGTCATCCAGAAAAGCAGTCGTAAGAAAATGAATCTGTGGCGGCTCCGAACATTAAAAAAACTATATCTAGACTGCAAATACATCCCAATCTTACTATCAACACGTTTTAAGACCCCTCTCCTTTCCACCGGTATACAAGCTAAGAGAGAAATATTGGAAATCCCATCTGAAGTAGCCCTCGTCTCACCTTCGGAGCTGTGAGCGATGGGGATCATAATTAAAAGGGGTACAGTTACTTTGAAAATGTGTATGTGATACTTAAATTTAAATAAAATAAAAAGATAAATTATATAACACAGACTGCTATCTATGTCCATGTGTTTAAGACGTATGAATCGGTTTTAAAACAGGCACACCCCTTCTCACAAATCCGACTGGAGTCTCAGTCCGTCGTCGCGATGAATTAGGAGCTCAGATGTAGGCTAAGTGATTGCAATTTACTTATTTAAAAGAACCACTTCAAATCAAAAGGGAGACATTTTGTAATGGTAGTTATCGTATTATAGTATACGATAACTGTATACGTAGTATACGTAATTGTAGATATACAGTACATAAAGGGTATGAATAGGTGTGAGCTTTTACTGTATATTTAATATTGTATCTGACCCACTTGTAGAAACCGCCTACTCAGATTTATTTAAGTGGTCTGCCACCATAAAGACAGAAAAATATAATGACACCCTGTTACATTAACTGTAAAATAAACGCCGTAACTGCGGCCATATGAAAATTTGGATAAAGATTATACAAACATCCTAAGGAGCTCTATGACATATGAGCGTCGTAATAATGGTTGGTGACCTGACGTAACAGTGCTCCCTGAATTACGTGATCTGTATATACCCAAATACAGATATATCACATAGGGAGATGCAGTCAAACATTGCATTGCTATCGTCGTGGTGAACTATTTCTCCGCTGTTTAAAACTTGTTTGGTAAGTGTCATCAAATATGCTTGTCAATTTGTAGCGAAATCGATATACTGTATCATAATCCTTCAGCTATCTATAATGTAGTGAAACGGCTAATTAATATTGATCAATTCCCTTATTCACAGTGACTTTTGCTCAAACCCCTGTTGCATAATGGGTTAATTTTATATAAAAAAACATTTATATCATAGATATAATACAAGCTTTGAAATGAAATAGCACATTTCCAGGTTTCAGTTAAACATTTTTAAAAAAGCTCATGACTTTAAGCATTCTGAACATTGAGAATGTTATTTGGGAAACAAATGTTTATTATAATGTTTATGTTTAGGATCTGTCTCCTACTGAGTCAGCATTCAGCATTCAACACCATTAGGTTTAATATTAAAAAGTTGTGTATTTCCTGAATTGTTTTTTTTTATTCTTTTCTATTAGACCATACTAGACTGTGCAGGATATCATTTATTTGCCATTTTTGCCTTTTCCAGATACCTGGGAAACAAAGCTCATATCTCATTTGCCAATGGAGCCCAGTCCTAAGCCTGGTGCTCTGTCCCCCTCCCCGAAGGACACAGACTCGAATCGACCCGCGCCCTTAAGGCAACAGGATCTGATCTCCACGTACTGCCCGCCTCCCAAGATACAGCTTCTGAAGGACACCTTCCAAGAGAAACTGATGCAGGAAAAGGAGAAAAAAATGATCGCCATGTACAATCGGCGGCAGGAGGCAGCTCTACAGAAGATGAGAAAATGTTTCCAATATGTCAAATACGCTGCGGAGAAGAAGATGGGGAACAGCTATCGCTTCCAAGCCCAACAGGGCCCCGAGAAGAACATTGTGGGGTATGATCGGTCTTACCCCCTGAAGCCTATGGGTAACAGGAAAGTCTCCGGCCCTGGTGAGGTTCGGGCTGTGGACCGCCCGGACGCACAGAGTGATTCCTTGTTTGCCCCCACCCCGCCTCAGGATGGTCATGAGAGGCCCTGCGAGAGGCCGGGCAGGAGGGGCTCAAGAGTACGCAAACCTAAGGACAGGACTGTCCTCCCCATGGTGGCGACCCCTCCAGGGCAATGCCCTTCTCATGCCAATGGGAAGGAGCACTTTCAGTTGCAAGAGGAGCTACGAAAAGTGGCCGAGGCAGAGGCCGCGCTGAAGGAGGAGCATCGCCGGAGGGAGGCCAGCCTGCAGGATGAGATGCGCCAGAAGGAGGCCATGATGAAGGACGAGATTCGCCAGAAGGAGGCCATGATGCAGGCGAAGCTCTTCAGAGCTCAGGAGGACCTGAGGATGGTTCCGAGAGAGATGGAAGACTCCAGAGAGGTGGCCGGAAGGGAAAATAGAGGCGAGGCAGAGCGAGCTTTGTCCCAGAGGACCATGGGCCAACCACCGCTCTAAGGCCGTGCCTCTTCTGACCTGCAGAATGGAGAAGCAAAAAGCCTTCACTCCAAGGAAAGCCCTTCCTATCAGAGGAGACAACCTTGATTATGGTTCTCCAATGGAAGATGGCGGATGCGCAGAATCGCACTTTCCCTCTGCGCTTTCCCATCAGGAGAGACGTCAAGTGAGCCCTTGCAGCCGTGGGCTAGAAGACGTCCCCTGTGGAAGGAGAAAGTATCTCAAGAAAGCAAGGCTCCCTGAAAGCGACGTGTCAGCGGCACAGGCCGCGCAGGGCCACTTCAGAAATAACACCACATGTCTGGATGAACAAACTCTGTCAGTGGAAAACAGATATTTGTCCCCTACAAGTCTGATGTGCCCTACCGCTGAGCAATTTCCATATGAGAATAGCCAGAGTGGAAACCCTCAGCTGGTGCCCTGTGAACTGTGTCACGGGAAGTTTGCTGTAGAGAGGCTGGAGAAACACAGCAAGATCTGCAAGAAGCTTCAGAATTCAAAGAGGAAGGTTTTTGACTCTTTCAAGCACAGGGCCAAGGGAACAGAACTGGAGACATACATCCATAAGAAGAAGGTTAAACCGCCAATCGTGGTAAGGGCTATCCTTAAACTCTTTCCAAGCTTCCCTTTTTTTCTCCTAGAGTCAGACTCAGCTTATAAATCAATGTAAACAATAAATAAGTGTTTTATGAAGTACTCTTCTGAAAAACTGCCGCAAAGGCACATTTGCCAGACAGAATAAATGTGTCTTAGTGACTTCTGAATTCTGTTGTAAAAATCTACATATCAAGCAAATAGCACTCACAGGAAACAAAACCATAACTACGTAAATTGTACTCTCTACCCAATGACCTGAAAGGTAGCCCCAGAAAGCTACGTTATTACTGTATTGATATTTTCTTGCCTTGTGAATGGTTTGCGACCAGACTGTGTACGCAGTGCTAGTCTGGACTTTTTCTGGAAGCTGTTTTATTGGTTTCATTTCCTGTTCCCAGCTGAGAAAGAACAACTGGAGGCAGAAGCACGAGGATTTCATTCGGAGCATCAAACAGGCCAGGGAGGTGCAGCAGGTGATCACGCAAGGAGGGAAAGTTGTGAACCTGCCCCAGCCCCCCGCGAATCCAAACCCCGACTACGTGCCCTGCCCTCACTGCGGCCGGCGCTTTGCCCCCAGGCCGGCACAGAGGCACTTCCCCAAGTGTCAGCACATCAGGAGCCGCCCTCCTCCTCCTCCTCGCAGATGAAAACTGATGTGAAGAAGAGCAAAAGAGTCATGATCTTGGCTCACGACTCACGTCCTGCTTTTTCTTTTTAGAAACACATTTAGCACAGTTCATCCGTATGATGATGAAAAAAAAATGTTACCTTATTTTAATTAAATGATTTTTTTTTGGTGGACTGGTGTTTGCGTAGCTGTGGTTATTTCAGTTTTTCTCTTATCATTCATACACCTTGACCTCCTAAAAATAATTTTTCAACCTGGAACGTACAATTAGAAGGCAATAGAACAGGTCACATTGGTCTTGGAACCATCAAAAAGCAGTATTCACACATTCTCGGCATCAATTTTCCTTAAAAACAACTGAAAAAGCAAGGTAAAGAGTGATTGATTTTTTTAATGAAAGTTATTTGATTTAATTTATTTAATTTTCATAATATTTGAAATATGTTGGGATTAATGTGACTCAATATTATCTGCAGCTCTTACACTCCAGGCACCTGATAAAGTGGAACGCAGTGTCTTTGCCTTACATGGCGCTCAGCTCTTCCTCAATCCCAGCAGAAGCACCAGCAGAAGCAGCAGCCTCCGGGTCCTGCCTCATGCACAGCTTAAAATGCAACACCAAGTAATACAACAAACAACAGGGAAAACCATTCACGATCAGACACATCCGTTGATTGCTGGCTCTCAGTAAAGGGACATTGCATCATTACATCACAAAATAGACTACATTTCAAGGTTAAAGAATTACCATGTTCTGCGATTCAGAACGAGGCAGCAAAACTTCCTATAATCTGTTGTGGCCCTGTGACATTGTAAAGGAGCAGGCTTGTGAATACATCTCGTTTAATCCAATGGAAATATTGCTCTCAACTTTTTTACGTTTTTGCCAATAAATAATACTACATTGTTAACTCTGCATAAAGAACCTTGGAATGGAACGTTTTTTGCAGTGAAATGTTTGCTGCATAACCTATACCCTTTCTCTCCTACATCACATTTCATTAGTCATTACAGTGATTAGTGAGCAGGAAGGGCTGCATCACATCGCAATTTGTGTGGAACTTGAATGCGAATTTGTTACAACATGGCGTAACTTACAGTCCTTTCACAAAATTCATGATTTTGTGCTCAATTTTGAGTTTGTAAAGTTTTTCTATAATGTCAATGATTTTATTTTGTGACTGAAATTAAATACTTTTGTGTCTGCAAAATTGGGACTGTAGTTCCATCTTAACCTACTAGTACTGTATGTCTTTGGACTGTGGGAAGAAACTGGAGCACCTGGAAGAAATCCACACAAATGAAGGGAGAACATACAATTCCATCCAGACTGCACCCCAGGAATTGAACCCAGGACCCCAGCTCTGTGAACCACAGTGCCAGCTCATTGCTATAGTCACTATAATTAATGTCAAAACTCATTTGCAAATGAGCAGCCTGGGATCCAAAAGGATTAAGACAAGGATCCAAACAAAGCACTATCCCAAAGCTTGGCTTTGTACCGTATATAATACAGGGCTTGATGCAGAAGGCAGATAATCAAAGTCCATGCAATAATTGCTAAGGGAAAGTGACTTTGTGTTCTTGAAGGGAAGTCACTCAACATGGAGCTGTGTTAGTGAAATGATTGTTCTGATGTACGGCTGATGTCCAAACACTGAAAACATGATTGTGTATGCAATCGCACTCCTGAGCTCCATTGGGTATGGTTAAAATAACTTTTTATAGTTCATCACATTCAAAGTGTGTGTACTTGATGAAAGTGTAACACGCATTTGGAGGAGTTATTCAGGATTTTCTTTCATTCAACTATTTCAAGACCCATTATTTTCAGATGTTGTAGTATACGTGAATAATGAAAGGCCTTCAAATTACACAATGTAGGAATGACTTCGCAGGTGTGAAGAATAAAAGATTAATTCAGCTCACTTTGGGGAGTTTCACAATGGCCCTCCTTATAGAAATGTGGGTTTGATTAAAGGAGTGAAGAAAAAGCACTGAATAATATTTGCTTCTGTAAACGTAATCATCTCAAAATATGGTTGAAGAAATTGAAGAAGGTTAAACATAATCCAAAACGTATAAGGTCAATTTAAGTACAACCAGAATTCTAGTGTTTATGCAATGCATCTGTGGGTTGATATGAAATATGGCCGTACTTAAACTAAACGAGGTTATCGAGAGCATATTCCGAATACGGCTTTGGCCAGTTGTACTGTGAACTGCGAGGACCGTATCTTATCCTGAACTGGCTGTGCGAATACCGTCCTCTGCTGGCAGAAGGAATAGATTACAACGGCACTGTATTGGCGATTAGTCCTATTGCTAGAATATTGAAACAACAAGGAGTCCGCGGAGTCAAGCAATGCTGAATAAACAAGTACCTGAAATTCAATAGGATTTTGTGTATTGATTACAAATAGGTGTGGAATTCTCATGTACAGTGGTATTCATGGATTCCTTACACAAGCAGCAGTTGTTATGATGCTTTCGTAATCTGAATATAAATCTGTTATCTACTTAAAACTGTAATTATTGAATAGATTAATGTCTTTGAAATGCTTCATTAACTGGGCAGTTTCCATGTTTGGAAATGTTTTTATTTTGATTGCTGATTGCTAGATACTGTATGTTTAATAGGCATGCTGTTAATATTTTCTACAAGAGCCAAATAAGACAGTTATGCTGTAGTAAGTTCTATATAAGTTATATAACATAAGTTATATTTTGTTCTGAGGTCAATTTGAATCTCATACTAAATAACTGGTGTCCTTTTATCTGAGAAACACTACCTGATTGATCACCTGATGCCTAGAAATTAGCATGCACAGTAGCCCAGCGTTTAGCATTGCTTGCTCACAGTGCTGAGGCCCTGGGTACACTTCTGGACCTGGGGTGCTATCTGTATGGAGCTTGTATGTTCTCCCCATGTTTGCATGAGTTTGCTTTGGGTGCTCCGGCTTCCTCCCACAGTTCAAAGAACTACTGGTAGGTTAATTGGCTTCTGGGATAATTAGTGAGTGTCTGTGTCTTCCCTGCATTGGACTACCATCCAGTCCCAGGTATCTCCTGCTTATTACTTTCTGAGGCTCTGGCTCCCCCGTGCCCCGCGACCCCCTGACCACCTGACCCTGAATTGGATGAAGCGGTTAGAAAATGGGTGGTTTCTGTTATGCTCTGGTCATGCTCTGCCATAGCAACAACTTGTAAAAAATGCAGATGCTAGGATTTAACTCAAAGAAGGAGCTCAGATCACTGTGTTGGCATCACTGTACAGGTGTCCGGTGTGTTTTAGAACATATGTTAAAATCTTATTTACTAACTTCTAGACTTTTTACCCCCCATATCAGTCTGCAGGTGCACAGTGGTCTGTGGACACCCTCCTTGCTCTGTCGTAAAACAGGAAATAAAAAGCAACTGGTTTTGACTTTAATGCACCTTGGATTTGATTAGAAACTTGCATAATTTCTTAACTTGACCCCATTATCTTAAAAAAAACGGCCAGGCCAAGACCAAAGCATGAAGGCTGCGAGGATCGGGGGACTCTCATTTTTGGTCACAGCGTACAGTAGTAGATCAGTAACCTCTGTTTATCGTGATAACCTTTAATTATTTTCCAGTACTTTTTTAAATGATAAAACACATTGTCTCGCCAGTTTTGCTAAAGATACGGTATTAGTGTTTACGCATAAATTTGTAAGCCGTAGGTTTAAATCTCGTGGTCTTATTTTCTGCATTTTCATCGTAAGGGAAGGCGCTCGTTTGCGATTTACGCGCTGAATATTGTAAGCAGAGGAGCCTTAAGGCACAGCCTCGCCTTAACACCATCGTTTGCATTGTCATTGTCATCCAGAAAAGCAGTCGTAAGAAAATGAATCTGTGGCGGCTCCGAACATTAAAAAAACTATATCTAGACTGCAAATACATCCCAATCTTACTATCAACACGTTTTAAGACCCCTCTCCTTTCCACCGGTATACAAGCTAAGAGAGAAATATTGGAAATCCCATCTGAAGTAGCCCTCGTCTCACCTTCGGAGCTGTGAGCAATGGGGATCATAATTAAAAGGGGTACAGTTACTTTGAAAATGTGTATGTGATACTTAAATTTAAATAAAATAAAAAGATAAATTATATAACACAGACTGCTATCTATGTCCATGTGTTTAAGACGTATGAATCGGTTTTAAAACAGGCACACCCCTTCTCACAAATCCGACTGGAGTCTCAGTCCGTCGTCGCGATGAATTAGGAGCTCAGATGTAGGCTAAGTGATTGCAATTTACTTATTTAAAAGAACCACTTCAAATCAAAAGGGAGACATTTTGTAATGGTAGTTATCGTATTATAGTATACGATAACTGTATACGTAGTATACGTAATTGTAGATATACAGTACATAAAGGGTATGAATAGGTGTGAGCTTTTACTGTATATTTAATATTTTATCTGACCCACTTGTAGAAACCGCCTACTCAGATTTATTTAAGTGGTCTGCCACCATAAAGACAGAAAAATATAATGACACCCTGTTACATTAACTGTAAAATAAACGCCGTAACTGCGGCCATATGAAAATTTGGATAAAGATTATACAAACATCCTAAGGAGCTCTATGACATATGAGCGTCGTAATAATGGTTGGTGACCTGACGTAACAGTGCTCCCTGAATTACGTGATCTGTATATACCCAAATACAGATATATCACATAGGGAGATGCAGTCAAACATTGCATTGCTATCGTCGTGGTGAACTATTTCTCCGCTGTTTAAAACTTGTTTGGTAAGTGTCATCAAATATGCTTGTCAATTTGTAGCGAAATCGATATACTGTATCATAATCCTTCAGCTATCTATAATGTAGTGAAACGGCTAATTAATATTGATAAATTCCCTTATTCACAGTGACTTTTGCTCAAACCCCTGTTGCATAATGGGTTAATTTTATATAAAAAAACATTTATATCATAGATATAATACAAGTTTGAAATGAAATAGCACATTTCCAGGTTTCAGTTAAACATTTTTAAAAAAGCTCATGACTTTAAGCATTCTGAACATTGAGAATGTTATTTGGGAAACAAATGTTTATTATAATGTTTATGTTTAGGATCTGTCTCCTACTGAGTCAGCATGCAGCATTCAACACCATTAGGTTTAATATTAAAAAGTTGTGTATTTCCTGAATTGTTTTTTTTATTCTTTTCTATTAGACCATACTAGACTGTGCAGGATATCATTTATTTGCCATTTTTACCTTTTCCAGATACCTGGGAAACAAAGCTCATATCTCATTTGCCAATGGAGCCCAGTCCTAAGCCTGGTGCTCTGTCCCCCTCCCCGAAGGACACAGACTCGAATCGACCCGCGCCCTTAAGGCAACAGGATCTGATCTCCACGTACTGCCCGCCTCCCAAGATACAGCTTCTGAAGGACACCTTCCAAGAGAAACTGATGCAGGAAAAGGAGAAAAAAATGATCGCCATGTACAATCGGCGGCAGGAGGCAGCTCTACAGAAGATGAGAAAATGTTTCCAATATGTCAAATACGCTGCGGAGAAGAAGATGGGGAACAGCTATCGCTTCCAAGCCCAACAGGGCCCCGAGAAGAACATTGTGGGGTATGATCGGTCTTACCCCCTGAAGCCTATGGGTAACAGGAAAGTCTCCGGCCCTGGTGAGGTTCGGGCTGTGGACCGCACGGAAGCACAGAGTGATTCCTTGTTTGCCCCCACCCCGCCTCAGGATGGTCATGAGAGGCCCTGCGAGAGGCCGGGCAGGAGGGGCTCAAGAGTACGCAAACCTAAGGACAGGACTGTCCTCCCCATGGTGGCGACCCCTCCAGGGCAATGCCCTTCTCATGCCAATGGGAAGGAGCACTTTCAGTTGCAAGAGGAGCTACGAAAAGTGGCCGAGGCAGAGGCCGCGCTGAAGGAGGAGCATCGCCGGAGAGAGGCCAGCCTGCAGGATGAGATGCGCCGGAAGGAGGCCATGATGAAGGACGAGATTCGCCAGAAGGAGGCCATGATGCAGGCGAAGCTCTTCAGAGCTCAGGAGGAGCTGAGGATGGTTCCGAGAGAGATGGAAGACTCCAGAGAGGTGGCCGGAAGGGAAAATAGAGGACTCCTGACCCTAAGGAAGACACTCCAGGCGAGGCAGAGCGAGCTTTGCCCCAGAGGACCATGGGCCAACCACCGCTCTAAGGCCGTGCCTCTTCTGACCTGCAGAATGGAGAAGCAAAAAGCTAACACTCCAAGGAAAGCCCTTCCTATCAGAGGAGACAACCTTGATTATGGTTCTCCAATGGAAGATGGCGGATGCGCAGAATCGCACTTTCCCTCTGCGCTTTCCCATCAGGAGAGACGTCAAGTGAGCCCTTGCAGCCGTGGGCTAGAAGACGTCCCCTGTGGAAGGAGAAAGTATCTCAAGAAAGCAAGGCTCCCTGAAAGCGACGTGTCAGCGGCACAGGCCGCGCAGGGCCACTTCAGAAATAACACCACATGTCTGGATGAACAAACTCTGTCAGTGGAAAACAGATATTTGTCCCCTACAAGTCTGATCTGCCTTACCGCTGAGCAATTTCCATATGAGAATAGCCAGAGTGGAAACCCTCAGCTGGTGCCCTGTGAACTGTGTCACAGGAAGTTTGCTGTAGAGAGGCTGGAGAAACACAGCAAGATCTGCAAGAAGCTTCAGAATTCAAAGAGGAAGGTTTTTGACTCTTTCAAGCACAGGGCCAAGGGAACAGAACTGGAGACATACATCCATAAGAAGAAGGTTAAACCGCCAATCGTGGTAAGGGCTATCCTTAAACTCTTTCCAAGCTTCCCTTTTTTTCTCCTAGAGTCAGACTCAGCTTATAAATCAATGTAGACAATAAATAAGTGTTTTATGAAGTACTCTTCTGAAAAACTGCCGCAAAGGCACATTTGCCAGACAGAATAAATGTGTCTTAGTGACTTCTGAATTCTGTTGTAAAAATCTGCATATCAAGCAAATAGCACTCACAGGAAACAAAACCATAACTACGTAAATTGTACTCTCTACCCAATAACCTGAAAGGTGGCCCCAGAAAGCTACGTTATTACTGTATTGATATTTTCTTGCCTTGTGAATGGTTTGCGACCAGACTGTGTACGCAGTGCTAGTCTGGACTTTTTCTGGAAGCTGTTTTATTGGTTTCATTTCCTGTTCCCAGCTGAGAAAGAACAACTGGAGGCAGAAGCACGAGGATTTCATTCGGAGCATCAAACAGGCCAGGGAGGTGCAGCAGGTGATCACGCAAGGAGGGAAAGTTGTGAACCTGCCCCAGCCCCCCGCGAATCCAAACCCCGACTACGTGCCCTGCCCTCACTGCGGCCGGCGCTTTGCCCCCAGGCCGGCACAGAGGCACATCCCCAAGTGTCAGCACATCAGGAGCCGCCCTCCTCCTCCTCCTCGCAGATGAAAACTGATGTGAAGAAGAGCAAAAGAGTCATGATCTTGGCTCACGACTCACGTCCTGCTTTTTCTTTTTAGAAACACATTTAGCACAGTTCATCCGTATGATGATGAAAAAAAAATGTTACCTTATTTTAATTAAATGATTTTTTTTTGGTGGACTGGTGTTTGCGTAGCTGTGGTTATTTCAGTTTTTCTCTTATCATTCATACACCTTGACCTCCTAAAAATAATTTTTCAACCTGGAACGTACAATTAGCAGGCAATAAAACAGGTCACATTGGTCTTGGAACCATCAAAAAGCAGTATTCACACATTCTCGGCATCAATTTTCCTTAAAAACAACTGAAAAAGCAAGGTAAAGAGTGATTGATTTTTTTAATGAAAGTTATTTGATTTAATTTATTTAATTTTCATAATATTTGAAATATGTTGGGATTAATGTGACTCAATATTATCTGCAGCTCTTACACTCCAGGCACCTGATAAAGTGGAACGCAGTGTCATTGCCTTACATGGCGCTCAGCTCTTCCTCAATCCCAGCAGAAGCACCAGCAGAAGCAGCAGGCTCCGGGTCCTGCCTCATGCACAGCTTAAAATGCAACACCAAGTAATACAACAAACAACAGGGAAAACCATTCACGATCAGACACATCCGTTGATTGCTGGCTCTCAGTAAAGGGACATTGCATCATTACATCACAAAATAGACTACATTTCAAGGTTAAAGAATTACCATGTTCTGCGATTCAGAACGAGGCAGCAATACTTCCTATAATCTGTTGTGGCCCTATGACATTGTAAAGGAGCAGGCTTGTGAATACATCTCGTTTAATCCAATGGAAATATAACTCTCAACTTTTTTACGTTTTTGCCAATAAATAATACTACATTGTTAACTCTGCATAAAGAACCTTGGAATGGAACGTTTTTTGCAGTGAAATGTTTGCTGCATAACCTATACCCTTTCTCTCCTACATCACATTGCATTAGTCATTACAGTGATTAGTGAGCAGGAAGGGCTGCATCACATCGCAATTTGTGTGGAACTTGAATGCGAATTTGTTACAACATGGCGTAACTTACAGTCCTTTCACAAAATTCATGATTTTGTGCTCAATTTTGAGTTTGTAAAGTTTTTCTATAATGTCAATGATTTTATTTTGTGACTGAAATTAAATACTTTTGTGTCTGCAAAATTGGGACTGTAGTTCCACCTTAACCTACTAGTACTGTATGTCTTTGGACTGTGGGAAGAAACTGGAGCACCTGGAAGAAATCCACACAAATGAAGGGAGAACATACAATTCCATCCAGACTGCACCCCAGGAATTGAACCCAGGACCCCAGCTCTGTGAACCACAGTGCCACCTCATTGCTATAGTCACTTTAATTAATGTCAAAACTCATTTGCAAATGAGCAGCCTGGGATCCAAAAGGATCAAGACAAGGATCCAAACAAAGCACTATCCCAAAGCTTGGCTTTGTACAGTATATCATACAGGGCTTGATGCAGAAGGCAGATAATCAAAGTCCATGCAATAATTGCTAAGGGAAAGTGACTTTGTGTTCTTGGAGGGAAGTCACTCAACATGGAGCTGTGTTAGTGAAATGATTGTTCTGATGTACGGCTGATGTCCAAACACTGAAAACATGATTGTGTATGCAATCGCACTCCTGAGCTCCATTGGGTATGGTTAAAATAACTTTTTATAGTTCATCACATTCAAAGTGTGTGTACTTGATGAAAGTGTAACACGCATTTGGAGGAGTTATTCAGGATTTTCTTTCATTCAACTATTTCAAGACCCATTATTTTCAGATGTTGTAGTATACGTGAATAATGAAAGGCCTTCATATTACACAATGTAGGAATGACTTCGCAGGTGTGAAGAATAAAAGATTAATTCAGCTCACTTTGGGGAGTTTCACAATGGCCCTCCTTATAGAAATGTGGGTTTGATTAAAGGAGTGAAGAAAAAGCACTGAATAATATTTGCTTCTGTAAACGTAATCATCTCAAAATATGGTTGAAGAAATTGAAGAAGGTTAAACATAATCCAAAACGTATAAGGTCAATTTAAGTACAACCAGAATTCTAGTGTTTATGCAATGCATCTGTGGGTTGATATGAAATATGGCCGTACTTAAACTAAACGAGGTTATCGAGAGCATATTCCGAATACGGCTTTGGCCAGTTGTACTGTGAACTGCGAGGACCGTATCTTATCCTGAACTGGCTGTGCGAATACCGTCCTCTGCTGGCAGAAGGAATAGATTACAACGGCACTGTATTGGCGATTAGTCCTATTGCTAGAATATTGAAACAACAAGGAGTCCGCGGAGTCAAGCAATGCTGAATAAACAAGTACCTGAAATTCAATAGGATTTTGTGTATTGATTACAAATAGGTGTGGAATTCTCATGTACAGTGGTATTCATGGATTCCTTACACAAGCAGCAGTTGTTATGATGCTTTCGTAATCTGAATATAAATCTGTTATCTACTTAAAACTGTAATTATTGAAAAGATTAATGTCTTTGAAATGCTTCATTAACTGGGCAGTTTCCATGTTTGGAAATGTTTTTATTTTGATTGCTGATTGCTAGATACTGTATGTTTAATAGGCATGCTGTTAATATTTTCTACAAGAGCCAAATAAGACAGTTATGCTGTAGTAAGTTCTATATAAGTTATATAACATAAGTTATATTTTGTTCTGAGGTCAATTTGAATCTCATACTAAATAACTGGTGTCCTTTTATCTGAGAAACACTACCTGATTGATCACCTGATGCCTAGAAATTAGCATGCACAGTAGCCCAGCGTTTAGCATTGCTAGCTCACAGTGCTGAGGCCCTGGGTACACTTCTGGACCTGGGGTGCTATCTGTATGGAGCTTGTATGTTCTCCCCATGTTTGCATGAGTTTGCTTTGGGTGCTCCGGCTTCCTCCCACAGTTCAAAGAACTACTGGTAGGTTAATTGGCTTCTGGGATAATTGGTGAGTGTCTGTGTCTTCCCTGCATTGGACTACCATCCAGTCCCAGGTATCTCCTGCTTATTACTTTCTGAGGCTCTGGCTCCCCCGTGCCCCGCGACCCCCTGACCCCCTGACCCTGAATTGGATGAAGCGGTTAGAAAATGGGTGGTTTCTGTTATGCTCTGGTCATGCTCTGCCATAGCAACAACTTGTAAAAAATGCAGATGCTAGGATTTAACTCAAAGAAGGAGCTCAGAGCACTGTGTTGGCATCGCTGTACAGGTGTCCGGTTTGTTTTAGAACATGTGCTAAAATCTTATTTACTAACTTCTAGACTTTTTACCCCCCATATCAGTCTGCAGGTGCACAGTGGTCTGTGGACACCCTCCTTGCTCTGTCGTAAAAGAGGAAATAAAAAGCAACTGGTTTTGACTTTAATGCACTGAGACTGTGGAACTCACAGAACTCTCATGTCAGAAAGGCAGCTTCTAACAGCTTTTAAGTGAAGACTAAGAACACTTTTCTATTTTATTAAAATAGATTATATATGTTTTGTTTAAATATATGTTATAAATGTTAAAACGACAGCTCGTATAAGCTTGTATTTTTACCTTTCGATCATTTTTATAATTGCTTTGAGTTGCTTTTACCATGATAAACAGTACAAAATATGAGGTGTTGAACTTGTCTAAAGTTTTAAAGCGCTTTATGACGTAAAGTGTGATGACAGTCCTTGGCGGTCTATGTAACAATTCTTCTTGAAGTAGGTCATCGGGCCAACAGTATACAAACATTACAGCTCAAGTGCTTTTGTATCTGAACGCTTTTAGGTAAGTTATTTAGCAGCTGCGGTATTAATAATGATTTTAATGGCAAATTCAATTGCAGGTAAAATAAAAATGGCGGATAACTTTCTTTCTAGCTTCGTGAAGCGGTCGCGCTATATTATACATATATACCATAATAAGAAACATAATATGTACAGTAGAATTTTTCACTTTAAGCTGGCATTATCCAGAACCGGGTCAGGGCCCGGACCCGGACCGTGCAGTGTGGTCCGTCGGCCTTCTAAAGATGTTTAGGAGATCGGGGCGCCCTTGGATTTGATTAGAAACTTGCATAATTTCTTAACTTGACCCCATTATCTTAAAAAAAACGGCCAGGCCAAGACCAAAGCATGAAGGCTGCGAGGATCGGGGGACTCTCATTTTTGGTCACAGCGTACAGTAGTAGATCAGTAACCTCTGTTTATCGTGATAACCTTTAATTATTTTCCAGTACTTTTTTAAATGATAAAACACATTGTCTCGCCAGTTTTGCTAAAGATACGGTTTTAGTGTTTACGCATAAATTTGTAAGCCGTAGGTTTAAATCTCGTGGTCTTATTTTCTGCATTTTCATCGTAAGGGAAGGCGCTCGTTTGCGATTTACGCGCTGAATATTGTAAGCAGAGGAGCCTTAAGGCACAGCCTCGCCTTAACACCATCGTTTGCATTGTCATTGTCATCCAGAAAAGCAGTCGTAAGAAAATGAATCTGTGGCGGCTCCGAACATTAAAAAAACTATATCTAGACTGCAAATACATCCCAATCTTACTATCAACACGTTTTAAGACCCCTCTCCTTTCCACCGGTATACAAGCTAAGAGAGAAATATTGGAAATCCCATCTGAAGTAGCCCTCGTCTCACCTTCGGAGCTGTGAGCGATGGGGATCATAATTAAAAGGGGTACAGTTACTTTGAAAATGTGTATGTGATACTTAAATTTAAATAAAATAAAAAGATAAATTATATAACACAGACTGCTATCTATGTCCATGTGTTTAAGACGTATGAATCGGTTTTAAAACAGGCACACCCCTTCTCACAAATCCGACTGGAGTCTCAGTCCGTCGTCGCGATGAATTAGGAGCTCAGATGTAGGCTAAGTGATTGCAATTTACTTATTTAAAAGAACCACTTCAAATCAAAAGGGAGACATTTTGTAATGGTAGTTATCGTATTATAGTATACGATAACTGTATACGTAGTATACGTAATTGTAGATATACAGTACATAAAGGGTATGAATAGGTGTGAGCTTTTACTGTATATTTAATATTTTATCTGACCCACTTGTAGAAACCGCCTACTCAGATTTATTTAAGTGGTCTGCCACCATAAAGACAGAAAAATATAATGACACCCTGTTACATTAACTGTAAAATAAACGCCGTAACTGCGGCCATATGAAAATTTGGATAAAGATTATACAAACATCCTAAGGAGCTCTATGACATATGAGCGTCGTAATAATGGTTGGTGACCTGACGTAACAGTGCTCCCTGAATTACGTGATCTGTATATACCCAAATACAGATATATCACATAGGGAGATGCAGTCAAACATTGCATTGCTATCGTCGTGGTGAACTATTTCTCCGCTGTTTAAAACTTGTTTGGTAAGTGTCATCAAATATGCTTGTCAATTTGTAGCGAAATCGATATACTGTATCATAATCCTTCAGCTATCTATAATGTAGTGAAACGGCTAATTAATATTGATCAATTCCCTTATTCACAGTGACTTTTGCTCAAACCCCTGTTGCATAATGGGTTAATTTTATATAAAAAAAACATTTATATCATAGATATAATACAAGCTTTGAAATGAAATAGCACATTTCCAGGTTTCAGTTAAACATTTTTAAAAAAGCTCATGACTTTAAGCATTCTGAACATTGAGAATGTTATTTGGGAAACAAATGTTTATTATAATGTTTATGTTTAGGATCTGTCTCCTACTGAGTCAGCATGCAGCATTCAACACCATTAGGTTTAATATTAAAAAGTTGTGTATTTCCTGAATTGTTTTTTTTATTCTTTTCTATTAGACCATACTAGACTGTGCAGGATATCATTTATTTGCCATTTTTGCCTTTTCCAGATACCTGGGAAACAAAGCTCATATCTCATTTGCCAATGGAGCCCAGTCCTAAGCCTGGTGCTCTGTCCCCTTCCCCGAAGGACACAGACTCGAATCGACCCGCGCCCTTAAGGCAACAGGATCTGATCTCCACGTACTGCCCGCCTCCCAAGATACAGCTTCTGAAGGACACCTTCCAAGAGAAACTGATGCAGGAAAAGGAGAAAAAAATGATCGCCATGTACAATCGGCGGCAGGAGGCAGCTCTACAGAAGATGAGAAAATGTTTCCAATATGTCAAATACGCTGCGGAGAAGAAGATGGGGAACAGCTATCGCTTCCAAGCCCAACAGGGCCCCGAGAAGAACATTGTGGGGTATGATCGGTCTTACCCCCTGAAGCCTACGGGTAACAGGAAAGTCTCCGGCCCTGGTGAGGTTCGGGCTGTGGACCGCCCGGACGCACAGAGTGATTCCTTGTTTGCCCCCACCCCGCCTCAGGATGGTCATGAGAGGCCCTGCGAGAGGCCGGGCAGGAGGGGCTCAAGAGTACGCAAACCTAAGGACAGGACTGTCCTCCCCATGGTGGCGACCCCTCCAGGGCAATGCCCTTCTCATGCCAATGGGAAGGAGCACTTTCAGTTGCAAGAGGAGCTACGAAAAGTGGCCGAGGCAGAGGCCGCACTGAAGGAGGAGCATCGCCGGAGGGAGGCCAGCCTGCAGGATGAGATGCGCCGGAAGGAGGCCATGATGAAGGACGAGATTCGCCAGAAGGAGGCCATGATGCAGGCGAAGCTCTTCAGAGCTCAGGAGGAGCTGAGGATGGTTCCGAGAGAGATGGAAGACTCCAGAGAGGTGGCCGGAAGGGAAAATAGAGGCGAGGCAGAGCGAGCTTTGCCCCAGAGGACCATGGGCCAACCACCGCTCTAAGGCCGTGCCTCTTCTGACCTGCAGAATGGAGAAGCAAAAAGCCTTCACTCCAAGGAAAGCCCTTCCTATCAGAGGAGACAACCTTGATTATGGTTCTCCAATGGAAGATGGCGGATGCGCAGAATCGCACTTTCCCTCTGCGCTTTCCCATCAGGAGAGACGTCAAGTGAGCCCTTGCAGCCGTGGGCTAGAAGACGTCCCCTGTGGAAGGAGAAAGTATCTCAAGAAAGCAAGGCTCCCTGAAAGCGACGTGTCAGCGGCACAGGCCGCGCAGGGCCACTTCAGAAATAACACCACATGTCTGGATGAACAAACTCTGTCAGTGGAAAACAGATATTTGTCCCCTACAAGTCTGATCTGCCCTACCGCTGAGCAATTTCCATATGAGAATAGCCAGAGTGGAAACCCTCAGCTGGTGCCCTGTGAACTGTGTCACGGGAAGTTTGCTGTAGAGAGGCTGGAGAAACACAGCAAGATCTGCAAGAAGCTTCAGAATTCAAAGAGGAAGGTTTTTGACTCTTTCAAGCACAGGGCCAAGGGAACAGAACTGGAGACATACATCCATAAGAAGAAAGTTAAACCGCCAATCGTGGTAAGGGCTATCCTTAAACTCTTTCCAAGCTTCCCTTTTTTTCTCCTAGAGTCAGACTCAGCTTATAAATCAATGTAGACAATAAATAAGTGTTTTATGAAGTACTCTTCTGAAAAACTGCCGCAAAGGCACATTTGCCAGACAGAATAAATGTGTCTTAGTGACTTCTGAATTCTGTTGTAAAAATCTACATATCAAGCAAATAGCACTCACAGGAAACAAAACCATAACTACGTAAATTGTACTCTCTACCCAATGAGCTGAAAGGTAGCCCCAGAAAGCTACGTTATTACTGTATTGATATTTTCTTGCCTTGTGAATGGTTTGCGACCAGACTGTGTACGCAGTGCTAGTCTGGACTTTTTCTGGAAGCTGTTTTATTGGTTTCATTTCCTGTTCCCAGCTGAGAAAGAACAACTGGAGGCAGAAGCACGAGGATTTCATTCGGAGCATCAAACAGGCCAGGGAGGTGCAGCAGGTGATCACGCAAGGAGGGAAAGTTGTGAACCTGCCCCAGGCCCCCGCGAATCCAAACCCCGACTACGTGCCCTGCCCTCACTGCGGCCGGCGCTTTGCCCCCAGGCCGGCACAGAGGCACTTCCCCAAGTGTCAGCACATCAGGAGCCGCCCTCCTCCTCCTCCTCGCAGATGAAAACTGATGTGAAGAAGAGCAAAAGAGTCATGATCTTGGCTCACGACTCACGTCCTGCTTTTTCTTTTTAGAAACACATTTAGCACAGTTCATCCGTATGATGATGAAAAAAAAATGTTACCTTATTTTAATTAAATGATTTTTTTTTGGCGGACTGGTGTTTGCGTAGCTGTGGTTATTTCAGTTTTTCTCTTATCATTCATACACCTTGACCTCCTAAAAATAATTTTTCAACCTGGAACGTACAATTAGCAGGCAATAGAACAGGTCACATTGGTCTTGGAACCATCAAAAAGCAGTATTCACACATTCTCGGCATCAATTTTCCTTAAAAACAACTGAAAAAGTAAGGTAAAGAGTGATTGATTTTTTTAATGAAAGTTATTTGATTTAATTTATTTAATTTTCATAATATTTGAAATATGTTGGGATTAATGTGACTCAATATTATCTGCAGCTCTTACACTCCAGGCACCTGATAAAGTGGAACGCAGTGTCTTTGCCTTACATGGCGCTCAGCTCTTCCTCAATCCCAGCAGAAGCACCAGCAGAAGCAGCAGCCTCCGGGTCCTGCCTCATGCACAGCTTAAAATGCAACACCAAGTAATACAACAAACAACAGGGAAAACCATTCACGATCAGACACATCCGTTGATTGCTGGCTCTCAGTAAAGGGACATTGCATCATTACATCACAAAATAGACTACATTTCAAGGTTAAAGAATTACCATGTTCTGCGATTCAGAACGAGGCAGCAAAACTTCCTATAATCTGTTGTGGCCCTATGACATTGTAAAGGAGCAGGCTTGTGAATACATCTCGTTTAATCCAATGGAAATATAACTCTCAACTTTTTTACGTTTTTGCCAATAAATAATACTACATTGTTAACTCTGCATAAAGAACCTTGGAATGGAACGTTTTTTGCAGTGAAATGTTTGCTGCATAACCTATACCCTTTCTCTCCTACATCACATTGCATTAGTCATTACAGTGATTAGTGAGCAGGAAGGGCTGCATCACATCGCAATTTGTGTGGAACTTGAATGCGAATTTGTTACAACATGGCGTAACTTACAGTCCTTTCACAAAATTCATGATTTTGTGCTCAATTTTGAGTTTGTAAAGTTTTTCTAAAATGTCAATGATTTTATTTTGTGACTGAAATTAAATAATTTTGTGTCTGCAAAATTGGGACTGTAGTTCCACCTTAACCTACTAGTACTGTATGTCTTTGGACTGTGGGAAGAAACTGGAGCACCTGGAAGAAATCCACACAAATGAAGGGAGAACATACAATTCCATCCAGACTGCACCCCAGGAATTGAACCCAGGACCCCAGCTCTGTGAACCACAGTGCCAGCTCATTGCTATAGTCACTATAATTAATGTCAAAACTCATTTGCAAATGAGCAGCCTGGGATCCAAAAGGATCAAGACAAGGATCCAAACAAAGCACTATCCCAAAGCTTGGCTTTGTACCGTATATAATACAGGGCTTGATGCAGAAGGCAGATAATCAAAGTCCATGCAATAATTGCTAAGGGAAAGTGACTTTGTGTTCTTGGAGGGAAGTCACTCAACACGGAGCTGTGTTAGTGAAATGATTGTTCTGATGTACGGCTGATGTCCAAACACTGAAAACATGATTGTGTATGCAATCGCACTCCTGAGCTCCATTGGGTATGGTTAAAATAACTTTTTATAGTTCATCACATTCAAAGTGTGTGTACTTGATGAAAGTGTAACACGCATTTGGAGGAGTTATTCAGGATTTTCTTTCATTCAACTATTTCAAGACCCTGATTGATCACCTGATGCCTAGAAATTAGCATGCACAGTAGCCCAGCGTTTAGCATTGCTAGCTCACAGTGCTGAGGCCCTGGGTACACTTCTGGACCTGGGGTGCTATCTGTATGGAGCTTGTATGTTCTCCCCATGTTTGCATGAGTTTGCTTTGGGTGCTCCGGCTTCCTCCCACAGTTCAAAGAACTACTGGTAGGTTAATTGGCTTCTGGGATAATTGGTGAGTGTCTGTGTCTTCCCTGCATTGGACTACCATCCAGTCCCAGGTATCTCCTGCTTATTACTTTCTGAGGCTCTGGCTCCCCCGTGACCCCCCGACCCCCTGACCCCCTGACCCTGAATTGGATGAAGCGGTTAGAAAATGGGTGGTTTCTGTTATGCTCTGGTCATGCTCTGCCATAGCAACAACTTGTAAAAAATGCAGATGCTAGGATTTAACTCAAAGAAGGAGCTCAGAGCACTGTGTTGGCATCACTGTACAGGTGTCCGGTTTGTTTTAGAACATGTGCTAAAATCTTATTTACTAACTTCTAGACTTTTTACCCCCCATATCAGTCTGCAGGTGCACAGTGGTCTGTGGACACCCTCCTTGCTCTGTCGTAAAAGAGGAAATAAAAAGCAACTGGTTTTGACTTTAATGCACTGAGACTGTGGAACTCACAGAACTCTCTTGTCAGAAAGGCAGCTTCTAACAGCTTTTAAGTGAAGACTAAGAACACTTTTCTATTTTATTAAAATAGATTATATATGTTTTGTTTAAATATATGTTATAAATGTTAAAACGACAGCTCGTATAAGCTTGTATTTTTACCTTTCGATCATTTTTATAATTGCTTTGAGTTGCTTTTACCATGATAAACAGTACAAAATATGAGGTGTTGAACTTGTCTAAAGTTTTAAAGCGCTTTATGACGTAAAGTGTGATGACAGTCCTTGGCGGTCTATGTAACAATTCTTCTTGAAGTAGGTCATCGGGCCAACAGTATACAAACATTACAGCTCAAGTGCTTTTGTATCTGAACGCTTTTAGGTAAGTTATTTAGCAGCTGCGGTATTAATAATGATTTTAATGGCAAATTCAATTGCAGGTAAAATAAAAATGGCGGATAACTTTCTTTCTAGCTTCGTGAAGCGGTCGCGCTATATTATACATATATACCATAATAAGAAACATAATATGTACAGTAGAATTTTTCACTTTAAGCTGGCATTATCCAGAACCGGGTCAGGGCCCGGACCCGGACCGTGCAGTGTGGTCCGCCGGCCTTCTAAAGATGTTTAGGAGATCGAGGCGCCCTTGGATTTGATTAGAAACTTGCATAATTTCTTAACTTGACCCCATTATCTTAAAAAAAACGGCCAGGCCAAGACCAAAGCATGAAGGCTGCGAGGATCGGGGGACTCTCATTTTTGGTCACAGCGTACAGTAGTAGATCAGTAACCTCTGTTTATCGTGATAACCTTTAATTATTTTCCAGTACTTTTTTAAATGATAAAACACATTGTCTCGCCAGTTTTGCTAAAGATACGGTTTTAGTGTTTACGCATAAATTTGTAAGCCGTAGGTTTAAATCTCGTGGTCTTATTTTCTGCATTTTCATCGTAAGGGAAGGCGCTCGTTTGCGATTTACGCGCTGAATATTGTAAGCAGAGGAGCCTTAAGGCACAGCCTCGCCTTAACACCATCGTTTGCATTGTCATTGTCATCCAGAAAAGCAGTCGTAAGAAAATGAATCTGTGGCGGCTCCGAACATTAAAAAAACTATATCTAGACTGCAAATACATCCCAATCTTACTATCAACACGTTTTAAGACCCCTCTCCTTTCCACCGGTATACAAGCTAAGAGAGAAATATTGGAAATCCCATCTGAAGTAGCCCTCGTCTCACCTTCGGAGCTGTGAGCGATGGGGATCATAATTAAAAGGGGTACAGTTACTTTGAAAATGTGTATGTGATACTTAAATTTAAATAAAATAAAAAGATAAATTATATAACACAGACTGCTATCTATGTCCATGTGTTTAAGACGTATGAATCGGTTTTAAAACAGGCACACCCCTTCTCACAAATCCGACTGGAGTCTCAGTCCGTCGTCGCGATGAATTAGGAGCTCAGATGTAGGCTAAGTGATTGCAATTTACTTATTTAAAAGAACCACTTCAAATCAAAAGGGAGACATTTTGTAATGGTAGTTATCGTATTATAGTATACGATAACTGTATACGTAGTATACGTAATTGTAGATATACAGTACATAAAGGGTATGAATAGGTGTGAGCTTTTACTGTATATTTAATATTTTATCTGACCCACTTGTAGAAACCGCCTACTCAGATTTATTTAAGTGGTCTGCCACCATAAAGACAGAAAAATATAATGACACCCTGTTACATTAACTGTAAAATAAACGCCGTAACTGCGGCCATATGAAAATTTGGATAAAGATTATACAAACATCCTAAGGAGCTCTATGACATATGAGCGTCGTAATAATGGTTGGTGACCTGACGTAACAGTGCTCCCTGAATTACGTGATCTGTATATACCCAAATACAGATATATCACATAGGGAGATGCAGTCAAACATTGCATTGCTATCGTCGTGGTGAACTATTTCTCCGCTGTTTAAAACTTGTTTGGTAAGTGTCATCAAATATGCTTGTCAATTTGTAGCGAAATCGATATACTGTATCATAATCCTTCAGCTATCTATAATGTAGTGAAACGGCTAATTAATATTGATCAATTCCCTTATTCACAGTGACTTTTGCTCAAACCCCTGTTGCATAATGGGTTAATTTTATATAAAAAAACATTTATATCATAGATATAATACAAGCTTTGAAATGAAATAGCACATTTCCAGGTTTCAGTTAAACATTTTTAAAAAAGCTCATGACTTTAAGCATTCTGAACATTGAGAATGTTATTTGGGAAACAAATGTTTATTATAATGTTTATGTTTAGGATCTGTCTCCTACTGAGTCAGCATGCAGCATTCAACACCATTAGGTTTAATATTAAAAAGTTGTGTATTTCCTGAATTGTTTTTTTTTATTCTTTTCTATTAGACCATACTAGACTGTGCAGGATATCATTTATTTGCCATTTTTGCCTTTTCCAGATACCTGGGAAACAAAGCTCATATCTCATTTGCCAATGGAGCCCAGTCCTAAGCCTGGTGCTCTGTCCCCCTCCCCGAAGGACACAGACTCGAATCGACCCGCGCCCTTAAGGCAACAGGATTTGATCTCCACGTACTGCCCGCCTCCCAAGATACAGCTTCTGAAGGACACCTTCCAAGAGAAACTGATGCAGGAAAAGGAGAAAAAAATGATCGCCATGTACAATCGGCGGCAGGAGGCAGCTCTACAGAAGATGAGAAAATGTTTCCAATATGTCAAATACGCTGCGGAGAAGAAGATGGGGAACAGCTATCGCTTCCAAGCCCAACAGGGCCCCGAGAAGAACATTGTGGGGTATGATCGGTCTTACCCCCTGAAGCCTATGGGTAACAGGAAAGTCTCCGGCCCTGGTGAGGTTCGGGCTGTGGACCGCCCGGACGCACAGAGTGATTCCTTGTTTGCCCCCACCCCGCCTCAGGATGGTCATGAGAGGCCCTGCGAGAGGCCGGGCAGGAGGGGCTCAAGAGTACGCAAACCTAAGGACAGGACTGTCCTCCCCATGGTGGCGACCCCTCCAGGGCAATGCCCTTCTCATGCCAATGGGAAGGAGCACTTTCAGTTGCAAGAGGAGCTACGAAAAGTGGCCGAGGCAGAGGCCGCGCTGAAGGAGGAGCATCGCCGGAGGGAGGCCAGCCTGCAGGATGAGATGCGCCGGAAGGAGGCCATGATGAAGGACGAGATTCGCCAGAAGGAGGCCATGATGCAGGCGAAGCTCTTCAGAGCTCAGGAGGAGCTGAGGATGGTTCCGAGAGAGATGGAAGACTCCAGAGAGGTGGCCGGAAGGGAAAATAGAGGCGAGGCAGAGCGAGCTTTGCCCCAGAGGACCATGGGCCAACCACCGCTCTAAGGCCGTGCCTCTTCTGACCTGCAGAATGGAGAAGCAAAAAGCCTTCACTCCAAGGAAAGCCCTTCCTATCAGAGGAGACAACCTTGATTATGGTTCTCCAATGGAAGATGGCGGATGCGCAGAATCGCACTTTCCCTCTGCGCTTTCCCATCAGGAGAGACGTCAAGTGAGCCCTTGCAGCCGTGGGCTAGAAGACGTCCCCTGTGGAAGGAGAAAGTATCTCAAGAAAGCAAGGCTCCCTGAAAGCGACGTGTCAGCGGCACAGGCCGCGCAGGGCCACTTCAGAAATAACACCACATGTCTGGATGAACAAACTCTGTCAGTGGAAAACAGATATTTGTCCCCTACAAGTCTGATCTGCCCTACCGCTGAGCAATTTCCATATGAGAATAGCCAGAGTGGAAACCCTCAGCTGGTGCCCTGTGAACTGTGTCACGGGAAGTTTGCTGTAGAGAGGCTGGAGAAACACAGCAAGATCTGCAAGAAGCTTCAGAATTCAAAGAGGAAGGTTTTTGACTCTTTCAAGCACAGGGCCAAGGGAACAGAACTGGAGACATACATCCATAAGAAGAAGGTTAAATCGCCAATCGTGGTAAGGGCTATCCTTAAACTCTTTCCAAGCTTCCCTTTTTTTCTCCTAGAGTCAGACTCAGCTTATAAATCAATGTAAACAATAAATAAGTGTTTTATGAAGTACTCTTCTGAAAAACTGCCGCAAAGGCACATTTGCCAGACAGAATAAATGTGTCTTAGTGACTTCTGAATTCTGTTGTAAAAATCTACATATCAAGCAAATAGCACTCACAGGAAACAAAACCATAACTACGTAAATTGTACTCTCTACCCAATGACCTGAAAGGTAGCCCCAGAAAGCTACGTTATTACTGTATTGATATTTTCTTGCCTTGTGAATGGTTTGCGACCAGACTGTGTACGCAGTGCTAGTCTGGACTTTTTCTGGAAGCTGTTTTATTGGTTTCATTTCCTGTTCCCAGCTGAGAAAGAACAACTGGAGGCAGAAGCACGAGGATTTCATTCGGAGCATCAAACAGGCCAGGGAGGTGCAGCAGGTGATCACGCAAGGAGGGAAAGTTGTGAACCTGCCCCAGCCCCCCGCGAATCCAAACCCCGACTACGTGCCCTGCCCTCACTGCGGCCGGCGCTTTGCCCCCAGGCCGGCACAGAGGCACTTCCCCAAGTGTCAGCACATCAGGAGCCGCCCTCCTCCTCCTCCTCGCAGATGAAAACTGATGTGAAGAAGAGCAAAAGAGTCATGATCTTGGCTCACGACTCACGTCCTGCTTTTTCTTTTTAGAAACACATTTAGCACAGTTCATCCGTATGATGATGAAAAAAAAATGTTACCTTATTTTAATTAAATGATTTTTTTTTGGTGGACTGGTGTTTGCGTAGCTGTGGTTATTTCAGTTTTTCTCTTATCATTCATACACCTTGACCTCCTAAAAATAATTTTTCAACCTGGAACGTACAATTAGCAGGCAATAGAACAGGTCACATTGGTCTTGGAACCATCAAAAAGCAGTATTCACACATTCTCGGCATCAATTTTCCTTAAAAACAACTGAAAAAGCAAGGTAAAGAGTGATTGATTTTTTTAATGAAAGTTATTTGATTTAATTTATTTAATTTTCATAATATTTGAAATATGTTGGGATTAATGTGACTCAATATTATCTGCAGCTCTTACACTCCAGGCACCTGATAAAGTGGAACGCAGTGTCTTTGCCTTACATGGCGCTCAGCTCTTCCTCAATCCCAGCAGAAGCACCAGCAGAAGCAGCAGCCTCCGGGTCCTGCCTCATGCACAGCTTAAAATGCAACACCAAGTAATACAACAAACAACAGGGAAAACCATTCACGATCAGACACATCCGTTGATTGCTGGCTCTCAGTAAAGGGACATTGCATCATTACATCACAAAATAGACTACATTTCAAGGTTAAAGAATTACCATGTTCTGCGATTCAGAACGAGGCAGCAAAACTTCCTATAATCTGTTGTGGCCCTGTGACGTTGTAAAGGAGCAGGCTTGTGAATACATCTCGTTTAATCCAATGGAAATATTGCTCTCAACTTTTTTACGTTTTTGCCAATAAATAATACTACATTGTTAACTCTGCATAAAGAACTTTGGAATGGAACGTTTTTTGCAGTGAAATGTTTGCTGCATAACCTATACCCTTTCTCTCCTACATCACATTGCATTAGTCATTACAGTGATTAGTGAGCAGGAAGGGCTGCATCACATCGCAATTTGTGTGGAACTTGAATGCGAATTTGTTACAACATGGCGTAACTTACAGTCCTTTCACAAAATTCATGATTTTGTGCTCAATTTTGAGTTTGTAAAGTTTTTCTATAATGTCAATGATTTTATTTTGTGACTGAAATTAAATAATTTTGTGTCTGCAAAATTGGGACTGTAGTTCCACCTTAACCTACTAGTACTGTATGTCTTTGGACTGTGGGAAGAAACTGGAGCACCTGGAAGAAATCCACACAAATGAAGGGAGAACATACAATTCCATCCAGACTGCACCCCAGGAATTGAACCCAGGACCCCAGCTCTGTGAACCACAGTGCCAGCTCATTGCTATAGTCACTATAATTAATGTCAAAACTCATTTGCAAATGAGCAGCCTGGGATCCAAAAGGATCAAGACAAGGATCCAAACAAAGCACTATCCCAAAGCTTGGCTTTGTACCGTATATAATACAGGGCTTGATGCAGAAGGCAGATAATCAAAGTCCATGCAATAATTGCTAAGGGAAAGTGACTTTGTGTTCTTGGAGGGAAGTCACTCAACACGGAGCTGTGTTAGTGAAATGATTGTTCTGATGTACGGCTGATGTCCAAACACTGAAAACATGATTGTGTATGCAATCGCACTCCTGAGCTCCATTGGGTATGGTTAAAATAACTTTTTATAGTTCATCACATTCAAAGTGTGTGTACTTGATGAAAGTGTAACACGCATTTGGAGGAGTTATTCAGGATTTTCTTTCATTCAACTATTTCAAGACCCATTATTTTCAGATGTTGTAGTATACGTGAATAATGAAAGGCCTTCATATTACACAATGAAGGAATGACTTCGCAGGTGTGAAGAATAAAAGATTAATTCAGCTCACTTTGGGGAGTTTCACAATGGCCCTCCTTATAGAAATGTGGGTTTGATTAAAGGAGTGAAGAAAAAGCACTGAATAATATTTGCTTCTGTAAACGTAATCATCTCAAAATATGGTTGAAGAAATTGAAGAAGGTTAAACATAATCCAAAACGTATAAGGTCAATTTAAGTACAACCAGAATTCTAGTGTTTATGCAATGCATCTGTGGGTTGATATGAAATATGGCCGTACTTAAACTAAACGAGGTTATCGAGAGCATATTCCGAATACGGCTTTGGCCAGTTGTACTGTGAACTGCGAGGACCGTATCTTATCCTGAACTGGCTGTGCGAATACCGTCCTCTGCTGGCAGAAGGAATAGATTACAACGGCACTGTATTGGCGATTAGTCCTATTGCTAGAATATTGAAACAACAAGGAGTCCGCGGAGTCAAGCAATGCTGAATAAACAAGTACCTGAAATTCAATAGGATTTTGTGTATTGATTACAAATAGGTGTGAAATTCTCATGTACAGTGGTATTCATGGATTCCTTACACAAGCAGCAGTTGTTATGATGCTTTCGTAATCTGAATATAAATCTGTTATCTACTTAAAACTGTAATTATTGAATAGATTAATGTCTTTGAAATGCTTCATTAACTGGGCAGTTTCCATGTTTGGAAATGTTTTTATTTTGATTGCTGATTGCTAGATACTGTATGTTTAATAGGCATGCTGTTAATATTTTCTAAAAGAGCCAAATAAGACAGTTATGCTGTAGTAAGTTCTATATAAGTTATATAACATAAGTTATATTTTGTTCTGAGGTCAATTTGAATCTCATACTAAATAACTGGTGTCCTTTTATCTGAGAAACACTACCTGATTGATCACCTGATGCCTAGAAATTAGCATGCACAGTAGCCCAGCGTTTAGCATTGCTAGCTCACAGTGCTGAGGCCCTGGGTACACTTCTGGACCTGGGGTGCTATCTGTATGGAGCTTGTATGTTCTCCCCATGTTTGCATGAGTTTGCTTTGGGTGCTCCGGCTTCCTCCCACACTTCAAAGAACTACTGGTAGGTTAATTGGCTTCTGGGATAATTGGTGAGTGTCTGTGTCTTCCCTGCATTGGACTACCATCCAGTCCCAGGCATCTCCTGCTTATTACTTTCTGAGGCTCTGGCTCCCCCGTGACCCCCCGACCCCCTGACCACCTGACCCTGAATTGGATGAAGCGGTTAGAAAATGGGTGGTTTCTGTTATGCTCTGGTCATGCTCTGCCATAGCAACAACTTGTAAAAAATGCAGATGCTAGGATTTAACTCAAAGAAGGAGCTCAGATCACTGTGTTGGCATCACTGTACAGGTGTCCGGTGTGTTTTAGAACATATGTTAAAATCTTATTTACTAACTTCTAGACTTTTTACCCCCCATATCAGTCTGCAGGTGCACAGTGGTCTGTGGACACCCTCCTTGCTCTGTCGTAAAACAGGAAATAAAAGCAACTGGTTTTGACTTTAATGCACTGAGACTGTGGAACTCACAGAACTCTCTTGTCAGAAAGGCAGCTTCTAACAGCTTTTAAGTGAAGACTAAGAACACTTTTCTATTTTATTAAAATAGATTATATATGTTTTGTTTAAATATATGTTATAAATGTTAAAACGACAGCTCGTATAAGCTTGTATTTTTACCTTTCGATCATTTTTATAATTGCTTTGAGTTGCTTTTACCATGATAAACAGTACAAAATATGAGGTGTTGAACTTGTCTAAAGTTTTAAAGCGCTTTATGACGTAAAAGTGTGATGACAGTCCTTGGCGGTCTATGTAACAATTCTTCTTGAAGTAGGTCATCGGGCCAACAGTATACAAACATTACAGCTCAAGTGCTTTTGTATCTGAACGCTTTTAGGTAAGTTATTTAGCAGCTGCGGTATTAATAATGATTTTAATGGCAAATTCAATTGCAGGTAAAATAAAAATGGCGGATAACTTTCTTTCTAGCTTCGTGAAGCGGTCGCGCTATATTATACATATATACCATAATAAGAAACATAATATGTACAGTAGAATTTTTCACTTTAAGCTGGCATTATCCAGAACCGGGTCAGGGTCCGGACCCGGACCGTGCAGTTTGGTCCGTCGGCCTTCTAAAGATGTTTAGGAGATCGGGGCGCCCTTGGATTTTATTAGAAACTTGCATAATTTCTTAACTTGACCCCATTATCCTAAAAAAAAAAAGGCCAGGCCAAGACCAAAGCATGAAGGCTGCGAGGATCGGGGGACTCTCATTTTTGGTCACAGCGTACAGAAGTAGATCAGTAACCTCTGTTTATCGTGATAACCTTTAATTATTTTCCAGTACTTTTTTAAATGATAAAACACATTGTCTCGCCAGTTTTGCTAAAGATACGGTTTTAGTGTTTACGCATAAATTTGTAAGCCGTAGGCTTAAATCTCGTGGTCTTATTTTCTGCATTTTCATCGTAAGAGAGGCGCTCGTTTGCGATTTACGCGCTGAATATTGTAAGCAGAGGAGCCTTAAGGCACAGCCTCGCCTTAACACCATCGTTTGCATTGTCATTGTCATCCAGAAAAGCAGTCGTAAGAAAATGAATCTGTGGCGGCTCCGAACATTAAAAAAACTATATCTAGACTGCAAATACATCCCAATCTTACTATCAACACGTTTTAAGAGCCCTCTCCTTTCCACCGGTATACAAGCTAAGAGAGAAATATTGGAAATCCCATCTGAAGTAGCCCTCGTCTCACCTTCGGAGCTGTGAGCGATGGGGATCATAATTAAAAGGGGTACAGTTACTTTGAAAATGTGTATGTGATGCTTAAATTTAAATAAAATAAAAAGATACATTATATAACAGAGACTGCTATCTATGTCCATGTGTTTAAGACGTATGAATCGGTTTTAAAACAGGCACACCCCTTTACTTCTCACAAATCCAACTGGAGTCTCAGTCCGTCGTCGCGATGAATTAGGAGCTCAGATGTAGGCTAAGTGATTGCAATTTACTTATTTAAAAGAACCACTTCAAATCAAAAGGGGACATTTTGTAATGGTAGTTTTCGTATTATACAGTATACGTAATTGTAGATATACAGTACATAAAGAGTATGAATAGGTGTGAGCTTTTACTGAATATTTAATATTTTATCTGACCCACTTGTAGAAACCGCCTACTCAGATTTATTTAAGTGGTCTGCCACCATAAAGACAGAAAAATATAATGACACCCTGTTACATTAACTGTAAAATAAACGCCATAACTGCAGCCATATGAAAATTTGGATAAAGAATATACAAACATCCTAAGGAGCTCTATGACATATGAGCGTCGTAATAATGGTTGGTGACCTGACGTAACAGTGCTCCCTGAATTACGTGATCTGTATATACCCAAATACAGATATATCACATAGGGAGATGCAGTCAAATATTGCATTGCTATCGTCGTGGTGAACTATTTCTCCGCTGTTTAAAACTTGTTTGGTAAGTGTCATCAAATATGCTTGTCAATTTGTAGCGAAATCGATATACTGTATCATAATCCTTCAGCTATCTATAATGTAGTGAAACGACTAATTAATATTGATAAATTCCCTTATTCACAGTGACTTTTGCTCAAACTCCTGTTGCATAATGGGTTAATTTTATATAAAAAACATTTATATCATAGATATAATACAAGCTTTGAAATGAAATAGTACATTTCCAGGTTTCAGTTAAACATTTTTAAAAAAGCTCATGACTTTAAGCATTCTGAACATTGAGAATGTTATTTGGGAAACAAATGTTTATTATAATGTTTATGTTTAGGATCTGTCTCCTACTGAGTCAGCATGCAGCATTCAACACCATTAGGTTTAATATTAAAAAGTTGTCTATTTCCTGAATTTTTTTTTATTCTTTTCTATTAGACCATACTAGACTGTGCAGGATATCATTTATTTGCCATTTTAGCCTTTTCCAGATACCTGGGAAACAAAGCTCATATCTCATTTGCCAATGGAGCCCAGTCCTAAGCCTGGTGCTCTGTCCCCCTCCCCGAAGGACACAGACTCGAATCGACCCGCACCCTCAAGGCAACAGGATCTGATCTCCACGTACTGCCCGCCTCCCAAGATACAGCTTTTGAAGGACACCTTCCAAGAGAAACTGATGCAGGAAAAGGAGAAAAAAATGATCGCCATGTACAATCGGCGGCAGGAGGCAGCTCTACAGAAGATGAGAAAATGTTTCCAATATGTCAAATACGCTGCGGAGCAGAAGAAGGGGAACAGCTATCGCTTCCAAGCCCAACAGGGCCCCGAGAAGAACATTGTGGGGTATGATCGGTCTTACCCCCTGAAGCCTATGGGAAACAGGAAAGTCTCCGGCCCTGGTGAGGTTCGGGCTGTGGACCGCCCGGAAGCACAGAGTGATTCCTTGTTTGCCCCCACCCCGCCTCAGGATGGTCATGAGAGGCCCTGCGAGAGGCCGGGCAGGAGGGACTCAAGAGTACGCAAACCTAAGGACAGGACTGTCCTCCCTATGGTGGCGACCCCTCCAGGGCAATGCCCTTCTCATGCCAGGGGGAAGGAGCACTTTCAGTTGCAAGAGGAGCTACGAAAAGTGGCCGAGGCAGAGGCCGCGCTGAAGGAGGAGCATCGCCGGAGGGAGGCCAGCCTGCAGGATGAGATGCGCCGGAAGGAGGCCATGATGAAGGACGAGATTCGCCAGAAGGAGGCCATGATGCAGGCGAAGCTCTTTAGAGCTCAGGAGGAGCTGAGGATTGTTCAGAGAGAGTTGGAAGACTCCAGAGAGGTGGCCGGAAGGGAAAATAGAGGACTCCTGACCCGAAGGAAGACACTCCAGGCGAGGCAGAGCGAGCTTCGCCCCAGAGGACCGTGGGCCAACCACCGCTCTAAGGCCATGCCTCTTCTGACCTGCAGAATGGAGAAGCAAAAAGCCTTCACTCCAAGGAAAGCCCTTCCTTTCAAAGGAGACAACCTTGATTATGGTTCTCCAATGGAAGACGGCGGATGCGCAGAATCGCACTTTCCCTCTGCGCTTTCCCATCAGGAGAGACGTCAAGTGAGCCCTTGCAGCCGTGGGCTAGAAGATGTCCCCTGTGGAAGGAGAAAGTACCTCAAGAAAGCAAGGCTCCCTGAAAGTGACGTGTCAGCGGCACAGGCCGCGCAGGCCCACTTCAGAAATAACACCGCATGTCTGGATGAACAAACTCTGTCAGTGGAAAACAGATATTTGTCCCCTACAAGTCTGATGTGCCCTATCGCTGAGCAATTTCCATATGAGAATAGCCAGAGTGGAAACCCTCAGCTGGTGCCCTGTGAACTGTGTCACAGGAAGTTTGCTGTAGAGAGGTTGGAGAAACACAGCAAGATCTGCAAGAAGCTTCAGAATTCAAAGAGGAAGGTTTTTGACTCTTTCAAGCACAGGGCCAAGGGAACAGAACTGGAGACATACATCCATAAGAAGAAGGTTAGACCGCCAATCGTGGTAAGGGCTATCCTTAAACTCTTTCCAAGCTTCCCTTGTTTTCTCCTAGAGTCAGACTCAGCTTATAAATCAATGTAAACAATAAATAAGTGTTTTATGAAGTACTCTTCTGAAAAACTGCCGCAAAGGCACATTTGCCAGACAGAATAAATGGGTCTTAGTGACTTCTGAATTCTGTTGTAAAAATCTACATGAGATATCAAGCAAATAGCACTCACGGGAAACAAAACCATAACTAAATTGTACTCTCTACCCAATGACATGAAAGGTAGGCCCAGAAAGCTACGTTATTACTGTATTGATATTTTCTTGCCTTGTGAATGGTTTGCGACCAGACTGTGTACGCAGTGCTAGTTTGGACTTTTTCTGGAAGCTGTTTCATTGGTTTCATTTCCTGTTCCCAGCTGAGAAAGAACAACTGGAGGCAGAAGCACGAGGATTTCATTCGGAGCATCAAATAGGCCAGGGAGTGCACCTTGCAGGTGATCACGCAAGGAGGGAAGGTTGTGAACCTGCCCCAGCCCCCCGCGAATCTAAACCCCGACTACGTGCCCTGCCCTCACTGCGGCCGGCGCTTTGCCCCCAGGCCGGCACAGAGGCACATCCCCAAGTGTCAGCACATCAGGAGCCGCCCCCCTCCTCCTCCTCACAGATGAAAACTGATGTGAAGAAGAGTAAAAGAGTCATGATCTTGGCTCACGACTCACGTCCTGTTTTTTCTTTTTAGAAATATATTTAGCACAGTTCATCCGTATGATGATAAAAAAAATGTTACCTTGTTTTAATAAAATGATTTTTTTTGGGTGGACTGGTGTTTGCGTAACTGTGGTTATTTCAGTTTTTTTCCCTTGCGAAAATGTGTGTCGACCGTGAAAATAAATTTCAAGCTGTTCTTATCATTCATACACCTTGACCTCCTAAAAATAATTGTTCAACCTGGAACGTACAATTAGCAGGCAATAGAACAGGTCACATTGGCCTTGGAACCATCAAAAAGTAGTATTCACACATTCTCTGCATCAATTTTCCTTTAAAACAACTGAAAAAGCAAGGTAAAGTGTGATTGATTTTTTTAATGAAAGTTATTTGATTTAATTTATTTAATTTTCATAATATTTGAAATATGTTGGGATTAATGTGACTCAATATTATCTGCAGCTCTTACACTCCAGGCACCTGATAAAGTGGAACGCAGTGTCTTTGCCTTACATGGCGCTCAGCTCTTCCTCAATCCCAGCAGAAGCACCAGCAGAAGCAGCAGCCTCCGGGTCCTGCCTCATGCACAGCTTAAAATGCAACACCAAGTAATACAACAAACAACAGGGAAAACCATTCACGATCAGACACATCCGTTGATTGTTGGCTCTCAGTAAAGGGACATTGCATCATTACATCACAAAATAGACTACATTTCAAGGTTAAAGAATTACCATGTTCTGCGATTCAGAACGAGGCAGCAAAACTTCCTGTAATCTGATGTGGCCCTATGACATTGTAAAGGAGCAGGCTTGTGAATACATCTCGTTTAATCCAATGGAAATATTGCTCTCAACTTTTTTACGTTTTTGCCAATAAATAATAATATATTGTTAACTCTGCATAAAGAACTTTGGAATGGAACGTTTTTTGCAGTGAAATGTTTGCTGCATAACCTATACCTTTTCTCTCCTACATCACATTGCATTAGTCATTACAGTGATTAGTGAGCAGGAAAGGCTGCATCACATCGCAATTTGTGTGGAACTTGAATGCGAATTTGTTACAACATGGCGTAACTTACAGTACTTTCACAAAGTTCATGATTTTGTGCTCAATTTTGAGTTTGTAAAGTTTTTTCTAAAATGTCAATGATTTTATTTTGTGACTGAAATTAAATAATTTTGTGTCTGCAAAATTGGGACTGTAGTTCCACCTTAACCTACCAGTACTGTATGTCTTTGGACTGTGGGAAGAAACTGGAGCACCTGGAAGAAATCCACACAAATGAAGGGAGAACATACAATTCCATCCAGACTGCACCCCAGGAATTGAACCCAGGACCCCAGCTCTGTGAACCACAGTCCCACCTCATTGCTATAGTCACTATAATTAATGTCAAAACACATTTGCAAATGAGCAGCCTGGGATCCAAAAGGATGATGACAAGGATCCAAACAAAGCACTTTCCCAAAGCTTGGCTTTGTACAGTATATCATACAGGGCTTGATGCAGAAGGCAGATAATCTAAGTCCATGCAATAATTGCTAAGGGAAAGTGACTTTGTGTTTTTGGAGGGAAGTCACTCAACATGGAGCTGTGTTAGTGAAATGATTGTTCTGATGTACGGCTGATGTCCAAACACTGAAAACATGATTGTGTATGCAATCGCACTCCCGAGCTCCATTGGGTATGGTTAAAATAACTTTTTATAGTTCATCACATTCAAAGTGTGTGTACTTGATGAAAGTGTAACACGCATTTGGAGGAGTTATTCAGGATTTTCTTTCATTCAACTATTTCAAGACCTATTATTTTCAGATGTTGTAGTATATGTGAATAATGAAATGCCTTCATATTACACTATGAAGGAATGACTTTGCAGGTGTGAAGAATAATAGATTAATTCAGCTCACTTTGGGGAGTTTCACAATGGCCCTCCTTATAGAAATGTGGGTTTGATTAAAGGAGTGAAGAAAAAGCACTGAATAATATTTGCTTCTGTAAACGTAATCATTTCAAAATATGGTTGAAGAAATGAAAGAAATTGAAGAAGGTTAAACATAATCCAAAACGTATAAGGTCAATTTAAGTACAACCAGAATTCTAGTGTTTATGCAATGCATCTGTGGGTTGATATGAAATATGGCCGTACTGCATTTCGAACAAGTTGTAAGGGATTTAGCCAGGAGAGGTATTCTCATTCACTCTGTAAGGTCTTTATTCATTTTGCAATATGGGAAAAAGCCATCACCTGTCTGCGCAGAGAAGTGAAAGCTGATTCAAAAGCAAGCAGGGAGACCCCTTGTTTTATATCTTTTTTAAGCTGATGCAACACTTCAAGGACAGGCAAAGCAGTCATTTTCCATTCCTTATCGGTTTTTGCTTTAAGCAAAGAAGAGCAGTTATTCAAATGGTTTCTCACACTCCCTTCTTCAAGCAGCCGAGATAAACAGTATTAAAACATCCTGTGCCCTTGACAAGTTGGGTGCTATCACACTTTGTTCTAAGTATCCAGCTGCTTCTGCAGCACAGCTCTGTCCGTAAACAACATAGAATAAAACACTTTTTCTCAGTAACTTTTCATTACATTCCCTCCTTTTTATCCTTAAATGTGTTCATACCACAGAGTCCTCATAGGGGTCACCCTAGTCAGACAACAGCACAACAGCAAAAACACTACAACAGGCATGAATAGCTTTAAGAAAAACAGTCCCCATGACCCAAAAAATGATTTTAACCATGAAAAGAAGGGGAACTCATTGCCAATGCCCTGTTCTTGATTTACCCTGTTCTTAAGTTCTTTCAGGCGGTGTATTGCGAGGGTGAGGTGACCATGGTCATCATCACTAGCAGGGATATACAGATGCAGCCATTCAAAACAAGCGGGCGATACCGCATTATTTTGCGGTGTGCTTATCGCGGTGTAACACAAGTTACCATATTAATACCGTGTATTCTCGCATAGTACCGCATAATACCACATGTTCTAATGAATGACCTTGGACAAGCTGTAAACTCAAAGTATTGCCCTGGTCCACATTCTTTTTTTCATTGACCGTCTTTGTAAAAGTAACACCACAGCATTTCGTTGATCCAATCACGCATTTGTTTCCAATCATGCAAAGTACAGTCATTTTTGAGAATCTCCAATTCACCATGCCTTTTGCATGCTCATAAGAGATATTGATTTAGGAACATAAACATATTACTGTATGCAAACTGTACTGTATACAGTATGTATATGTATATTTAATGTCTTTACTGTGCCCGTTTAAGTATTAAATATTTATATGGAATTTTACCACTGAAGGGAAATCTTAGTAGCTGAGCATAAAAAGAATAGGAGCATAACGCTTGTGAAGGCCATAAACGATATTAATTTTGGAACATAAACATACAGTATTACAGTATGTAAACTGTATATGGCTGGTCTCGGTACAAAAATACACACCAGTATTCCATTTCTCCCTAAACAATATTAAGCATCGAAGTCTTTAACTAACGTGAAATAACGTGTGTATAAAAAGTGGTAGTTTTAAGCTTTTCTGCAAATACGCTCAATACAGGAGCAAACAAGCATACTTTTAGAATTTGATTAATAGGGAATATAATATGGAATCGCATATCTAAAGAAATTAATAATTATATAATTCTATTCATGTGCTGAACTTGTAAGTGAGAGGTTGGCTGTTCAAATCCAGCCTGTCCCATGACTTTTCTTTTAACAAGCATTTCTTTGAAAAAATAAAATAGCAATATTATGGACAATTAATTGACTTTTTATATTTCTAAATATCACAACACGTTCGAATCTAAGTCATTTTTTAATAACAATGAATAGTCACCACGCATGCTTACACAGCTCCCTGGGTAAAGTATCACAAAGTCTTAGAGAACTTAACATTTTTATTATCAACAAATTGTAAATACGCTGTTTACATTGGGGTTATTAATATTTCACTTGAGTGTATGGGGGATTGTCAGCAGACCCCCCCCCCCTCTTAGACTGCGCAAACAATTTTTTTAATTTTTAGAAAGAAATGGCGGCTTTATGCTTTACAATATAAACATTTACTGTCAAACTTTAAATCAACAATTGATTTAAAGATGATCTGTCAAAGTGCAATGGAAAACAATATTGTTTTTGTTTTTGTTGTTTTTATCCCGTAAGGCGCTTTGAGAAGCCACCTTTAAAGGCGCTATATAAAGGCACTGATTCCTATGGAATGTGTATTCTTTCTTCTTTTTTTCAGCATGGAATAAACCTATTACGTGATTTTAAGGTTTGTGTGAGAAGCCAGGGTATCAGCTTGTTCTCCCCACCGCCTCTCTCTGTGTACAGTAGAGCCTCCTGTCCTGACTGGTGGAGCTCATACAGCTGTGTCTGGAGGGGATCCAGGGTATCAGCGTCAACCCCACGGCTGGGCAGCTTGTTCCCCCCTCCCGCACCTCTCTCTGTACAGTTGAGGCTCCTGTCCTGACTGGTGGAGCTCATACAACTGTGTCTCGAGAGGATCCATGGTATCAGGGTCAACCCCATGGCTATGCAGGTTGTTTCCCCCCCTGCACCTCTCTGTGTACAGTAGAGCCTCCTGTCTTGACTGGTGGAGCTCATTCAGCTGTATCTGGAGAGGATCAAGCGGGGTATCAGCTTCAAACCCATGGCTGGGCAGCTTGCTCCCCCCTCCTGCCCCCCTCTGTGTACAGTAGAGCATTCTCTCATGACTGGTGGAGCTCATACAGCTGTGTCTCGAGAGGATCCAGGGTATCTGCTTCAACCCCATGGCTGGGTAGCTTGTTCCCCCCTCCCGCCCCTCTCTGTGTACAGCAGAGCCTCCTGTCTTGACTGGTGGAGCTCATACAGCTGTATCTGGAGAGGATCCAGGGTATCAGCTTCAACCCCACGGCTGGCAACTTGTTGCCCTCTACCACCCCTCTGTGCGAACAGTAGAGCCTCCTGTCCTGACTGGTGGAGCTCATACAGCTGTATCTGGAGAGGGAGAGAGAGAGGGGTGCGGAACCAGGGAACTATTTACATGGAAAACGGGCGATCTCCCCAGCCCGTATGCCCCTTTCACTGTGTGGCAGCTGCAATAGTCAGCGGCCTACCTAAACCCCGCCCTGACCACTCCTGTCCTGCCCCTCACCGCGCACCCCAGCCGGGTGTTCTTCAGCCGCCCCCCAGGGCGAAAGCGCTACAATGCTAAAAATAAGATACACTCTGCAGACATTCACAACAGCGACTGTCAGAAGATAGGACACAGCAACTCAGACACCCATTGAATGGAAAGGGACACTTTAATGTTCTGTGCGGGTGGTACAGCACCCCACCGCGCCCGCGCGCCAGCAAAGTGAGAGATACACACCAGTTTTCATTGTCAAAAAGTAATTGTTTTTTACTTTTGTACAATTTGTTTTACATTCCTCTTGTTTAACAGGAATGTTTTGTTTCTGGACAGACTGTTAAACTAGGGGAAAGAGTGCCTATGAAAGACGGGTTCCTTTCGCAAAGTCTGGAGACATTAGAAGCTTGCCACACCCGGACTGTTACACCAACGCATTAGCAAGTTAAAGCTATCCCATTGAGGAGCTGGGCGCAATAATTGTTTTGTTCCTTGATTTTCTGATCTGCAAGGCCATTTGAATTCTGTCTGGCATTGCCAGATTGTGAAAAAATAAAAGTATTTAAATCATAAGATACAATCTACAGACATTCACAACATATACATATCTTAAAACATTTACATATCTTGTTAAATTATTACTTTAAATATGTACTTTAAGTTACTGAAACAGCCAGTTAATAAATTCGTTGCAATTTTGTTCTTGTTTGGAGGTGGGGATATTCTGACAACAATTGATTTAAAGACAATCGGTCAAAGTGAAATGAAATACAATATTACGCTGGGTAAACGTTCCGAGGTCAAATTCTCCCGTGATGGGGGTACCTTTAAAGGTCTAAGCCGGAAACCATCATTATGTCTCATTTTTGATTCTCTCTTCCAAACGAGAACAAAATTGCGACAATTTTATTAGCGGGCTGTTTCAGTAACTCAAAGTATTTATTTAAAGTAATAATTTAACAATAAATCCCGCACCCAGCAGAAGAATCCTACTCCGTTGGGCTGCTGAGCAAGGCCCTTAACCCCAACTGCTCCAGGGGCGCTGTACAATGGCTGACCCTGTACTCTGACCACAGGCTCTCTCCCTATCTCTTTCATCTGTGTGTCTGTGTATCTCATGGAGAGCAAGCTGGGGTATGCGAAAAGATAATTACTAATGCAAGAAATTGTAAAGGGTTAATAAAGTAATGTTGTTGTATATCTAAGCAAGTGTTCCTGCATCCCTCTTCTGCACTATAGGCATGGCTTTTATTCTGTTTGCTCCATTTCTAAAACTTTTTGCTCATGTGCATTTTTGTATTTTTTTACACCTCTAGCGCTTTAACGTCCTGAATTTTCATTTGCCTTAATTTGTAGAATGAATTTGAGTTTTAGCCTTAAAAATCTTAAGTTTTCACTATCTTTTGTTTCTTGTCCTACAACTGTTATTATTGATCACCATGACTTCATTCAGCCTTTCCTGAACGTCTATGACAGGCAGAGAGAGTGCTGTTTCTGGGGCGATCTTTTGCAGCTGACATTTCACTGTTTTAAACGAACAAGAAATTAGATTGCTCATAAATCACTTATTCTATATAAATACAGCGTAATTGCCCTCCGAAAATCCTCTTTTTCTTGTTCGTTTTAGAGACCTTGATCGAAACTGATTTTAGATGTCAGAAAGGATTTATTTTATCTGTATTTCCTACATTGCTTTGTCGAGATTTTAACTTTATATTTAGGCTCAGATTTCAACTATAAATCGTACACTAATTAATAGCAGTAAATACTGATGTTTTGCTCCCTCTTACCACAAAAATATATATGTTTTGTAGCTGGGATGAACTTTATTTCGTACGCGTAGCTACTGCGATTTGGACACGAAGCGGTTAAAGATGGCGGCAAATCAGGCACCCAGAGGGGGGGGGGGGCGTCTTCTCGCCTCCATAACTAAAATGCCAAATAGGAGTGGCTTAAGCGACATACACAGTCGTGTAACTGACAGTTTGAGGTAGCCTATCGTGTAAATTTCGCTTTGTTGCTGATAGCTTAAGCTTTCGAAACTCTGCCCCAAAGTCATGTGACTGATTTTTCGCCCTGTTTCGTTGGTTAAACGCAACGATCACAAGCACCACCATGGTAACTGGGATGTGTAGATTTTAATTCCGTTTGAATTATAACTGTACGTACTGTCTTCATATTTGGCCAGGGCTTTAAAGAGAAGGCGCGCCAAAAAATGTCGGTGCCGTCGTCTCCGCTTTAAAGGTACAACCGTGCTGAAGAATTTGACCTCGGAAGTTTGCCCAGCGCACTTCAAGTACTGCACCTTCTCACACGTGTAGCCAGCTGCGTTGAGCCGTGGTTATATGATGTCATCTTTTATTTTATTATTTTATTTTGTGAACTTCCCCCAGATGAGTTCCGTTTTTCTGTATGGAGTTGGCTTTGCGACAGCCCTTGGGGTTTGTGAAGGTGCCCCTGGGGTCACAGGCGGCTCGTTTCTCTGGGGAGCCCTCAGACGCGCTGTGGCCGCCAGTCGGGTGAGACGCCAGCGGCATTTTTAATTTTATTTTCATTACAGATTCGAGTGGCGACATTATATATATATATTATTTCTGTAGTAGTACAGTTGTGTGCCAGATGAATCGCGGTAATGCACGAAGGTGATGTTTAATGCCTCACACGGTGTTGACCCACATGTTGTGTTTTGCTGAGCAGGAGAGAGAGAGACATTCAGCGTGTGACGCCAACGGGTTTTCTGTTCTAGAGGCTCTGTCATCCGTTGTGTTATAATTGTTTTCTTTCTTATTTAGTATTTCAGGTGTGTCGATTTTATGAACCAAATGTGAACGTACAACACGGGAAAAGGTGCATTGTAGAGTAAGATAACGGATATCGGCTTGTATCGTGGAGAGGACGTATAATGTGCTGAAAGATGGGAAGAGAAAGGGGCGATTTCTGCGCGCATTCTAATCATTGTGATTGATTTGATATTGATCTGATATGTGTGGTCATGTGAATGTACATAGATGGTGGGTATGGTGTTAATAATATATGATATGATATAATTACTTGTATATATGATATATCATTCTTTCTATTTTTATATATGGTAATCCTTCTAGATATTATGATTCTGTTTCCCGAAAGCGTCGTAGCGCTAAGAACATCGTAAACTCGCTCTTAAGCTCGATCGTTAATTGACGAGTGTTTCCCAAAACCCATCGTAACTGAAGTAGCACGTTAAATCCTTCGTCATCTACGTGCTCCCCGACCCGCTCGTTCATCACTAAGTGCTTCTTAAACTGGCCTCCTCCTGCCCACCCTGAGCGCCAGAGATCGCCAGACAGAGCACAGTCACTTCACGGCAGGGGCATCCTCTGGGAATACAGGACACTAAGAGTTTATATGAAGGACTTTGATATTGTGTTGTACTGTGTCAGAGGAAATTCGAAAAAAGAACATTTATTTATACTCATGACTTTATGAGTCATCTTGGGTATATTTCATATTCATTTTTATACTTGACTAGATGATATTATTTTCAGTATGAAGTGCAGCAATGCATTATTTTAGTGAAATCATTGGGCCTGACATGTATTTATAATGTAGCGCCACGCAGGGCGCTTTAGTCCTGCGCACGCAAGGCGGGCTGAGAACAGCACCTGGGTTCTACCGGACTGTATAGCGGGACGGAGGCTGGGATACAGTCTCTTCCCTTCAGGTGTGTGTGTGTGTTAGTGAAGGTGCAGCGCTGTAACCCCTGTCCCTGTGTGTGTACCTTTCCCGATTCGAGTTAATAAATGTGTTGTTCAGCCCCAGTCCTGAGTCCCACGCCTGCTCCATTCCGTACCCAAACCCGCGGTCGATACCGCGTAGTTCAACACCGTTTGATGTTCTGTCGTGATTGTTGACGGTAAAGCTTCGATCTACTTGTTTTTAAATTTGATTATAGGTCCTGTATTTGTTGAGTGACACATGCCAAGCTTAGTAGTTAATGTTTCCATTGAGTTCCAGTACACCCAATAACTCTAAATAACAGTTTTTTCTCATGAAATATTGTGATTCTTAACTATGGCAGCGCGCCAAAAAATATTGCTTTAAATCAAGGACGTCGTGCGGGACGCATACACTGTCCACGCAGTTAATCTTGGTTTTCTTTTACGGCATGTCAGTCATTTCTTTTCTTTGCTCTTAGAAACAATAAGGTCCCTTTTTGTGCCTATCTATATGCTTTTGCTTAAACTATGATGTCAAGTTTACTTCATATTCCTTTTCACAACTTTATTTCATCCCACTGAAGGACCAAAACCGACACCATATAATGAAAGAATTGTCAATCGATTGTTTACATACGTACATACGTACATCGTAAAGTTGCTTGAAAGTCTCTAAGATTAGTTGTTTTCGGGAAACTCACCCCTGTTCTTTATCCTTCTGCTCTCACTGTGTTTATTACCGCCATCTACTGTCTCCTCTAACTGTGTATTGTCAGCATGCATATCTTGTGTATTATTTATTGTTGTTGGTTTTGTCATTCTATTAAGACGCCACCTTTCAAGGCGCTATATAAATTAATGTTTATTATTATTATTTATTTTTTTAAAGTTGTACATTCTGACGCCATGAGATTTTTAGATTTTGAGATTCTCATATTTTTGGCTTCTACAGCAAACAGTAACAATGCGCTTGAATGGTTCTGCAAAAGTTTAGCTGTATCTTTAAAGCCATCCTCATCTTTATCAGGTACAAAGAAAAGAAGGTAGGCCGGCTTCTGTTTGGAATGTTTTAGTTAGTTTTAATTTTTTAAACCCCAAGTAAACATATTTTGTGCCTTTCTCTGAACATTTTTGCATTTCAGTTCAGTTGTTTTTAAGCTTATTTTACAGTTGCTAGGTTCCTGAACTGTGCAGTATTTCTTTTGGGTTTGGTGCGAATCATATTCTAGCGGTTGGGGGGAAAAAGCACAGGTGCCATCCCACCATTAAACCCTGAAACTTACCTTAGCCGATTCTTCAACTAAACCAGACATGTTAACTAAGTGTTACAGTATGTTCTTCGAATGTGTGTCAGCCAATCAGATTTCAGGACTGGAATTATTGGTTTTGTAATAGGGAATATAGTATGGAATCACGTATCTAAAGAAATGAATAATGATATTAATTTAAGGATCTGAATATCTAAAAATATGTATCTATATAGCAGGTAGTATTACTGTATTCCACTTTCTTTGTAAATACGGAATAACAGATTCACAACGCGAAGCTGTGTCACTCTTCTGGGTAAAAAAAAACGTTTTGAACACCCTGTTTTTAATAAGCTGCTGAGTAAAGAACAGGAATGTTCCTGCTGTCAGTCTTTACCGAAGATATTACCCTGGTCCACATTCTTTGTAATCGTCTTTGTAAACAAAAAAGCTTTATTTTGTGTGACGATATAAAGTTTTCACGAAACCTCCTCGAGTTGTGAGAACACGAGCTTTGTGTATACAGCACATTGTGAATGTTTTCACAGCCTTCATTTTGTCGTTTTTATGGCATTTTTTGACCACGCACGAATATTCTTATGTCCATATCTTCGCAAGGGAATCAGTGCGAATTGTAATACTAATTAAATGACCGCGGGCACTTTCCACCCCCTCTACATTCTCCGAGTAGAATAGGCTAACCTTCTAATGAAAGACAGTCCACCCTCCCCCATGGAAAGGAAAAGTGCCCGCAGGCAGGCAGTATGGTCAGTAACAGTGAACAGTTTTAACTGCACTGCATCCCAGAGAATACCAGGGCGCATTTTTTCTACTCCCTGGCGGAAACGGGCTTCCATAAGAATCAGTATAGCTTCTGGGAAATCCATTTTTCCTGCATTAAAGTTGAACGCGTTCAGAGCGCCGTACATTGCAAACTCCAAGCGTTTCATTATGAGCTGAAGACCCTCTCAGCTGAAGAAGGATTCACAGCCGAAACAATATTATTAGAGTTCATAAAGCCTGTATTACGTACTATGCCTATGTCTGCAATACACCTTTGCTAGTTAATGCTACAGTACTTCACTTTCTCGGGCGTGATTTTTTTAGGTAAAATCCAGGCTAGCAGGCTTGTTTTGTGATCTTCCTAAGATTGTTGAGCGCGGTGTCAAAATGTTTCCATATGAAAGGCAGTGACGTCAGCATCCTGAGGTGTGTGTAGTAGATCTGTGAAGTGGTTGAGCGTGAATTGTGGTTCACGAATTGTAATTCTCCTAAAAAGAGAATTAAAGTTTCACATAACAAGGCATGAGGTGTGCTGGCAGCTGTGGGATGCAGTGGTGGCCTGGCACGTTGAGGTGGGCTTTCAGCTGTGTGTGGTCTGACGCAGTGGTGGCCTGGCACGGTGAGGTATGCTGGCAGCTGTGTGACGCAGTGGTGGCCTGGTACGGTGAGGTATGCTGGCAGCTGTGTGATGCAGTGGTGGCCTGGCACGGTGAGGTGTGCTGGCAGCTGTTTGACGCAGTGGTGGCCTGGCACGGTGAGGTGCGCTGGCAGCTGTGTGACGCAGTGGTGGCCTTGCACGCTCAGGTGTTCTGGCAGGTGTGTGATGCAGTGGTGGCCTGGCACGGTGAGGTGCGCTGGCAGCTGTGTGACGCAGTGGTGGCCTTGCACGCTCAGGTGTTCTGGCAGGTGTGTGATGCAGTGGTGGCCTTGCACGGTGAGGTGCACTGGCAGCTGTGCGGTGTGACTCAGTGCTGGCCTGGCATGGTGAGGTACGCTGGCAGCTGTTTGGAATGACGCATTGGTGGCCGGGTACTTTGAGGTGCGCTGGCAATTCTATGATGAAGTGGTGGCCTGGCACGGTGAGGTGCACTGGCATCTGTGTGGTGTGACACAGTGGTGGCTTTGCACGGTGAGGTGCGCTGGTGGCTGTGTGGTGTGACGCAGTGGCGGCCTGACACGCTGAGGTGCACTGGCAGCTGTGTGGTGTGACGCAGTGGTGGCCTGGCACGGTGAGGTGCACTGGCAGCTGTGTGGTGTGACGCAGTGGTGGCCTGGCACGGTGAGGTGCACTGGCAGCTGTGTGGTGTGACTCAGTGCTGGCCTGGCATGGTGAGCTGCGCTGGCAGCTGTGTAGTGTGACACACTGGTGGCCGGGTACTTTGAGGTGCGCTGTCAGCTGTGTGGTGTGACGCAGTGGTGGCCTGGCATGGTGAGGTGCGCTGGCAGCTGTGTGACGCAGTGGTGGCCTGGCACGGTGAGGTGCGCTGGGAGCTGTGTGGTGTGACGCAGTGGTGGCCTGGTACGGTGAGGTGTGCTTGCAGCTGTGTGATGCAGTGGTGGCCGGGCACAGTGAGGTGCACTCGCAGCTGTGTGGTGTGACGCAGTGGTGTTCATCAGGCACAAGTTCATCAGTGGAAAGACCACTGGCAGTTTTCCTTCCCCCTACATTCTCAGAGCAGAATCGAATTTAATATTAGCATAATTTATTACAGTGCTAAGTTTAATATTTTTTATTTACTAATAGTTTATGCTAACACCTAACTTTTTTTAACGTGAGAAGTACTAATGTAAGTACCTACTGTACTGTACTTAAGTACTACCATAAGAAGTACTGCTGTATGCAACAAAAAAAAAGGAGTGGTGAAACAGCCCTACTCATACAGTATCAGTATCAACAGACATTGTATCAGTATCAGTTCTTGCTTTGTGCTGGGTTTAGCAGTTTTCCAAACATAGTCTTTCAGCGAATGCCATACCATCCTTATTGGATTTAAATCTGGAGATTCGGCTGGAGTTTTCACCCAGTTCACTCGTTCTGCTATAAGCCTCGCCCTTGCTGCTGTGTGTTTCGGATCGTTTTCTTGAAAGAGACTGTGCCTTGATCCAATGTGCTCCCTGATATATGGGGCGGCATGCTGTGTGACCCCGACTTCCTCGAAGAATTCCCGATCCATAATTCCTTCGAAATAAAATTGTTTTTCAAGCAATGTAATGCAAGGTGCTTTCTAACGTTGGGCAATGTGTTTTTTCTCGAAATTTTGTTTCGAGAGACTAGATAAGTAATTCAAGTGTTTATGATATGTCACTGTTGTGAATGTCTGTGGAGTGTATCTTATTAGCCTGTCCTGACTGGTGGAGCTCATCCAGCTGTGTCTGGATATCTTGGTCAAATATTCGGGTAGTATGTTTTGTCTGTTTAGGGTTCTGTAGCATTCCACACGGCTGGGCAGCTTGTTCCCCCCTCCCTCCCCTCTCTGTGTACAGTAGAGCCTCCTGTCATGGCTGGTAGAGCTCATCCAGCTGTGTCTGGCTAATATAAAAGCCAGTACTTTAATATTGTTTTCTGTATGTTTATCAATAGTGGATATTGCCCTAATTCGGTCCTGCACCCATTGTTAGGTGTTTTTTAGGTGTTGTTAGGGCTTCTACCAAATATGAACACATGGCTTTAAAATGTATACAATTGTAATATTTCCTTTTTTCCCATTGAAAGAATAACATATGTGGTGTGAGAAAGAGGTCCTCATTTAATTGCATGAAACTCTGGCACTGGCGCAACAAACTGAACAAAGTTCAAGAGGGTATACGCTTTCTGTAGACACTTTATTTCCTCTTTTTCCATACTCTAAGAAATGATTTGGGAAACCTGTGGGACACTGGAGGTCATTATACATGAGCCTCTTTCTGCACCTTTTAAGCCATTGAAACCTAGTTGCCTTGTTACAAGGTCTAATATTACAGTAGGTGTGGTTTCCGTCTCCTAATTTCTGAGAATGATCAAATTGGGGAATAAGTTGTAGGGAATACCACTCTTGCACTTCTAAGAAAAGACTATCTCAAATGAAACTCGCTATAGAAAGACATCTTGTTGAAAAATTCTTTATTTTTTGTCATTTCTAAAGAAAAAACATTCATCAAGTCCTTCACAAATGTTTTGTTTGTGACTTTCTGTGTTGTTCCCTTTCACACTCAACTGAACTATGTGTTATGTCTTGTAAACGTAATCAAACATTTCACTTAGGTGTGTGGGTTAACACAAACCCATATTGTATGAAACATTCAGTTTTTCTTTCACGTTTTTTCTAACAATTGCATCCATGCTAGGACTACAGTAAACAACACTTTTTACTAAAGTAAATGAAATTGTTCATTAAACAAGACACATTGTTTTAAATGTATGCAATACGACGACACTAAAAACAACACTGAAACTTTTCATTGAAATACTGGACGAGATTGTGCATATTCAATGGATTTCTCCTGGTGCTTTTTTCATCAGTCTTTTCATATTCTTGTTCTCTACTCAGGTGTCTCCTGTTCCTTTGGTGATGTCTGCTGTACACACATGGCATCATACACTTGAACAAAGTGTGATACCACCGTTTGTTCTTCTCCTAAAATAAAGATGAACATTGACAAAAGTCAGAAGCACTCTTTTCTTTGACAGACGAACAAAACAATGCAAGAATAACCATACTCTCTGTTCCTTACTCATTTCTACCTACCTGTTTGACCACTTTGTCTGCTTCAGTCAGGACAGGGTGCTGGGGCTGACTCTGAGCAATCTGAGAAGAGCTCTCTGTGATCTTCTCCCCTACAGTGGCTACATTGTACTCTGTTTGAAATCCAGGTATCGCCTCCGGTAAGTTCCCCGGTCCTTTTTGGGACTTGAAAGGGTAGAATCATTTTGTGACTACATTTCATTGTCATGCACTGATATGTTCTGGTTTGTGTTCGATTACTGCAGGCGTTCAAGTACTTTATTTTTGTTCTAGACTGGCAGTGTTTGAGATGGTAGGAATTTGTCATATTCTCAACTTATTTTCTCTATGAGACTCTGAATGCTCTGTAAACATACTATTTTAGCAATTCTTAGAAATCTGAAAGCAGTGTTACCTGTATCATTTTTTGTCTTGGTAGTAGTATTGCAGCTCCAACATCAGCACTTAAATAATGGTTTGTGATGTTACTTGTCCTTGGAGTTAGTATACTCCTGAGAAGTCAAGAGAAATCTTACGTAAGCATTAATTGTTTCACTTTTGAAAGCAAAGTACGTGTCAAGTACTTATAAGGCATTTGTTGATACTTTTAAGCACTTTCGTTGATTATTATTATCCTTCAATTAGTTATTCCAAGTCCCACATTCTCTGCATGATCTCACTCCATATTCAGAATGTGGGAATACAGTTGTTTAAAGGAAATGCCACTGAATAGATAGTAGCTGCACTCTACAAAGATGAATTTGCTAATTAATCAGTCAGGGACACAGCTTATACTTCAGTAGTCTTAGATCATGTAATGATGATTATTGTACTTTATAACTAGCAAAATCCCCATATCCTGTTCATTGCCCCTTTTTCAGTTATGTGGATTGACTTATGCCTGAAGTGGTTAATTCTCACCTTGACATCTCGTAGAACAACTGAATCTCTACCAAGGGTGAATGTGTCCTTCCTCTTAATGTCTAAAAGAAAAGGTTAAAATTCATTGAAGCAAAATGCAACAACCCAAAATGTTGGGGAGGTCGTTTCCACAGTTATTTCATAAGACAGTGCTTGGAGTGAAACTACATGACCATGGTGAAGAAGAAAAAACACTTTACCTTGTTCCTCCTGACTGATGTCCTTATGCGTGTTTTGCACAGTTGAGCGTTTTGTGTCTTGTCGTCTGTGTAGGCAACAGCCCTCTTCCCTGGGATAGAACTAGATGATATTTAGACACGTTAATTTGACTTCTCCATTGCTCACATTGATGTGGATATGATTATAATGCTCTGTTTTGTGGGCTTCCCAAGAAAACAATAAATCCCTTACTACTTGTTCGAAATGCAGTACCACAGATCCTAACAAATACAAGAAAGAGAATATCATTCCTGTTTTGAAAAAACTTCACTGGTCACCTGTATTATCTAGGATAAATTTGAAAGTTCTTTTACTTGTTTTTAAAGCTTTAAGCGACCTAGCACGTCTGTACCTTACTGAATGTCTGTCTTCATATGTTCCTATACGTGACCTGAGATCTGCACATACTGGCCTACTGCAAATACCACATGTGAAATGCAGAAAGAGTGGAGAGGCTGCTTTTTGTTTTTATGCTTTTAAATTATGAAACTCACTTCCACTTTTTATTAGGCAGTCAAGCTCGGTACATTGTTTTAAAAAACATTTGAAAATGTTGCTTTTAGTTAAAGTGGTTCTTTGTTCTTTCTATTTCTGTTTCTTTTTTTAGTTCTCTTTAATTGTTCTTATTTTATTACGACTTTCCTAATTTTTATTTCTTTAATTGACATGTATGTTGCTTTACTGTATTGCTTTATTTTCCTTTACAACTGAAAGTATATCTCTCAATTTTAATATTTTATTTTTACGCTTGGATTTTAAAGCACCAAAGCACTATTTGTATTAAAGGTGGTCTATAAATAAAGTTTATTATTATTATTTTTAATATTATTATTATACTTTGTTACATTTTTGGTTAGGACAAAGATTCTAGTAGAGGTGGCCTCTTTTACCCCGTTCCAAAAAATTGGAAAACTACCTTCAGAATACACTGACAATGACCATCTACTGTCTCCTCTAACTGTGTATTGTCATCATGCATATCTTGTGTATTATTTACTGTAGTTGGTTTTGTCATTCTGTAAAGAAGCCACCTTTCAAGGCACTATATAAAATAACGTTTGTTATTATTATTTACATTTTTCATCGTCAAATCTGGCGATGAGTCTTAAGAGAATATCAAAGAACACGTTGCTCTTACCTTTCCATTCCAAGAAATGCCCTCAGCTCGGATTGCAGAGATTGACCTCTCTGTCTCAAATTCTGAGAAACATAGACTCGATTGAAAAATGACCATTTCCTAAGATTCACATAACATCACCAGTCAACATTTGCCACTTGACATCAATAGAAACCATAGAGTACATGTCATTTCCAATCAGTTTTCTTTCAAGGTACAATACCAATCGCCTTGCCAGAGAAGTTATAATGCGGTAGATAAATATTACAAATGTCAGATGCACGCAGAGTTGTTTGGATTACTATGAAAAGATTGGCAAAATATATTTATGTTCATTATATTTCTTGGAGTGACAGAGCTAAAGAGAAAAAAATACTTACCTTTATCTCTGCAGACAGGATCGCAAGGGATTCCCTTATACTGGGTTCCTATATAACAAATAATACATTATTCAAAAAACATGATATTTCTCTGTCCATTGGCGGCATGATTGTTTATCATTACAGTTTTAGTTAGCTTTAATTTTGTAAACCCCAAGTAAACATAGTTTGTGCCTTTCTCTGGACTTTTTGGCATTTCAATTCAGTTGTTTGTAAGCTTATTTTACAGTTGCTAGGTTGATGAAGTTCTTGAACTGTGCAGTATTTCTTTTGGGTTTGGTGCGAATCATATTCTAGCGGTTGGGGGAAAAAAGCACAGGTGCCATCCCACCATTAAACCCTGAAACTTACCTTAGCCGATTCTTCAACTAAACCAGACATGTTAACTAAGTGTTACAGTATGTTTCAAAGTGTGTATTTTAGCAAACACAACTGAAGTTCTGTTGTCTCCTTGGAGACACCTGGAACTGGTGTGATGCTGGTTCTATGACATCATTCGTTCTAAATGTAAATGCAGGTATTGGCACAACATAGTAAATTGATGTAAAGTTATGGATCCATTTATGATTTTCACTCAGTTTGAAAGAGTTCCTGTCGTGTGGTTAAACTTTGTGTTACGGAGGGTTAACTGGGGTTCTGGCTATTAGTTAGGCTTGGTCATTCAGTCATCTGGTTCATGAAATAGGAAGCTAAGAGATCTGTGTTTTAGTTTTACTGTTTGTTTTTGTTCCATAGAATAAGAAATGTTTCATTAATATTAGTAATAGAGTAGCTGTTTCTCTAAACAGTGTGTGTCAGTTTGCACTCCAGGTGTGCCAGGTAGAGACCATTTAAGAACCCAAAAATATGCTGTCATTTACTGCCGTGGCTAATTTCTGTTAACCTTGTCTCTCACTCACTTTGATGAGCAAAATGTTCATACATAAAGCATACATTTCTGATTGGTCAGAAGAGCTTCTTAACATATAAGGTATAAAGAAAGTCAGAAAGTTAGGCACTTAGGTCAGCCTTAGGCAGTTAACCAAGACCATAATCCGATAAGAAGCTATTCCCTTTCATGTTGCTAAATCACATGTAGGATACATGAGTTACACCTCCACTTAAGAGACCTTAAAGAGACCTTGGCCAGCCAGGAGTGTGGAAAACCGTAAAACAGTTCTTGAGGACCTAATTGTTAACTCTTAACAGGCAAAGGTTCCTTCAGTCCTATGAGAAATATTTTAGAATTGAACTAAAGTGTGTTTCCGATACAGGAGCATATGTCTGTCAGGGCCTGTTGGAGAGGCCCTGCGTGAGAACCCCTGGCTCCACATCCCCCTGAAAGTAAATAGAGCCATAAGCATGGAGCTAAGGACACTGCTCCAGGACATGCTGGCTGTCGATCCTGACCAGCGACCAGAAGCCATCCAGCTGAAGAAGCAAGTCAGGCAAGCCATGGCACGAGAGAAAACATCTTTGTAGTGACTGATAGCAAGATGTCCGTGACCAAGGGCAATTCTTCTGAGTTAAGTCTGATTTCATTTTTATGTCCCGAAAGGCCACTGCCTTTGTGCTGTAGATGTCTGATTTAGACGGGCATTTCTATGGGCAACTTTGACTTTTCTGTGGGTCCAATGAAAATATTTTTTTTTACTTATTCTTTGCTACAGTTTTCGAAAGTTTAAAGACATTCACTGAGTTGACGATAAAGGAAAAGTTTCATCTTTCACCTCTTCGAAGGTAGGCCGGTCAGAGGTAGAATATATGTCTTCATGTCTTCATCCTCCATGTTTGTAACTACAGGTTTCACAGTGTTGAGCTAAGACACAAAAACACCTACAAGTGGCAGTTCCAAATGTATCAAATGTATAAACCTGGGCTGAAAAAGTGTGTACAGTATATACTCTGTGTAGGTCTGATAAAAGTATTCGAGTCAAAGTGTCATATGGATACAAATTCTCATGATTTTGTATTGTGTGTTTTTTCTCTGTTCTGCTTTATTGAAAGAAATCAGATGCTCTTCCTGAAACTTACCTTAGCTGATTCTTCAGCTAAACCAGACAGACTTCTGAAATTCTCAAATATTATCAAATCTTGTTGGTGCAGAGGTGGTGGAGCCCATTACCAACAGACTCACAGCTGAAATTGCTGTGAAAAGGGCTTCTACCAAATATTAACATGTGGGTGAAAATGTATACAATTGTAATATTTCCTTTTTTCCCTTTGAAAGTATAACATATGTGGTGTGAGAAAGAGGTCCTCATTTAATTGCATGAAACTCTGGCACTGGCGCAACAAACTGATCAAAGTTCAAGGGGGTATACGCTTTCTGTAGACACTTTATTTCCTCTTTTTCCATACTCTAAGAAATGATTTGGGAAACCTGTGGGACACTGGAGGTCATTATACATGAGCCTCTTTCTGCACTTTTTAAGCCATTTAAACCTAGTTGCCTTGTTACAAGGTCTAATATTACAGTAGGTGTGGTTTCCGTCTCCTAATTTCTGAGAATGATCAAATTGGGGAATAAATTGTAGGGAATACCACTCTTGCACTTCTAAGAAAAGACTATCTCAAATGAAACTCGCTATAGAAAGACATCTTGTTGAAAAATTCTTTATTTTTTGTAATTTCTAAAGAAAAAACATTCATCAAGTCCTTCACAAATGTTTTGTTTGTGACTTTCTGTGTTGTTCCCTTTCACACTCAACTGAACTATGTGTTATGTCTTGTAAACGTAATCAAACATTTCACTTAGGTGTGTGGGTTAACACAAACCCATATTGTATGAAACATTCAGTTTTTCATTCCCGTTTTTTCTAACAATTGCATCCATGCTAGGACTACAGTAAACAACACATTTTACGAAAGTAAATGAAATTGTTCATTAAACAAGACAAATTGTTTTAAATGTATGCAAAAGGACGACACTAAAAACAACACTGAAACTTTTTATTGAAATACTGTACGAGATTGTGCATATTCAATGGATTTCTCCTGGTGCTTTTTTTCATCAGTCTTTTCATATTCTTGTTCTCTACTCAGGTGTCTCCTGTTCCTTTGGTGATGTCTGCTGTACACACATGGCATCATACACTTGAGCAAAGTGTGATACCACCGTTTGTTCTTCTCCTAAAATAAAGATGAACATTGACAAAAGTCAGAAGCACTCTTTTCTTTGACAGACGAACAAACAATGCAAGAATAACCATACTCTCTGTTCCTTACTCATTTCTACCTACCTGTTTGACCACTTTGTCTGCTTCAGTCAGGACAGGGTGCTGGGGCTGACTCTGAGCAATCTGAGAAGAGCTCTCTGTGATCTTCTCCCCTACAGTGGCTACATTGTACTCTGTTTGAAATCCAGGTATCGCCTCCGGTAAGTTCCTCTGTCCTTTTTGGGACTTGAAAGGGTAGAATCATTTTGTGACTACATTTCATTGTCATGCACTGATATGTTCTGGTTTGTGTTCGATTACTGCAGGCGTTCAAGTACTTTCTTTTTGTTCTAGATTGGCAGTGTTTGAGATGGTAGGAACTTGTCATATTCTCAACTTATTTTCTCTATGAGACTCTGAATGCTCTGTAAACATACTATTTTAGCAATTCTTAGAAATCTGAAAGCAGTGTTACCTGTATCATTTTTTGTCTTGGTAGTAGTATTGCAGCTCCAACATCAGCACTTAAATAATGGTTTGTGATGTTACTTGTCCTTGGAGTTAGTATACTCCTGAGAAGTCAAGAGAAATCTTACGTAAGCATTAATTATGTTTCACTTTTGAAAGCAAAGTACGTGTCAAGTACTTTGAAGGCATTTGTTGATACTTTTAAGCACTTTCGTTGATTATTATTATCCTTCAATTAGTTATTACAAGTCCAACATTCTTACATGATCTCACTCCATATTCAGAATGTGGGAATACAGTTGTTTTAAGGAAATGCCACTGAATAGATAGTAGCTGCACTCTACAAAGATGAATTTGCTAATTAATCAGTCAGGGACACAGCTTATACTTCAGTAGTCTTAGATCATGTAATGATGATTATTGTACTTTATAACTAGCAAAATCCCCATATCCTGTTCATTGCCCCTTTTTCAGTCATGTGGATTGACTTATGCCTGAAGTGGTTAATTCTCACCTTGACATCTCATAGAACAACTGAATCTCTACCAAGGGTGAATGTGTCCTTCCTCTTAATGTCTAAAAGAAAAGGTTAAAATTCATTGAAGCAAAATGCAACAACCCAAAATGTTGGGGATGTCGTTTCCACAGTTATTTCATATGACAGTGCTTGGAGTGAAACTACATGACCATGGTGAAGAAGTAAAAACACTTTACCTTGTTCCTCCTGACTGATGTCCTTATGCGTGTTTTGCACAGTTGAGCGTTTTGTGTCTTGTCGTCTGTGTAGGCAACAGCCCTCTTCCCTGGGATAGAACTAGATGATATTTAAACACGTTAATTTGACTTCTCCATTGCTCACATTGATGTGGATATGATTATAATGCTCGGTTTTGTGGGCTTCCCAAGAAAACAATAAATCCCTTACTACTTGTTCGAAATGCAGTAGCACAGATCCTAACAAATACAAGAAAGAGAATATCATTCCTGTTTTGAAAAAACTTCACCGGTCACCTGTATTATCTAGGATAAATTTGAAAGTTCTTTTACTTGTTTTTAAAGCTTTAAGCGACCTAGCACGTCTGTACCTTACTGAATGTCTGTCTTCATATGTTCCTATACGTGACCTGAGATCTGCACATACTGGCCTACTGCAAATACCACATGTGAAATGCAGAAAGAGTGGAGAGGCTGCTTTTTGTTTTTATGCTTCTAAATTATGAAACTCACTTCCACTTTTTATTAGGCAGTCAAGCTCGGTACATTGTTTTAAAAAACATTTGAAAATGTTGCTTTTAGTTAAAGTGGTTCTTTGTTCTTTCTATTTCTGTTTCTTTTTTTAGTTCTCTTTAATTGTTCTTATTTTATTACGACTTTCCTAATTTGTATTTATTTAATTGACATGTATGTTGCTTTACTGTATTGCTGTATTTTCCTTTACAACTGAAAGTATATCTCTCAATTTTAATATTTTATTTTTACGCTTGCTTTTTAAAGCACCAAAGCACTATTTGTATGAAAGGTGCTCTATAAATAAAGTTTATTATTATTATTTTTAATATTATTATTATACTTTGTTACATTTTTGGTTAGGACAAAGATTCTAGTAGAGGTGGCCTCTTTTACCCTGTTCCAAGAAATTGGAAAACTACCTTCAGAATACACTGACAATGACCATCTACTGTCTCCTCTAACTGTGTATTGTCATCATGCATATCTTGTGTATTATTTATTGTAGTTGGTTCTGTCATTCTGTAAAGAAGCCACCTTTCAAGGCACTATATAAAATAATGTTTGTTATTATTATTTACATTTTTCATCGTAAAATCTGGCGAAGAGTCTTAAGAGAATATCAAAGAACACGTTGCTCTTACCTTTCCATTCCAAGAAATGCCCTCAGCTCGGATTGCAGAGATTGACCTCTCTGTCTCAAATTCTGAGAAACATAGACTCGATTGAAAAATGACCATTTCCTAAGATTCACATAACATCACCAGTCAACATTTGCCACTTGACATCAATAGAAACCATAGAGTATATGACATTTCCAATCAGTTTTCTTTCAAGGTACAATAGCAATCGCCTTGCCAGAAGAGTTATACTGCGGTAGATAAATATTACAAATGTCAGATACACGCAGAGTTGTTTGGATTACTATGAAAAGATTGTCAAATATATTTATGTTCATTATATTTCTTGGAGTGACAGAGCTAAAGAGAAAAAAAGACTTACCTTTATCTCTGCAGACAGGATCGCAAGGGATTCCCTTATACTGGGTTCCTATATAACAAATAATACATTCTTCAAAAAACATGATATTTCTCTGTCCATTGGCAGCATGATTGTTTATCATTACAGTTTTAGTTAGCTTTAATTTTGGAAACCCCAAGTAAACATAGTTTGTGCCTTTCTCTGAACTTTTTGGCATTTCAATTCAGTTGTTTGTAAGCTTATTTTACAGTTGCTAGGTTGATGAAGTTCCTGAACTGTGCAGTATTTCTTTTGGGTTTGGTGCGAATCATATTCTAGCGGTTGGGGGAAAAAAGCACAGGTGCCATCCCACCATTAAACCCTGAAACTTACCTTAGCCGATTCTTCAACTAAACCAGACATGTTAACTAAGTGTTACAGTATGTTTCAAAGTGTGTATTTTAGCAAACACAACTGAAGTTCTGTTGTCTCCTTGGAGACACCTGGAACTGGTGTGATGCTGGTTCTATGACATCATTCGTTCTAAATGTAAATGCAGGTATTGGCACAACATAGTAAATTGATGTAAAGTTATGGATCCATTTATGATTTTCACTCAGTTTGAAAGAGTTCCTGTCGTGTGGTTAAACTTTGTGTTACGGAGGGTTAACTGGGGTTCTGGCTATTAGTTAGGCTTGGTCATTCAGTCATCTGGTTCATGAAATAGGAAGCTAAGAGATCTGTGTTTTAGTTTTACTGTTTGTTTTTGTTCCATAGAATAAGAAATGTTTCATTAATATTAGTAATAGAGTAGCTGTTTCTCTAAACAGTGTGTGTCAGTTTGCACTGCAGGTGTGCCAGGTAGAGACCATTTAAGAACCCAAAAATATGCTGTCATTTACTGCCGTGGCTAATTTCTGTTAACCTTGTCTCTCACTCACTTTGATGAGCAAAATGTTCATACATAAAGCATACATTTCTGATTGGTCCGAAGAAGCTTCTTAACATATAAGGTATAAAGAAAGTCAGAAAGTTAGGCATTTAGGTCAGCCTTAGGCAGTTAACCAAGACCATAATCCGATAAGAAGCTATTCCCTTTCATGTTGCTAAATCACATGTAGGATACATGAGTTACACCTCCACTTAAGAGACCTTAAAGAGACCTTGGCCAGCCAGGAGTGTGGAAAACCGTAAAACAGTTCTTGAGGACCTAATTGTTAACTCTTAAGAGGCAAAGGTTCCTTCAGTCCTATGAGAAATATTTAGAATTGAACTAAAGTGTGTTTCCGATACAGGAGCATATGTCTGTCAGGGCCTGTTGGAGAGGCCCTGCGTGAGAACCCCTGGCTGCAGTTCCACATCCCCCTGAAAGTAAATAGAGCCATAAGCATGGAGCTAAGGACACTGCTCCAGGACATGCTGGCTGTCGATCCTGACCAGCGACCAGAAGCCATCCAGCTGAAGAAGCAAGTCAGGCAAGCCATGGCACGAGAGAAAACATCTTTGTAGTGACTGATAGCAAGATGTCCGTGACCAAGGGCAATTCTTCTGAGTTAAGTCTGATTTCATTTTTATGTCCCGAAAGGCCACTGCCTTTGTGCTGTAGATTTCTGATTTAGACGGGCATTTCTATGGACAACTTTGACTTTTCTGTGGGTCCAATGAAAATATTTTTTTTTACTTATTCTTTGCTACAGTTTTCGAAAGTTTAAAGACATTCACTGAGTTGACGATAAAGGAAAAGTTTCATCTTTCACCTCTTCGAAGGTAGGCCGGTCAGAGGTACAATATATGTCTTCATGTCTTCATCCTCCATGTTTGTAACTACAGGTTTCACAGTGTTGAGCTAAGACACAAAAACACCTACAAGTGGCAGTTCCAAATGTATCAAATGTATAAACCTGGGCTGAAAAAGTGTGTACAGTATATACTCTGTGTAGGTCTGATAAAAGTATTCGAGTCAAAGTGTCATATGGATACAAATTCTCATGATTTTGTATTGTGTGTTTTTTCTCTGTTCTGCTTTATTGAAAGAAATCAGATGCTCTTCCTGAAACTTACCTTAGCTGATTCTTCAGCTAAACCAGACAGACTTCTGAAATTCTCAAATATTATCAAATCTTGTTGGTGCAGAGGTGGTGGAGCCCATTACCAACAGACTCACAGCTGAAATTGCTGTGAAAAGGGCTTCTACCAAATATTAACATGTGGGTGAAAATGTATACAATTGTAATATTTCCTTTTTTCCCTTTGAAAGTATAACATATGTGGTGTGAGAAAGAGGTCCTCATTTAATTGCATGAAACTCTGGCACTGGCGCAACAAACTGATCAAAGTTCAAGGGGGTATACGCTTTCTGTAGACACTTTATTTCCTCTTTTTCCATACTCTAAGAAATGATTTGGGAAACCTGTGGGACACTGGAGGTCATTATACATGAGCCTCTTTCTGCACTTTTTAAGCCATTGAAACCTAGTTGCCTTGTTACAAGGTCTAATATTACAGTAGGTGTGGTTTCCGTCTCCTAATTTCTGAGAATGATCAAATTGGGGAATAAATTGTAGGGAATACCACTCTTGCACTTCTAAGAAAAGACTATCTCAAATGAAACTCGCTATAGAAAGACATCTTGTTGAAAAATTCTTTATTTTTTGTAATTTCTAAAGAAAAAACATTCATCAAGTCCTTCACAAATGTTTTGTTTGTGACTTTCTGTGTTGTTCCCTTTCACACTCAACTGAACTATGTGTTATGTCTTGTAAACGTAATCAAACATTTCACTTAGGTGTGTGGGTTAACACAAACCCATATTGTATGAAACATTCAGTTTTTCATTCCCGTTTTTTCTAACAATTGCATCCATGCCAGGACTACAGTAAACAACACTTTTTACGAAAGTAAATGAAATTGTTCATTAAACAAGACACATTGTTTTAAATGTATGCAATACGACGACACTAAAAACAACACTGAAACTTTTTATTGAAATACTGTACGAGATTGTGCATATTCAATGGATTTCTCCTGGTGCTTTTTTTCATCAGTCTTTTCATATTCTTGTTCTCTACTCAGGTGTCTCCTGTTCCTTTGGTGATGTCTGCTGTACACACATGGCATCATACACTTGAGCAAAGTGTGATACCACCGTTTGTTCTTCTCCTAAAATAAAGATGAACATTGACAAAAGTCAGAAGCACTCTTTTCTTTGACAGACGAACAAACAATGCAAGAATAACCATACTCTCTGTTCCTTACTCATTTCTACCTACCTGTTTGACCACTTTGTCTGCTTCAGTCAGGACAGGGTGCTGGGGCTGACTCTGAGCAATCTGAGAAGAGCTCTCTGTGATCTTCTCCCCTACAGTGGCTACATTGTACTCTGTTTGAAATCCAGGTATCGCCTCCGGTAAGTTCCTCGGTCCTTTTTGGGACTTGAAAGGGTAGAATCATTTTGTGACTACATTTCATTGTCATGCACTGATATGTTCTGGTTTGTGTTCGATTACTGCAGGCGTTCAAGTACTTTCTTTTTGTTCTAGATTGGCAGTGTTTGAGATGGTAGGAACTTGTCATATTCTCAACTTATTTTCTCTATGAGACTCTGAATGCTCTGTAAACATACTATTTTAGCAATTCTTAGAAATCTGAAAGCAGTGTTACCTGTATCATTTTTTGTCTTGGTAGTAGTATTGCAGCTCCAACATCAGCACTTAAATAATGGTTTGTGATGTTACTTGTCCTTGGAGTTAGTATACTCCTCAGAAGACAAGAGAAATCTTACGTAAGCATTAATTATGTTTCACTTTTGAAAGCAAAGTACGTGTCAAGTACTTTGAAGGCATTTGTTGATACTTTTAAGCACTTTCGTTGATTATTATTATCCTTCAATTAGTTATTACAAGTCCAACATTCTTACATGATCTCACTCCATATTCAGAATGTGGGAATACAGTTGTTTTAAGGAAATGCCACTGAATAGATAGTAGCTGCACTCTACAAAGATGAATTTGCTAATTAATCAGTCAGGGACACAGCTTATACTTCAGTAGTCTTAGATCATGTAATGATGATTATTGTACTTTATAACTAGCAAAATCCCCATATCCTGTTCATTGCCCCTTTTTCAGTCATGTGGATTGACTTATGCCTGAAGTGGTTAATTCTCACCTTGACATCTCATAGAACAACTGAATCTCTACCAAGGGTGAATGTGTCCTTCCTCTTAATGTCTAAAAGAAAAGGTTAAAATTCATTGAAGCAAAATGTAACAACCCAAAATGTTGGGGATGTCGTTTCCACAGTTATTTCATATGACAGTGCTTGGAGTGAAACTACATGACCATGGTGAAGAAGTAAAAACACTTTACCTTGTTCCTCCTGACTGATGTCCTTATGCGTGTTTTGCACAGTTGAGCGTTTTGTGTCTTGTCGTCTGTGTAGGCAACAGCCCTCTTCCCTGGGATAGAACTAGATGATATTTAGACACGTTAATTTGACTTCTCCATTGCTCACATTGATGTGGATATGATTATAATGCTCGGTTTTGTGGGCTTCCCAAGAAAACAATAAATCCCTTACTACTTGTTCGAAATGCAGTAGCACAGATCCTAACAAATACAAGAAAGAGAATATCATTCCTGTTTTGAAAAAACTTCACCGGTCACCTGTATTATCTAGGATAAATTTGAAAGTTCTTTTACTTGTTTTTAAAGCATTAAGCGACCTAGCACGTCTGTACCTTACTGAATGTCTGTCTTCATATGTTCCTATACGTGACCTGAGATCTGCACATACTGGCCTACTGCAAATACCACATGTGAAATGCAGAAAGAGTGGAGAGGCTGCTTTTTGTTTTTATGCTTCTAAATTATGAAACTCACTTCCACTTTTTATTAGCAGCCATATCACCCTGCAACTCACAACTGGCAACCCACTGAAGCTAAGCAGGTGTGAGCCTGGTCAGTACCTGGATGGGAGACCTCCTGGGAAAAACTAAGGTTGCTGCTGGAAGAGGTGTTAGTGGGGCCAGCAGGGGGCGCTCACCCTGCGGTACATGTGGGTCCTAATGCCCCAGTATAGTGACGGGGACACTATACTGTAAACAGGCGCCGTCCTTCGGATGAGACGTAAAACCGAGGTCCTGACTCTCTGCGGTCATTAAAAATCCCAGGGCGCTTCTCGAAAAGAGTAGGGGTGTAACCCCGGTGTCCTGGCCAAATTTCCCCCCTGGCCTTTACCCCATCATGGCCTCCTAATAATCCCCCTCTATGAATTGGCTACATTACTCTGCTCTCCTCCCCACTGATAGCTGATGTGTGGTGAGCGTTCTGGCGCACTATGGCTGCCGTCGCATCATCCAGGTGGATGCTGCACATTGGTGGTGGTGGAGGGGAGACCCCATTACCTGTAAAGCGCTTTGAGTGGAGTGTTTAGAAAAAGCGCTATATAAGTGTAAGCAATTATTATTATTATTATTAGGCAGTCAAGCTCGGTACATTGTTTTAAAAAACATTTGAAAATGTTGCTTTTAGTTAAAGTGGTTCTTTGTTCTTTCTATTTCTGTTTCTTTTTTTAGTTCTCTTTAATTGTTCTTATTTTATTACGACTTTCCTAATTTGTATTTATTTAATTGACATGTATGTTGCTTTACTGTATTGCTGTATTTTCCTTTACAACTGAAAGTATATCTCTCAATTTTAATATTTTATTTTTACGCTTGCTTTTTAAAGCACCAAAGCACTATTTGTATGAAAGGTGCTCTATAAATAAAGTTTATTATTATTATTTTTAATATTATTATTATACTTTGTTACATTTTTGGTTAGGACAAAGATTCTAGTAGAGGTGGCCTCTTTTTCCCTGTTCCAAGAAATTGGAAAACTACCTTCAGAATACACTGACAATGACCATCTACTGTCTCCTCTAACTGTGTATTGTCATCATGCATATCTTGTGTATTATTTATTGTAGTTGGTTCTGTCATTCTGTAAAGAAGCCACCTTTCAAGGCACTATATAAAATAATGTTTGTTATTATTATTTACATTTTTCATCGTAAAATCTGGCGAAGAGCCTTAAGAGAATATCAAAGAACACGTTGCTCTTACCTTTCCATTCCAAGAAATGCCCTCAGCTCGGATTGCAGAGATTGACCTCTCTGTCTCAAATTCTGAGAAACATAGACTCGATTGAAAAATGACCATTTCCTAAGATTCACATAACATCACCAGTCAACATTTGCCACTTGACATCAATAGAAACCATAGAGTACATGACATTTCCAATCAGTTTTCTTTCAAGGTACAATAGCAATCGCCTTGCCAGAAGAGTTATACTGCGGTAGATAAATATTACAAATGTCAGATACACGCAGAGTTGTTTGGATTACTATGAAAAGATTGTCAAATATATTTATGTTCATTATATTTCTTGGAGTGACAGAGCTAAAGAGAAAAAAAGACTTACCTTTATCTCTGCAGACAGGATCGCAAGGGATTCCCTTATACTGGGTTCCTATGTAACAAATAATACATTATTCAAAAAACATGATATTTCTCTGTCCATTGGCAGCATGATTGTTTATCATTACAGTTTTAGTTAGCTTTAATTTTGTAAACCCCAAGTAAACATAGTTTGTGCCTTTCTCTGAACTTTTTGGCATTTCAATTCAGTTGTTTGTAAGCTTATTTTACAGTTGCTAGGTTGATGAAGTTCCTGAACTGTGCAGTATTTCTTTTGGGTTTGGTGCGAATCATATTCTAGCGGTTGGGGGAAAAAAGCACAGGTGCCATCCCACCATTAAACCCTGAAACTTACCTTAGCCGATTCTTCAACTAAACCAGACATGTTAACTAAGTGTTACAGTATGTTTCAAAGTGTGTATTTTAGCAAACACAACTGAAGTTCTGTTGTCTCCTTGGAGACACCTGGAACTGGTGTGATGCTGTTTCTATGACATCATTCGTTCTAAATGTAAATGCAGGTATTGGCACAACATAGTAAATTGATGTAAAGTTATGGATCCATTTATGATTTTCACTCAGTTTGAAAGAGTTCCTGTTGTGTGGTTAAAGTTTGTGTTACGGAGGGTTAACTGGGGTTCTGGCTACTAGTTAGGCTTGGTCATTCAGTCATCTGGTTCATGAAATAGGAAGCTAAGAGATCTGTGTTTTAGTTTTACTGTTTGTTTTTGTTCCATAGAATAAGAAATGTTTCATTAATATTAGTAATAGAGTAGCTGTTTCTCTAAACAGTGTGTGTCAGTTTGCACTGCAGGTGTGCCAGGTAGAGACCATTTAAGAACCCAAAAATATGCTGTCATTTACTGCCGTGGCTAATTTCTGTTAACCTTGTCTCTCACTCACTTTGATGAGCAAAATGTTCACACATAAAGCATACATTTCTGATTGGTCAGAAGAAGCTTCTTAACATATAAGGTATAAAGAAAGTCAGAAAGTTAGGCACTTAGGTCAGCCTTAGGCAGTTAACCAAGACCATAATCCGATAAGAAGCTATTCCCTTTCATGTTGCTAAATCACATGTAGGATACATGAGTTACACCTCCACTTAAGAGACCTTAAAGAGACCTTGGCCAGCCAGGAGTGTAGAAAACCGTAAAACAGTTCTTGAGGACCTAATTGTTAACTCTTAACAGGCAAAGGTTCCTTCAGTCCTATGAGAAATATTTTAGAATTGAACTAAAGTGTGTTTCCGATACAGGAGCATATGTCTGTCAGGGCCTGTTGGAGAGGCCCTGGATGAGAACCCCTGGCTGCAGTTCCACATCCCCCTGAAAGTAAATAGAGCCATAAGCACTGAGCTAAGGACACTGCTCCAGGACATGCTGGCTGTCGATCCTGACCAGCGACCAGAAGCCATCCAGCAGAAGAAGCAAGTCAGGCAAGCCATGGCACGAGAGAAAACATCTTTGTAGTGACTGATAGCAAGATGTCCGTGACCAAGGGCAATTCGTCTGAGTAAAGTCTGATTTCATTTTTATGTCCCGAAAGGCCACTGCCTTTGTGCTGTAGATTTCTGATTTAGACGGGCATTTCTATGGACAACTTTGACTTTTCTGTGGGTCCAATGAAAATAAGTTTTTTAACTTATTCTTTGTTACAGTTTTCGAAAGTTTAAAGACATTCACTGAGTTGACGATAAAGGAAAAGTTTCATTTTTCACCTCTTGGAAGGTAGGCCGGTCAGAGGTACAATATATGTCTTCATGTCTTCATCCTCCATGTTTGTAACTACAGGTTTCACAGTGTTGAGCTAAGACACAAAAACACCTACAAATGGCAGTTCCAAATGTATAAACCTGGGCTGAAAAAGTGTGTACAGTATATACTCTGTGTAGGTCTGATAAAAGTATTCGAGTCAAAGTGTCATATGGATACAAATTCTCATGATTTTGTATTGTGTGTTTTTTCTCTGTTCTGCTTTATTGAAAGAAATCAGATGCTCTTCCTGAAACTTACCTTAGCTGATTCTTCAGCTAAACCAGACAGACTTCTGAAATTCTCAAATATTATCAAATCTTGTTGGTGCAGAGGTGGTTGAGCCCATTACCAACAGACTCACAGCTAAAATTGCTGTGAAAAAGGCTTCTACCAAATATTACCATGTGGGTGAAAATGTATACAATTGTAATATTTCCTTTTTTCCCATTGAAAGTATAACATATGTGGTGTGAGAAAGAGGTCCTCATTTAATTGCATGAAACTCTGGCACTGGCGCAACAAATTGAACAAAGTTCAAGGGGGTATACGCTTTCTGTAGACACTTTATTTCCTCTTTTTCCATACTCTAAGAAATGATTTGGGAAACCTGTGGGACACTGGAGGTCATTATACATGAGCCTCTTTCTGCACCTTTTAAGCCATTGAAACCTAGTTGCCTTGTTACAAGGTCTAATATTACAGTAGGTGTGGTTTCCGTCTCCTAATTTCTGAGAATGATCAAATTGGGGAATAAGTTGTAGGGAATACCACTCTTGCACTTCTAAGAAAAGACTATCACAAATGAAATTCGCTATAGAAAGACATCTTGTTGAAAAATTCTTTATTTTTTTTTATTTCTAAAGAAAAAACATTCATCAAGTCCTTCACAAATGTTTTGTTTGTGACTTTCTCTGATGTTCCCTTTCACACTCAACTGAACTATGTGTTATCTCTTGTAAACGTAATCAAACATTTCACTTGTAAACGTAATCAAACGTAAACCAAAACTTTTTTCTCTTTAACCTCTCTCTAATACAAATAAAAGAAAACACACAAACTTCCACAACATGACAATTTTCTCTTTTTTTTCCTAACTAAACAGTTCTATACACATATAATACCGGTGTGGCTCTGTTACTGATTTTTTTTTTATTTTCATTTTTTTAAGTTAAAAAGGTGTCTGGGTTAACACAAACCCATATTGTATGAAGCATTCAGTTTTTCATTCACGTTTTTTCTAACAATTGCATCCATGCTAGGACTACAGTAAACAACACTTTTTACTAAAGTAAATGAAATTGTTCATTAAACAAGACACATTGTTTTAAATGTATGCAATACGACGACACTAAAAACAACACTGAAACTTTTCATTGAAATACTGGACGAGATTGTGCATATTCAATGGATTTCTCCTGGTGCTTTTTTTCTTCAGTCTTTTCATATTCTTGTTCTCTACTCAGGTGTCTCCTGTTCCTTTGGTGATGTCTGCTGTACACACATGGTATCATACACTTGAGCAAAGTGTGATACCACCGTTTGTTCTTCTCCTAAAATAAAGATGAACATTGACAAAAGTCAGAAGCACTCTTTTCTTTGACAGACGAACAAAACAATGCAAGAATAACCATACTCTCTGTTCCTTACTCATTTCTACCTACCTGTTTGACCACTTTGTCTGCTTCAGTCAGGACAGGGTGCTGGGGCTGACTCTGAGCAATCTGAGAAAAGCTCTCTGTGATCTTCTCCCCTACAGTGGCTACATTGTACTCTGTTTGAAATCCAGGTATCGCCTCCGGTAAGTTCCTCGGTCCTTTTTGGGACTTGAAAGGGTAGAATCATTTTGTGACTAAATTTCCTTGTCATGCACTGATATGTTCTGGTTTGTGTTCGATTACTGCAGGCGTTCAAGTACTTTCTTTTTGTTCTAGATTGGCAGTGTTTGAGATGGTAGGAACTTGTCATATTCTCAACTCTGAATGCTCTGTAAACATACTATTTTAGCAATTCTTAGAAATCTGAAAGCAGTGTTACCTGTATCATTTTTTGTCTTGGTAGTAGTATTGCAGCTCCAACATCAGCACTTAAATAATGGTTTGTGATGTTACTTGTCCTTGGAGTTAGTATACTCCTGAGAAGTCAAGAGAAATCTTACGTAAGCATTAATTATGTTTCACTTTTGAAAGCAAAGTACATGTCAAGTACTTTGAAGGCATTTGTTGATACTTTTAAGCACTTTCGTTGATTATTATTATCCTTCAATTAGTTATTACAAGTCCAACATTCTCTACATGATCTCACTCCATATTCAGAATGTGGGAATACAATTGTTTTAAGGAAATGCCACTGAATAGATAGTAGCTGCACTCTACAAAGATGAATTTGCTAATTAATCAGTCAGGGACACAGCTTATACTTCAGTAGTCTTAGATCATGTAATGATGATTATTGTACTTTATAACTAGCAAAATCCCCATATCCTGTTCATTGCCCCTTTTTCAGTTATGTGGATTGACTTATCCCTGAAGTGGTTAATTCTCACCTTGACATCTCATAGAACAACTGAATCTCTACCAAGGGTGAATGTGTCCTTCCTCTTAATGTCTAAAAGAAAAGGTTAAAATTCATTGAAGCAAAATGCAACAACCCAAAATGTTGGGGAGGTTGTTTCCACAGTTATTTCATATGACAGTGCTTGGAGTGAAACTACATGACCATGGTGAAGAAGAAAAAACACTTTACCTTGTTCCTCCTGACTGATGTCCTTATGCGTGTTTTGCACAGTTGAGCGTTTTGTGTCTTGTCGTCTGTGTAGGCAACAGCCCTCTTCCCTGGGATAGAACTAGATGATATTTAGACACGTTAATTTGACTTCTCCATTGCTCACATTGATGTGGATATGATTATAATGCTCTGTTTTGTGGGCTTCCCAAGAAAACAATAAATCCCTTACTACTTGTTCGAAATGCAGTAGCACAGATCCTAACAAATACAAGAAAGAGAATATCATTCCTGTTTTGAAAAAACTTCACTGGTCACCTGTATTATCTAGGATAAATTTGAAAGTTCTTTTACTTGTTTTTAAAGCTTTAAGCGACCTAGCACGTCTGTACCTTACTGAATGTCTGTCTTCATATGTTCCTATACGTGACCTGAGATCTGCACATACTGGCCTACTGCAAATACCACATGTGAAATGCAGAAAGAGTGGAAAGGCTGCTTTTTGTTTTTATGCTTCTAAATTATGAAACTCACTTCCACTTTTTATTAGGCAGTCAAGCTCGGTACATTGTTTTAAAAAACATTTGAAAATGTTGCTTTTAGTTAAAGTGGTTCTTTGTTCTTTCTATTTCTGTTTCTTTTTTTAGTTCTCTTTAATTGTTCTTATTTTATTACGAATTTCCTAATTTTTATTTATTTAATTGACATGTATGTTGCTTTACTGTATTGCTGTATTTTCCTTTACAACTGAAAGTATATCTCTCAATTTTAATATTTTATTTTTACGCTTGGTTTTTAAAGCACCAAAGCACTATTTGTATGAAAGGTGCTCTATAGATAAAGTTTATCATTATTATTTTTAATATTATTATTATACTTTGTTACATTTTTGGTTAGGACAAAGATTCTAGTAGAGGTGGCCTCTTTTACCCCGTTCCAAAAAATTGGAAAACTACCTTCAGAATACACTGACAATTACCATCTACTGTCTCCTCTAACTGTGTATTGTCATCATGCATATCTTGTGTATTATTTATTGTAGTTGGTTTTGTCATTCTGTAAAGAAGCCACCTTTCAAGGCACTATATAAAATAATGTGTGTTATTATTATTTACATTTTTCATCGTAAAATCTGGCGAAGAGTCTTAAGAGAATAACAAAGAACATGTTGCTCTTACCTTTCCATTCCAAGAAATGCCCTCAGCTCGGATTGCAGAGATTGACCTCTCTGTCTCAAATTCTGAGAAACATAGACTCGATTGAAAAATGACCATTTCCTAAGATTCACATAACATCACCAGTCAACATTTGCCACTTGACATCAATAGAAACCATAGAGTACATGACATTTCCAATCAGTTTTCTTTCAAGGTACAATACCAATCGCCTTGCCAGAAGAGTTATACTGCGGTAGATAAATATTACAAATGTCAGATACACGCAGAGTTGTTTGGATTACTATGAAAAGATTGGCAAATATATTTATGTTCATTATATTTCTTGGAGTGACAGAGCTAAAGAGAAAACAGTACTTACCTTTATCTCTGCAGACAGGATCGCAAGGGATTCCCTTATACTGGGTTCCTATGTACCAAATAATACATTATTCAAAAAACATGATATTTCTCTGTCCATTGGCATCATGATTGTTTATCATTACAGTTTTAGTTAGCTTTAATTTTGTAAACCCCAAGTAAACATAGTTTGTGCCTTTCTCTGAACTTTTTAGCATTTCAATTCAGTTGTTTGTAAGCTTATTTTACAGTTGCTAGGTTGATGAAGTTCCTGAACTGTGCAGTATTTCTTTTGGGTTTGGTGCGAATCATATTCTAGCGGTTGGGGGAAAAAAGCACAGGTGCCATCCCACCATTAAACCCTGAAACTTACCTTAGCCGATTCTTCAACTAAACCAGACATGTTAACTAAGTGTTACAGTATGTTTCAAAGTGTGTATTTTAGCAAACACAACTGAAGTTCTGTTGTCTCCTTGGAGACACCTGGAACTGGTGTGATGCTGGTTCTATGACATCATTCGTTCTAAATGTAAATGCAGGTATTGGCACAACATAGTAAATTGATGTAAAGTTATGGATCCATTTATGATTTTCACTCAGTTTGAAAGAGTTCCTGTCGTGTGGTTAAACTTTGTGTTACGGAGGGTTAACTGGGGTTCTGGCTACTAGTTAGGCTTGGTCATTCAGTCATCTGGTTCATGAAATAGGAAGCTAAGAGATCTGTGTTTTAGTTTTACTGTTTGTTTTTGTTCCATAGAATAAGAAATGTTTCATTAATATTAGTAATAGAGTAGCTGTTTCTCTAAACAGTGTGTGTCAGTTTGCACTGCAGGTGTGCCAGGTAGAGACCATTTAAGAACCCAAAAATATGCTGTCATTTACTGCCGTGGCTAATTTCTGTTAACCTTGTCTCTCACTCACTTTGATGAGCAAAATGTTCATACATAAAGCATACATTTCTGATTGGTCAGAAGAAGCTTCTTAACATATAAGGTATAAAGAAAGTCAGAAAGTTAGGCACTTAGGTCAGCCTTAGGCAGTTAACCAAGACCATAATCCGATAAGAAGCTATTCCCTTTCATGTTGCTAAATCACATGTAGGATACATGAGTTACACCTCCACTTAAGAGACCTTAAAGAGACCTTGGCCAGCCAGGAGTGTAGAAAACCGTAAAACAGTTCTTGAGGACCTAATTGTTAACTCTTAACAGGCAAAGGTTCCTTCAGTCCTATGAGAAATATTTTAGAATTGAACTAAAGTGTGTTTCCGATACAGGAGCATATGTCTGGCAGGGCCTGTTGGAGAGGCCCTGCATGAGAACCCCTGGCTGCAGTTCCACATCCCCCTGAAAGTAAATAGAGCCATAAGCACGGAGCTAAGGACACTGCTCCAGGACATGCTGGCTGTCGATCCTGACCAGCGACCAGAAGCCATCCAGCTGAAGAAGCAAGTCAGGCAAGCCATGGCACGAGAGAAAACATCTTTGTAGTGACTGATAGCAAGATGTCCTCGACCAAGGGCAATTCGTCTGAGTAAAGTCTGATTTCATTTTTATGTCCCGAAAGGCCACTGCCTTTGTGCTGTAGATTTCTGATTTAGACGGGCATTTCTATGGACAACTTTGACTTTTCTGTGGGTCCAATGAAAATAAGTTTTTTAACTTATTCTTTGTTACAGTTTTCGAAAGTTTAAAGACATTCACTGAGTTGACGATAAAGGAAAAGTTTCATCTTTCACCTCTTGGAAGGTAGGCCGGTCAGAGGTACAATATATGTCTTCATGTCTTCATCCTCCATGTTTGTAACTACAGGTTTCACAGTGTTGAGCTAAGACACAAAAACACCTACAAATGGCAGATCCAAATGTATAAACCTGGGCTGAAAAAGTGTGTACAGTATATACTCTGTGTAGGTCTGATAAAAGTATTCGAGTCAAAGTGTCATATGGATACAAATTCTCATGATTTTGTATTGTGTGTTTTTTCTCTGTTCTGCTTTATTGAAAGAAATCAGATGCTCTTCCTGAAACTTACCTTAGCTGATTCTTCAGCTAAACCAGACAGACTTCTGAAATTCTCAAATATTATCAAATCTTGTTGGTGCAGAGGTGGTTGAGCCCATTACCAACAGACTCACAGCTGAAATTGCTGTGAAAAGGGCTTCTACCAAATATTAACATGTGGGTGAAAATGTATACAATTGTAATATTTCCTTTTTTCCCTTTGAAAGTATAACATATGTGGTGTGAGAAAGAGGTCCTCATTTAATTGCATGAAACTCTGGCACTGGCGCAACAAACTGAACAAAGTTCAAGGGGGTATACGCTTTCTGTAGACACTTTATTTCCTCTTTTTCCATACTCTAAGAAATGATTTGGGAAACCTGTGGGACACTGGAGGTCATTATACATGAGCCTCTTTCTGCACCTTTTAAGCCATTGAAACCTAGTTGCCTTGTTACAAGGTCTAATATTACAGTAGGTGTGGTTTCCGTCTCCTAATTTCTGAGAATGATCAAATTGGGGAATAAGTTGTAGGGAATACCACTCTTGCACTTCTAAGAAAAGACTATCTCAAATGAAACTCGCTATAGAAAGACATCTTGTTGAAAAATTCTTTATTTTTTGTCATTTCTAAAGAAAAAACATTCATCAAGTCCTTCACAAATGTTTTGTTTGTGACTTTCTCTGTTGTTCCCTTTCACACTCAACTGAACTATGTGTTATGTCTTGTAAATGTAATCAAACATTTCACTTAGGTGTGTGGGTTAACACAAACCCATATTGTATGAAACATTCAGTTTTTCATTCAAGTTTTTTCTAACAATTGCATCCATGCTAGGACTACAGTAAACAACACTTTTTACTAAAGTAAATGAAATTGTTCATTAAACAAGACACATTGTTTTAAATGTATGCAATACGACGACACTAAAAACAACACTGAAACTTTTCATTGAAATACTGGACGAGATTGTGCATATTCAATGGAATTCTCCTGGTGCTTTTTTTCATCAGTCTTTTCATATTCTTGTTCTCTACTCAGGTGTCTCCTGTTCTTTTGGTGATGTCTGCTGTACACACATGGTATCATACACTTGAGCAAAGTGTGATACCACCGTTTGTTCTTCTCATAAAATAAAGATGAACATTGACAAAAGTCAGAAGCACTCTTTTCTTTGACAGACGAACAAAACAATGCAAGAATAACCATACTCTCTGTTCCTTACTCATTTCTACCTACCTGTTTGACCACTTTGTCTGCTTCAGTCAGGACAGGGTGCTGGGGCTGACTCTGAGCAATCTGAGAAGAGCTCTCTGTGATCTTCTCCCCTACAGTGGCTACATTGTACTCTGTTTGAAATCCAGGTATCGCCTCCGGTAAGTTCCTCGGTCCTTTTTGGGACTTGAAAGGGTAGAATCATTTTGTGACTACATTTCCTTGTCATGCACTGATATGTTCTGGTTTGTGTTCGATTACTGCAGGCGTTCAAGTACTTTCTTTTTGTTCTAGATTGTCAGTGTTTGAGATGGTAGGAACTTGTCATATTCTCAACTCTGAATGCTCTGTAAACATACTATTTTAGCAATTCTTAGAAATCTGAAAGCAGTGTTACCTGTATCATTTTTTGTCTTGGTAGTAGTATTGCAGCTCCAACATCAGCACTTAAATAATGGTTTGTGATGTTACTTGTCCTTGGAGTTAGTATACTCCTGAGAAGTCAAGAGAAATCTTACGTAAGCATTAATTATGTTTCACTTTTGAAAGCAAAGTACGTGTCAAGTACTTTGAAGGCATTTGTTGATACTTTTAAGCACTTTCGTTGATTATTATTATCCTTCAATTAGTTATTACAAGTCCACCATTCTCTACATGATCTCACTCCATATTCAGAATGTGGGAATACAATTGTTTTAAGGAAATGCCACTGAATAGATAGTAGCTGCACTCTACAAAGATGAATTTGCTAATTAATCAGTCAGGGACACAGCTTATACTTCAGTAGTCTTAGATCATGTAATGATGATTATTGTACTATATAACTAGCAAAATCCCCATATCCTGTTCATTGCCCCTTTTTCAGTCATGTGGATTGACTTATGCCTGAAGTGGTTAATTCTCACCTTGACATCTCATAGAACAACTGAATCTCTACCAAGGGTGAATGTGTCCTTCCTCTTAATGTCTAAAAGAAAAGGTTAAAATTCATTGAAGCAAAATGCAACAACCCAAAATGTTGGGGAGGTCGTTTCCACAGTTATTTCATATGACAGTGCTTGGAGTGAAACTACATGACCATGGTGAAGAAGAAAAAACACTTTACCTTGTTCCTCCTGACTGATGTCCTTATGCGTGTTTTGCACAGTTGAGCGTTTTGTGTCTTGTCGTCTGTGTAGGCAACAGCCCTCTTCCCTGGGATAGAACTAGATGATATTTAGACACGTTAATTTGACTTCTCCATTGCTCACATTGATGTGGATATGATTATAATGCTCTGTTTTGTGGGCTTCCCAAGAAAACAATAAATACCTTGCTACTTGTTCGAAATGCAGTAGCACAGATCCTAACAAATACAAGAAAGAGAATATCATTCCTGTTTTGAAAAAACTTCACTGGTCACCTGTATTATCGAGGATAAATTTGAAAGTTCTTTTACTTGTTTTTAAAGCTTTAAGCGACCTAGCACGTCTGTACCTTACTGAATGTCTGTCTTCATATGTTCCTATACGTGACCTGAGATCTGCACATACTGGCCTACTGCAAATACCACATGTGAAATGCAGAAAGAGTGGAGAGGCTGCTTTTTGTTTTTATGCTTCCAAATTATTAAACTCACTTCCACTTTTTATTAGGCAGTCAAGCTCGGTACATTGTTTTAAAAAACATTTGAAAATGTTGCTTTTAGTTAAAGTGGTTCTTTGTTCTTTCTATTTCTGTTTCTTTTTTTAGTTCTCTTTAATTGTTCTTATTTTATTACGACTTTCCTAATTTTTATTTATTTAATTGACATGTATGTTGCTTTACTGTATTGCTGTATTTTCCTTTACAACTGAAAGTATATCTCTCAATTTTAATATTTTATTTTAACGCTTGCTTTTTAAAGCACCAAAGCACTATTTGTATGAAAGGTGCTCTATAGATAAAGTTTATCATTATTATTTTTAATATTATTATTATACTTTGTTACATTTTTGGTTAGGACAAAGATTCTAGTAGAGGTGGCCTCTTTTACCCCGTTCCAAAAAATTGGAAAACTACCTTCAGAATACACTGACAATGACCATCTACTGTCTCCTCTAACTGTGTATTGTCATCATGCATATCTTGTGTATTATTTATTGTAGTTGGTTTTGTCATTCTGTAAAGAAGCCACCTTTCAAGGCACTATATAAAATAATGTTTGTTATTATTATTTACATTTTTCATCGTTAAATCTGGCGAAAAGTCTTAAGAGAATATCAAAGAACACGTTGCTCTTACCTTTCCATTCCAAGAAATGCCCTCAGCTCGGATTGCAGAGATTGACCTCTCTGTCTCAAATTCTGAGAAACATAGACTCGATTGAAAAATGACCATTTCCTAAGATTCACATAACATCACCAGTCAACATTTGCCACTTGACATCAATAGAAACCATAGAGTACATGACATTTCCAATCAGTTTTCTTTCAAGGTACAATACCAATCGCCTTGCCAGAAGAGTTATACTGCGGTAGATAAATATTACAAATGTCAGATACACGCAGAGTTGTTTGGATTACTATGAAAAGATTGGCAAATATATTTATGTTCATTATATTTCTTGGAGTGACAGAGCTAAAGAGAAAACAATACTTACCTTTATCTCTGCAGACAGGATCGCAAGGGATTCCCTTATACTGGGTTCCTATGTAACAAATAATACATTATTCAAAAAACATGATATTTCTCTGTCCATTGGCAGCATGATTGTTTATCATTACAGTTTTAGTTAGCTTTAATTTTGTAAACCCCAAGTAAACATAGTTTGTGCCTTTCTCTGAACTTCTTGGCATTTCAATTCAGTTGTTTGTAAGCTTATTTTACAGTTGCTAGGTTGATGAAGTTCCTGAACTGTGCAGTATTTCTTTTGGGTTTGGTGCGAATCATATTCTAGCGGTTGGGGGAAAAAAGCACAGGTGCCATCCCACCATTAAACCCTGAAACTTACCTTAGCCGATTCTTCAACTAAACCAGAGATGTTAACTAAGTGTTACAGTATGTTTCAAAGTGTGTATTTTAGCAAACACAACTGAAGTTCTGTTGTCTCCTTGGACACACCTGGAACTGGTGTGATGCTGGTTCTATGACATCATTCGTTCTAAATGTAAATGCAGGTATTGGCACAACATAGTAAATTGATGTAAAGTTATGGATCCATTTATGATTTTCACTCAGTTTGAAAGAGTTCCTGTCGTGTGGTTAAACTTTGTGTTACGGAGGGTTAACTGGGGTTCTGGCTACTAGTTAGGCTTGGTCATTCAGTCATCTGGTTCATGAAATAGGAAGCTAAGAGATCTGTGTTTTAGTTTTACTGTTTGTTTTTGTTCCATAGAATAAGAAATGTTTCATTAATATTAGTAATAGAGTAGCTGTTTCTCTAAACAGTGTGTGTCAGTTTGCACTGCAGGTGTGCCAGGTAGAGACCATTTAAGAACCCAAAAATATGCTGTCATTTACTGCCGTGGCTAATTTCTGTTAACCTTGTCTCTCACTCACTTTGATGAGCAAAATGTTCATACATAAAGCATACATTTCTGATTGGTCAGAAGAAGCTTCTTAACATATAAGGTATAAAGAAAGTCAGAAAGTTAGGCACTTAGGTCAGCCTTAGGCAGTTAACCAAGACCATAATCCGATAAGAAGCTATTCCCTTTCATGTTGCTAAATCACATGTAGGATACATGAGTTACACCTCCACTTAAGAGACCTTAAAGAGACCTTGGCCAGCCAGGAGTGTAGAAAACCGTAAAACAGTTCTTGAGGACCTAATTGTTAACTCTTAACAGGCAAAGGTTCCTTCAGTCCTATGAGAAATATTTTAGAATTGAACTAAAGTGTGTTTCCGATACAGGAGCATATGTCTGTCAGGGCCTGTTGGAGAGGCCCTGGATGAGAACCCCTGGCTGCAGTTCCACATCCCCCTGAAAGTAAATAGAGCCAAGTAAATATAAGCACTGAGCTAAGGACACTGCTCCAGGACATGCTGGCTGTCGATCCTGACCAGCGACCAGAAGCCATCCAGCAGAAGAAGCAAGTCAGGCAAGCCATGGCACGAGAGAAAACATCTTTGTAGTGACTGATAGCAAGATGTCCGTGACCAAGGGCAATTCTTCTGAGTTAAGTCTGATTTCATTTTTATGTCCCGAAAGGCCACTGCCTTTGTGCTGTAGATTTCTGATTTAGACGGTCATTTCTATGGACAACTTTGACTTTTCTGTGGGTCCAATGAAAATAAGTTTTTTAACTTATTCTTTGTTACAGTTTTCGAAAGTTTAAAGACATTCACTGAGTTGACGATAAAGGAAAAGTTTCATCTTTCACCTCTTGGAAGGTAGGCCGGTCAGAGGTACAATATATGTCTTCATGTCTTCATCCTCCATGTTTGTAACTACAGGTTTCACAGTGTTGAGCTAAGACACAAAAACACCTACAAATGGCAGTTCCAAATGTATAAACCTGGGCTGAAAAAGTGTGTACAGTATATACTCTGTGTAGGTCTGATAAAAGTATTCGAGTCAAAGTGTCATATGGATACAAATTCTCATGATTTTGTATTGTGTGTTTTTTCTCTGTTCTGCTTTATTGAAAGAAATCAGATGCTCTTCCTGAAACGTACCTTAGCTGATTCTTCAGCTAAACCAGACAGACTTCTGAAATTCTCAAATATTATCAAATCTTGTTGGTGCAGAGGTGGTGGAGCCCATTACCAACAGACTCACAGCTGAAATTGCTGTGAAAAGGGCTTCTACCAAATATTAACATGTGGGTGAAAATGTATACAATTGTAATATTTCCTTTTTTCCCTTTGAAAGTATAACATATGTGGTGTGAGAAAGAGGTCCTCATTTAATTGCATGAAACTCTGGCACTGGCGCAACAAACTGAACAAAGTTCAAGGGGGTATACGCTTTCTGTAGACACTTTATTTCCTCTTTTTCCATACTCTAAGAAATGATTTGGGAAAACTGTGGAACACTGGAGGTCATTATACATGAGCCTCTTTCTGCACCTTTTAAGCCATTGAAACCTAGTTGCCTTGTTACAAGGTCTAATATTACAGTAGGTGTGGTTTCCGTCTCCTAATTTCTGAGAATGATCAAATTGGGGAATAAGTTGTAGGGAATACCACTCTTGCACTTCTAAGAAAAGACTATCTCAAATGAAACTCGCTATAGAAAGACATCTTGTTGAAAAATTCTTTATTTTTTGTCATTTCTAAAGAAAAAACATTCATCAAGTCCTTCACAAATGTTTTGTTTGTGACTTTCTCTGTTGTTCCCTTTCACACTCAACTGAACTATGTGTTATGTCTTGTAAACGTAATCAAACATTTCACTTAGGTGTGTGGGTTAACACAAACCCATATTGTATGAAACATTCAGTTTTTCATTCAAGTTTTTTCTAACAATTGCATCCATGCTAGGACTACAGTAAACAACACTTTTTACTAAAGTAAATCAAATTGTTCATTAAACAAGACACATTGTTTTAAATGTATGCAATACGACGACACTAAAAACAACACTGAAACTTTTCATTGAAATACTGGACGAGATTGTGCATATTCAATGGATTTCTCCTGGTGCTTTTTTTCATCAGTCTTTTCATATTCTTGTTCTCTACTCAGGTGTCTCCTGTTCCTTTGGTGATGTCTGCTGTACACACATGGTATCATACACTTGAGCAAAGTGTGATACCACCGTTTGTTCTTCTCCTAAAATAAAGATGAACATTGACAAAAGTCAGAAGCACTCTTTTCTTTGACAGACGAACAAAACAATGCAAGAATAACCATACTCTCTGTTCCTTACTCATTTCTACCTACCTGTTTGACCACTTTGTCTGCTTCAGTCAGGACAGGGTGCTGGGGCTGACTCTGAGCAATCTGAGAAGAGCTCTCTGTGATCTTCTCCCCTACAGTGGCTACATTGTACTCTGTTTGAAATCCAGGTATCGCCTCCGGTAAGTTCCTCGGTCCTTTTTGGGACTTGAAAGGGTAGAATCATTTTGTGACTACATTTCCTTGTCATGCACTGATATGTTCTGGTTTGTGTTCGATTACTGCAGGCGTTCAAGTACTTTCTTTTTGTTCTAGATTGGCAGTGTTTGAGATGGTAGGAACTTGTCATATTCTCAGCTCTGAATGCTCTGTAAACATACTATTTTAGCAATTCTTAGAAATCTGAAAGCAGTGTTACCTGTATCATTTTTTGTCTTGGTAGTAGTATTGCAGCTCCAACATCAGCACTTAAATAATGGTTTGTGATGTTACTTGTCCTTGGAGTTAGTATACTCCTGAGAAGTCAAGAGAAATCTTACGTCAGCATTAATTATGTTTCACTTTTGAAAGCAAAGTACGTGTCAAGTACTTTGAAGGCATTTGTTGATACTTTTAAGCACTTTCGTTGATTATTATTATCCTTCAATTAGTTATTACAAGTCCAACATTCTCTACATGATCTCACTCCATATTCAGAATGTGGGAATACAATTGTTTTAAGGAAATGCCACTGAATAGATAGTAGCTGCACTCTACAAAGATGAATTTGCTAATTAATCAGTCAGGGACACAGCTTATACTTCAGTAGTCTTAGATCATGTAATGATGATTATTGTACTTTATAACTAGCAAAATCCCCATATCCTGTTCATTGCCCCTTTTTCAGTTATGTGGATTGACTTATCCCTGAAGTGGTTAATTCTCACCTTGACATCTCATAGAACAACTGAATCTCTACCAAGGGTGAATGTGTCCTTCCTCTTAATGTCTAAAAGAAAAGGTTAAAATTCATTGAAGCAAAATGCAACAACCCAAAATGTTGGGGAGGTTGTTTCCACAGTTATTTCATATGACAGTGCTTGGAGTGAAACTACATGACCATGGTGAAGAAGAAAAAACACTTTACCTTGTTCCTCCTGACTGATGTCCTTATGCGTGTTTTGCACAGTTGAGCGTTTTGTGTCTTGTCGTCTGTGTAGGCAACAGCCCTCTTCCCTGGGATAGAACTAGATGATATTTAGACACGTTAATTTGACTTCTCCATTGCTCACATTGATGTGGATATGATTATAATGCTCTGTTTTGTGGGCTTCCCAAGAAAACAATAAATCCCTTACTACTTGTTCGAAATGCAGTAGCACAGATCCTAACAAATACAAGAAAGAGAATATAATTCCTGTTTTGAAAAAAACTTCACTGGTCACCTGTATTATCTAGGATAAATTTGAAAGTTCTTTTACTTGTTTTTAAAGCTTTAAGCGACCTAGCACGTCTGTACCTTACTGAATGTCTGTCTTCATATGTTCCTATACGTGACCTGAGATCTGCACATACTGGCCTACTGCAAATACCACATGTGAAATGCAGAAAGAGCGGAGAGGCTGCTTTTTGTTTTTATGCTTCTAAATTATGAAACTCACTTCCACTTTTTATTAGGCAGTCAAGCTCGGTACATTGTTTTAAAAAAGATTTGAAAACGTTGCTTTTAGTTAAAGTGGTTCTTTGTTCTTTCTATTTCTGTTTCTTTTTTTAGTTCTCTTTAATTGTTCTTATTTTATTACGACTTTCCTAATTTTTATTTATTTAATTGACATGTATGTTGCTTTACTGTATTGCTGTATTTTCCTTTACAACTGAAAGTATATCTCTCAATTTTAATATTTTATTTTTACGCTTGGTTTTTAAAGCACCAAAGCACTATTTGTATGAAAGGTGCTCTATAGATAAAGTTTATCATTATTATTTTTAATATTATTATTATACTTTGTTACATTTTTGGTTAGGACAAAGATTCTAGTAGAGGTGGCCTCTTTTACCCCGTTCCAAAAAATTGGAAAACTACCTTCAGAATACACTGACAATGACCATCTACTGTCTCCTCTAACTGTGTATTGTCATCATGCATATCTTGTGTATTATTTATTGTAGTTGGTTTTGTCATTCTGTAAAGAAGCCACCTTTCAAGGCACTATATAAAATAATGTTTGTTATTATTATTTACATTTTTCATCGTAAAATCTTGCGAAGAGTCTTAAGAGAATAACAAAGAACACGTTGCTCTTACCTTTCCATTCCAAGAAATGCCCTCAGCTCGGATTGCAGAGATTGACCTCTCTGTCTCAAATTCTGAGAAACATAGACTCGATTGAAAAATGACCATTTCCTAAGATTCACATAACATCACCAGTCAACATTTGCCACTTGACATCAATAGAAACCATAGAGTACATGACATTTCCAATCAGTTTTCTTTCAAGGTACAATACCAATCGCCTTGTCAGAAGAGTTATACTGCGGTAGATAAATATTACAAATGTCAGATACACGCAGAGTTGTTTGGATTACTATGAAAAGATTGGCAAATATATTTATGTTCATTATATTTCTTGGAGTGACAGAGCTAAAGAGAAAACAATACTTACCTTTCTCTCTGCAGACAGGATCGCAAGGGATTCCCTTATACTGGGTTCCTATGTAACAAATAATACATTATTCAAAAAACATGATATTTCTCTGTCCATTGGCAGCATGATTGTTTATCATTACAGTTTTAGTTAGCTTTAATTTTGTAAACCCCAAGTAAACATAGTTTGTGCCTTTCTCTGAACTTTTTGGCATTTCAATTCAGTTGTTTGTAAGCTTATTTTACAGTTGCTAGGTTGATGAAGTTCCTGAACTGTGCAGTATTTCTTTTGGGTTTGGTGCGAATCATATTCTAGCGGTTGGGGGAAAAAAGCACAGGTGCCATCCCACCATTAAACCCTGAAACTTACCTTAGCCGATTCTTCAACTAAACCAGACATGTTAACTAAGTGTTACAGTATGTTTCAAAGTGTGTATTTTAGCAAACACAACTGAAGTTCTGTTGTCTCCTTGGAGACACCTGGAACTGGTGTGATGCTGGTTCTATGACATCATTCGTTCTAAATGTAAATGCAGGTATTGGCACAACATAGTAAATTGATGTAAAGTTATGGATCCATTTATGATTTTCACTCAGTTTGAAAGAGTTCCTGTCGTGTGGTTAAACTTTGTGTTACGGAGGGTTAACTGGGGTTCTGGCTACTAGTTAGGCTTGGTCATTCAGTCATCTGGTTCATGAAATAGGAAGCTAAGAGATCTGTGTTTTAGTTTTACTGTTTGTTTTTGTTCCATAGAATAAGAAATGTTTCATTAATATTAGTAATAGAGTAGCTGTTTCTCTAAACAGTGTGTGTCAGTTTGCACTGCAGGTGTGCCAGGTAGAGACCATTTAAGAACCCAAAAATATGCTGTCATTTACTGCCGTGGCTAATTTCTGTTAACCTTGTCTCTCACTCACTTTGATGAGCAAAATGTTCATACATAAAGCATACATTTCTGATTGGTCAGAAGAAGCTTCTTAACATATAAGGTATAAAGAAAGTCAGAAAGTTAGGCACTTAGGTCAGCCTTAGGCAGTTAACCAAGACCATAATCCGATAAGAAGCTATTCCCTTTCATGTTGCTAAATCACATGTAGGATACATGAGTTACACCTCCACTTAAGAGACCTTAAAGAGACCTTGGCCAGCCAGGAGTGTAGAAAACCGTAAAACAGTTCTTGAGGACCTAATTGTTAACTCTTAACAGGCAAAGGTTCCTTCAGTCCTATGAGAAATATTTTAGAATTGAACTAAAGTGTGTTTCCAATACAGGAGTCTGTCAGGGCCTGTTGGAGAGGCCCTGGATGAGAACCCCTGGCTGCAGTTCCACATCCCCCTGAAAGTAAATAGAGCCATAAGCACTGAGCTAAGGACACTGCTCCAGGACATGCTGGCTGTCGATCCTGACCAGCGACCAGAAGCCATCCAGCTGAAGAAGCAAGTCAGGCAAGCCATGGCACGAGAGAAAACATCTTTGTAGTGACTGATAGCAAGATGTCCTCGACCAAGGGCAATTCGTCTGAGTAAAGTCTGATTTCATTTTTATGTCCCGAAAGGCCACTGCCTTTGTGCTGTAGATTTCTGATTTAGACGGGCATTTCTATGGACAACTTTGACTTTTCTGTGGGTCCAATGAAAATAAGTTTTTTAACTTATTCTTTGTTACAGTTTTCGAAAGTTTAAAGACATTCACTGAGTTGACGATAAAGGAAAAGTTTCATCTTTCACCTCTTGGAAGGTAGGCCGGTCAGAGGTACAATATATGTCTTCATGTCTTCATCCTCCATGTTTGTAACTACAGGTTTCACAGTGTTGAGCTAAGACACAAAAACACCTACAAATGGCAGATCCAAATGTATAAACCTGGGCTGAAAAAGTGTGTACAGTATATACTCTGTGTAGGTCTGATAAAAGTATTCGAGTCAAAGTGTCATATGGATACAAATTCTCATGATTTTGTATTGTGTGTTTTTTCTCTGTTCTGCTTTATTGAAAGAAATCAGATGCTCTTCCTGAAACTTACCTTAGCTGATTCTTCAGCTAAACCAGACAGACTTCTGAAATTCTCAAATATTATCAAATCTTGTTGGTGCAGAGGTGGTGGAGCCCATTACCAACAGACTCACAGCTGAAATTGCTGTGAAAAGGGCTTCTACCAAATATTAACATGTGGGTGAAAATGTATACAATTGTAATATTTCCTTTTTTCCCTTTGAAAGTATAACATATGTGGTGTGAGAAAGAGGTCCTCATTTAATTGCATGAAACTCTGGCACTGGCGCAACAAACTGAACAAAGTTCAAGGGGGTATACGCTTTCTGTAGACACTTTATTTCCTCTTTTTCCATACTCTAAGAAATGATTTGGGAAACCTGTGGGACACTGGAGGTCATTATACATGAGCCTCTTTCTGCACCTTTTAAGCCATTGAAACCTAGTTGCCTTGTTACAAGGTCTAATATTACAGTAGGTGTGGTTTCCGTCTCCTAATTTCTGAGAATGATCAAATTGGGGAATAAGTTGTAGGGAATACCACTCTTGCACTTCTAAGAAAAGACTATCTCAAATGAAACTCGCTATAGAAAGACATCTTGTTGAAAAATTCTTTATTTTTTGTCATTTCTAAAGAAAAAACATTCATCAAGTCCTTCACAAATGTTTTGTTTGTGACTTTCTCTGTTGTTCCCTTTCACACTCAACTGAACTAAGTGTTATGTCTTGTAAACGTAATCAAACATTTCACTTAGGTGTGTGGGTTAACACAAACCCATATTGTATGAAACATTCAGTTTTTCATTCAAGTTTTTTCTAACAATTGCATCCATGCTAGGACTACAGTAAACAACACTTTTTACTAAAGTAAATGAAATTGTTCATTAAACAAGACACATTGTTTTAAATGTATGCAATACGACGACACTAAAAACAACACTGAAACTTTTCATTGAAATACTGGACGAGATTGTGCATATTCAATGGATTTCTCCTGGTGCTTTTTTTCATCAGTCTTTTCATATTCTTGTTCTCTACTCAGGTGTCTCCTGTTCTTTTGGTGATGTCTGCTGTACACACATGGTATCATACACTTGAGCAAAGTGTGATACCACCGTTTGTTCTTCTCCTAAAATAAAGATGAACATTGACAAAAGTCAGAAGCACTCTTTTCTTTGACAGACGAACAAAACAATGCAAGAATAACCATACTCTCTGTTCCTTACTCATTTCTACCTACCTGTTTGACCACTTTGTCTGCTTCAGTCAGGACAGGGTGCTGGGGCTGACTCTGAGCAATCTGAGAAGAGCTCTCTGTGATCTTCTCCCCTACAGTGGCTACATTGTACTCTGTTTGAAATCCAGGTATCGCCTCCGGTAAGTTCCTCAGTCCTTTTTGGGACTTGAAAGGGTAGAATCATTTTGTGACTACATTTCCTTGTCATGCACTGATATGTTCTGGTTTGTGTTCGATTACTGCAGGCGATCAAGTACTTTCTTTTTGTTCTAGATTGGCAGTGTTTGAGATGGTAGGAACTTGTCATATTCTCAACTCTGAATGCTCTGTAAACATACTATTTTAGCAATTCTTATCAATCTGAAAGCAGTGTTACCTGTATCATTTTTTGTCTTGGTAGTAGTATTGCAGCTCCAACATCAGCACTTAAATAATGGTTTGTGATGTTACTTGTCCTTGGAGTTAGTATACTCCTGAGAAGTCAAGAGAAATCTTACGTAAGCATTAATTATGTTTCACTTTTGAAAGCAAAGTACGTGTCAAGTACTTTGAAGGCATTTGTTGATACTTTTAAGCACTTTCGTTGATTATTATTATCCTTCAATTAGTTATTACAAGTCCAACATTCTCTACATGATCTCACTCCATATTCAGAATGTGGGAATACAATTGTTTTAAGGAAATGCCACTGAATAGATAGAAGCTGCACTCTACAAAGATGAATTTGCTAATTAATCAGTCAGGGACACAGCTTATACTTCAGTAGTCTTAGATCATGTAATGATGATTATTGTACTTTATAACTAGCAAAATCCCCATATCCTGTTCATTGCCTCTTTTTCAGTTATGTGGATTGACTTATCCCTGAAGTGGTTAATTCTCACCTTGACATCTCATAGAACAACTGAATCTCTACCAAGGGTGAATGTGTCCTTCCTCTTAATGTCTAAAAGAAAAGGTTAAAATTCATTGAAGCAAAATGCAACAACCCAAAATGTTGGGGAGGTCGTTTCCACAGTTATTTCATATGACAGTGCTTGGAGTGAAACTACATGACCATGGTGAAGAAGAAAAAACACTTTACCTTGTTCCTCCTGACTGATGTCCTTATGCGTGTTTTGCACAGTTGAGCGTTTTGTGTCTTGTCGTCTGTGTAGGCAACAGCCCTCTTCCCTGGGATAGAACTAGATGATATTTAGACACGTTAATTTGACTTCTCCATTGCTCACATTGATGTGGATATGATTATAATGCTCTGTTTTGTGGGCTTCCCAAGAAAACAATAAATCCCTTACTACTTGTTCGAAATGCAGTAGCACAGATCCTAACAAATACAAGAAAGAGAATATCATTCCTGTTTTGAAAAAAACTTCACTGGTCACCTGTATTATCTAGGATAAATTTGAAAGTTCTTTTACTTGTTTTTAAAGCTTTAAGCGACCTAGCACGTCTGTACCTTACTGAATGTCTGTCTTCATATGTTCCTATACGTGACCTGAGATCTGCACATACTGGCCTACTGCAAATACCACATGTGAAATGCAGAAAGAGCGGAGAGGCTGCTTTTTGTTTTTATGCTTCTAAATTATGAAACTCACTTCCACTTTTTATTAGGCAGTCAAGCTCGGTACATTGTTTTAAAAAAGATTTGAAAACGTTGCTTTTAGTTAAAGTGGTTCTTTGTTCTTTCTATTTCTGTTTCTTTTTTTAGTTCTCTTTAATTGTTCTTATTTTATTACGACTTTCCTAATTTTTATTTATTTAATTGACATGTATGTTGCTTTACTGTATTGCTGTATTTTCCTTTACAACTGAAAGTATATCTCTCAATTTTAATATTTTATTTTTACGCTTGGTTTTTAAAGCACCAAAGCACTATTTGTATGAAAGGTGCTCTATAGATAAAGTTTATCATTATTATTTTTAATATTATTATTATACTTTGTTACATTTTTGGTTAGGACAAAGATTCTAGTAGAGGTGGCCTCTTTTACCCCGTTCCAAAAAATTGGAAAACTACCTTCAGAATACACTGACAATGACCATCTACTGTCTCCTCTAACTGTGTATTGTCATCATGCATATCTTGTGTATTATTTATTGTAGTTGGTTTTGTCATTCTGTAAAGAAGCCACCTTTCAAGGCACTATATAAAATAATGTTTGTTATTATTATTTACATTTTTCATCGTAAAATCTTGCGAAGAGTCTTAAGAGAATAACAAAGAACACGTTGCTCTTACCTTTCCATTCCAAGAAATGCCCTCAGCTCGGATTGCAGAGATTGACCTCTCTGTCTCAAATTCTGAGAAACATAGACTCGATTGAAAAATGACCATTTCCTAAGATTCACATAACATCACCAGTCAACATTTGCCACTTGACATCAATAGAAACCATAGAGTACATGACATTTCCAATCAGTTTTCTTTCAAGGTACAATACCAATCGCCTTGCCAGAAGAGTTATACTGCGGTAGATAAATATTACAAATGTCAGATACACGCAGAGTTGTTTGGATTACTATGAAAAGATTGGCAAATATATTTATGTTCATTATATTTCTTGGAGTGACAGAGCTAAAGAGAAAACAATACTTACCTTTATCTCTGCAGACAGGATCGCAAGGGATTCCCTTATACTGGGTTCCTATGTAACAAATAATACATTATTCAAAAAACATGATATTTCTCTGTCCATTGGCAGCATGATTGTTTATCATTACAGTTTTAGTTAGCTTTAATTTTGTAAACCCCAAGTAAACATAGTTTGTGCCTTTCTCTGAACTTTTTGGCATTTCAATTCAGTTGTTTGTAAGCTTATTTTACAGTTGCTAGGTTGATGAAGTTCCTGAACTGTGCAGTATTTCTTTTGGGTTTGGTGCGAATCATATTCTAGCGGTTGGGGGAAAAAAGCACAGGTGCCATCCCACCATTAAACCCTGAAACTTACCTTAGCCGATTCTTCAACTAAACCAGACATGTTAACTAAGTGTTACAGTATGTTTCAAAGTGTGTATTTTAGCAAACACAACTGAAGTTCTGTTGTCTCCTTGGAGACACCTGGAACTGGTGTGATGCTGGTTCTATGACATCATTCGTTCTAAATGTAAATGCAGGTATTGGCACAACATAGTAAATTGATGTAAACTTATGGATCCATTTATGATTTTCACTCAGTTTGAAAGAGTTCCTGTCGTGTGGTTAAACTTTGTGTTACGGAGGGTTAACTGGGGTTCTGGCTACTAGTTAGGCTTGGTCATTCAGTCATCTGGTTCATGAAATAGGAAGCTAAGAGATCTGTGTTTTAGTTTTACTGTTTGTTTTTGTTCCATAGAATAAGAAATGTTTCATTAATATTAGTAATAGAGTAGCTGTTTCTCTAAACAGTGTGTGTCAGTTTTCACTGCAGGTGTGCCAGGTAGAGACCATTTAAGAACCCAAAAATATGCTGTCATTTACTGCCGTGGCTAATTTCTGTTAACCTTGTCTCTCACTCACTTTGATGAGCAAAATGTTCATACATAAAGCATACATTTCTGATTGGTCAGAAGAAGCTTCTTAACATATAAGGTATAAAGAAAGTCAGAAAGTTAGGCACTTAGGTCAGCCTTAGGCAGTTAACCAAGACCATAATCCGATAAGAAGCTATTCCCTTTCATGTTGCTAAATCACATGTAGGATACATGAGTTACACCTCCACTTAAGAGACCTTAAAGAGACCTTGGCCAGCCAGGAGTGTAGAAAACCGTAAAACAGTTCTTGAGGACCTAATTGTTAACTCTTAACAGGCAAAGGTTCCTTCAGTCCTATGAGAAATATTTTAGAATTGAACTAAAGAGTGTTTCCGATACAGGAGCATATGTCTGTCAGGGCCTGTTGGAGAGGCCCTGGATGAGAACCCCTGGCTGCAGTTCCACATCCCCCTGAAAGTAAATAGAGCCATAAGCACTGAGCTAAGGACACTGCTCCAGGACATGCTGGCTGTCGATCCTGACCAGCGACCAGAAGCCATCCAGCTGAAGAAGCAAGTCAGGCAAGCCATGGCACGAGAGAAAACATCTTTGTAGTGACTGATAGCAAGATGTCCGTGACCAAGGGCAATTCGTCTGAGTAAAGTCTGATTTCATTTTTATGTCCCGAAAGGCCACTGCCTTTGTGCTGTAGATTTCTGATTTAGACGGGCATTTCTATGGACAACTTTGACTTTTCTGTGGGTCCAATGAAAATAAGTTTTTTAACTTATTCTTTGTTACAGTTTTCGAAAGTTTAAAGACATTCACTGAGTTGACGATAAAGGAAAAGTTTCATCTTTCACCTCTTGGAAGGTAGGCCGGTCAGAGGTACAATATATGTCTTCATGTCTTCATCCTCCATGTTTGTAACTACAGGTTTCACAGTGTTGAGCTAAGACACAAAAACACCTACAAATGGCAGTTCCAAATGTATAAACCTGGGCTGAAAAAGTGTGTACAGTATATACTCTGTGTAGGTCTGATAAAAGTATTCGAGTCAAAGTGTCATATGGATACAAATTCTCATGATTTTGTATTGTGTGTTTTTTCTCTGTTCTGCTTTATTGAAAGAAATCAGATGCTCTTCCTGAAACGTACCTTAGCTGATTCTTCAGCTAAACCAGACAGACTTCTGAAATTCTCAAATATTATCAAATCTTGTTGGTGCAGAGGTGGTGGAGCCCATTACCAACAGACTCACAGCTGAAATTGCTGTGAAAAGGGCTTCTACCAAATATTAACATGTGGGTGAAAATGTATACAATTGTAATATTTCCTTTTTTCCCTTTGAAAGTATAACATATGTGGTGTGAGAAAGAGGTCCTCATTTAATTGCATGAAACTCTGGCACTGGCGCAACAAACTGAACAAAGTTCAAGGGGGTATACGCTTTCTGTAGACACTTTATTTCCTCTTTTTCCATACTCTAAGAAATGATTTGGGAAACCTGTGGGACACTGGAGGTCATTATACATGAGCCTCTTTCTGCACCTTTTAAGCCATTGAAACCTAGTTGCCTTGTTACAAGGTCTAATATTACAGTAGGTGTGGTTTCCGTCTCCTAATTTCTGAGAATGATCAAATTGGGGAATAAGTTGTAGGGAATACCACTCTTGCACTTCTAAGAAAAGACTATCTCAAATGAAACTCGCTATAGAAAGACATCTTGTTGAAAAATTCTTTATTTTTTGTCATTTCTAAAGAAAAAACATTCATCAAGTCCTTCACAAATGTTTTGTTTGTGACTTTCTCTGTTGTTCCCTTTCACACTCAACTGAACTATGTGTTATGTCTTGTAAACGTAATCAAACATTTCACTTAGGTGTGTGGGTTAACACAAACCCATATTGTATGAAACATTCAGTTTTTCATTCAAGTTTTTTCTAACAATTGCATCCATGCTAGGACTACAGTAAACAACACTTTTTACTAAAGTAAATCAAATTGTTCATTAAACAAGACACATTGTTTTAAATGTATGCAATACGACGACACTAAAAACAACACTGAAACTTTTCATTGAAATACTGGACGAGATTGTGCATATTCAATGGATTTCTCCTGGTGCTTTTTTTCATCAGTCTTTTCATATTCTTGTTCTCTACTCAGGTGTCTCCTGTTCCTTTGGTGATGTCTGCTGTACACACATGGTATCATACACTTGAGCAAAGTGTGATACCACCGTTTGTTCTTCTCCTAAAATAAAGATGAACATTGACAAAAGTCAGAAGCACTCTTTTCTTTGACAGACGAACAAAACAATGCAAGAATAAACATACTCTCTGTTCCTTACTTATTTCTACCTACCTGTCTGACCACTTTGTCTGCTTCAGTCAGGACAGGGTGCTGGGGCTGACTCTGAGCAATCTGAGAAGAGCTCTCTGTGATCTTCTCCCCTACAGTGGCTACATTGTACTCTGTTTGAAATCCAGGTATCGCCTCCGGTAAGTTCCTCTGTCCTTTTTGGGACTTGAAAGGGTAGAATCATTTTGTGACTACATTTCCTTGTCATGCACTGATATGTTCTGGTTTGTGTTCGATTACTGCAGGCGTTCAAGTACTTTCTTTTTTTTCTAGATTGGCAGTGTTTGAGATGGTAGGAACTTGTCATATTCTCAACTCTGAATGCTCTGTAAACATACTATTTTAGCAATTCTTAGAAATCTGAAAGCAGTGTTACCTGTATCATTTTTTGTCTTGGTAGTAGTATTGCAGCTCCAACATCAGCACTTAAATAATGGTTTGTGATGTTACTTGTCCTTGGAGTTAGTATACTCCTGAGAAGTCAAGAGAAATCTTACGTAAGCATTAATTATGTTTCACTTTTGAAAGCAAAGTACGTGTCAAGTACTTTGAAGGCATTTGTTGATACTTTTAAGCACTTTCGTTGATTATTATTATCCTTCAATTAGTTATTACAAGTCCAACATTCTCTACATGATCTCACTCCATATTCAGAATGTGGGAATACAATTGTTTTAAGGAAATACCACTGAATAGATAGTAGCTGCACTCTACAAAGATGAATTTACTAATTAATCAGTCAGGGACACAGCTTATACTTCAGTAGTCTTAGATCATGTAATGATGATTATTGTACTTTATAACTAGCAAAATCCCCATATCCTGTTCATTGCCTCTTTTTCAGTTATGTGGATTGACTTATCCCTGAAGTGGTTAATTCTCACCTTGACATCTCATAGAACAACTGAATCTCTACCAAGGGTGAATGTGTCCTTCCTCTTAATGTCTAAAAGAAAAGGTTAAAATTCATTGAAGCAAAATGCAACAACCCAAAATGTTGGGGAGGTCGTTTCCACAGTTATTTCATATGACAGTGCTTGGAGTGAAACTACATGACCATGGTGAAGAAGAAAAAACACTTTACCTTGTTCCTCCTGACTGATGTCCTTATGCGTGTTTTGCACAGTTGAGCGTTTTGTGTCTTGTCGTCTGTGTAGGCAACAGCCCTCTTCCCTGGGATAGAACTAGATGATATTTAGACACGTTAATTTGACTTCTCCATTGCTCACATTGATGTGGATATGATTATAATGCTCTGTTTTGTGGGCTTCCCAAGAAAACAATAAATCCCTTACTACTTGTTCGAAATGCAGTAGCACAGATCCTAACAAATACAAGAAAGAGAATATCATTCCTGTTTTGAAAAAAACTTCACTGGTCACCTGTATTATCTAGGATAAATTTGAAAGTTCTTTTACTTGTTTTTAAAGCTTTAAGCGACCTAGCACGTCTGTACCTTACTGAATGTCTGTCTTCATATGTTCCTATACGTGACCTGAGATCTGCACATACTGGCCTACTGCAAATACTACATGTGAAATGCAGAAAGAGCGGAGAGGCTGCTTTTTGTTTTTATGCTTCTAAATTATGAAACTCACTTCCACTTTTTATTAGGCAGTCAAGCTCGGTGCATTGTTTTAAAAAAGATTTGAAAACGTTGCTTTTAGTTAAAGTGGTTCTTTGTTCTTTCTATTTCTGTTTTTTTTTTAGTTCTCTTTAATTGTTCTTATTTTATTACGACTTTCCTAATTTTTATTTATTTAATTGACATGTATGTTGCTTTACTGTATTGCTGTATTTTCCTTTACAACTGAAAGTATATCTCTCAATTTTAATATTTTATTTTTACGCTTGGTTTTTAAAGCACCAAAGCACTATTTGTATGAAAGGTGCTCTATAGATAAAGTTTATCATTATTATTTTTAATATTATTATTATACTTTGTTACATTTTTGGTTAGGACAAAGATTCTAGTAGAGGTGGCCTCTTTTACCCCGTTCCAAAAAATTGGAAAACTACCTTCAGAATACACTGACAATGACCATCTACTGTCTCCTCTAACTGTGTATTGTCATCATGCATATCTTGTGTATTATTTATTGTAGTTGGTTTTGTCATTCTGTAAAGAAGCCACCTTTCAAGGCACTATATCAAATAATGTTTGTTATTATTATTTACATTTTTCATCGTAAAATCTGGCGAAGAGTCTTAAGAGAATAACAAAGAACATGTTGCTCTTACCTTTCCATTCCAAGAAATGCCCTCAGCTCGGATTGCAGAGATTGACCTCTCTGTCTCAAATTCTGAGAAACATAGACTCGATTGAAAAATGACCATTTCCTAAGATTCACATAACATCACCAGTCAACATTTGCCACTTGACATCAATAGAAACCATAGAGTACATGACATTTCCAATCAGTTTTCTTTCAAGGTACAATACCAATCGCCTTGCCAGAAGAGTTATACTGCGGTAGATAAATATTACAAATGTCAGATACACGCAGAGTTGTTTGGATTACTATGAAAAGATTGGCAAATATATTTATGTTCATTATATTTCTTGGAGTGACAGAGCTAAAGAGAAAACAATACTTACCTTTATCTCTGCAGACAGGATCGCAAGGGATTCCCTTATACTGGGTTCCTATGTAACAAATAATACATTATTCAAAAAACATGATATTTCTCTGTCCATTGGCAGCATGATTGTTTATCATTACAGTTTTAGTTAGCTTTAATTTTGTAAACCCCAAGTAAACATAGTTTGTGCCTTTCTCTGAACTTTTTGGCATTTCAATTCAGTTGTTTGTAAGCTTATTTTACAGTTGCTAGGTTGATGAAGTTCCTGAACTGTGCAGTATTTCTTTTGGGTTTGGTGCGAATCATATTCTAGCGGTTGGGGGAAAAAAGCACAGGTGCCATCCCACCATTAAACCCTGAAACTTACCTTAGCCGATTCTTCAACTAAACCAGACATGTTAACTAAGTGTTACAGTATGTTTCAAAGTGTGTATTTTAGCAAACACAACTGAAGTTCTGTTGTCTCCTTGGAGACACCTGGAACTGGTGTGATGCTGGTTCTATGACATCATTCGTTCTAAATGTAAATGCAGGTATTGGCACAACATAGTAAATTGATGTAAAGTTATGGATCCATTTATGATTTTCACTCAGTTTGAAAGAGTTCCTGTTGTGTGGTTAAACTTTGTGTTACGGAGGGTTAACTGGGGTTCTGGCTACTAGTTAGGCTTGGTCATTCAGTCATCTGGTTCATGAAATAGGAAGCTAAGAGATCTGTGTTTTAGTTTTACTGTTTGTTTTTGTTCCATAGAATAAGAAATGTTTCATTAATATTAGTAATAGAGTAGCTGTTTCTCTAAACAGTGTGTGTCAGTTTGCACTGCAGGTGTGCCAGGTAGAGACCATTTAAGAACCCAAAAATATGCTGTCATTTACTGCCGTGGCTAATTTCTGTTAACCTTGTCTCTCACTCACTTTGATGAGCAAAATGTTCATACATAAAGCATACATTTCTGATTGGTCAGAAGAAGCTTCTTAACATATAAGGTATAAAGAAAGTCAGAAAGTTAGGCACTTAGGTCAGCCTTAGGCAGTTAACCAAGACCATAATCCGATAAGAAGCTATTCCCTTTCATGTTGCTAAGTCACATGTAGGATACATGAGTTACACCTCCACTTAAGAGACCTTAAAGAGACCTTGGCCAGCCAGGAGTGTAGAAAATCGTAAAACAGTTCTTGAGGACCTAATTGTTAACTCTTAACAGGCAAAGGTTCCTTCAGTCCTATGAGAAATATTTTAGAATTGAACTAAAGTGTGTTTCCGATACAGGAGCATATGTCTGTCAGGGCCTGTTGGAGAGGCCCTGGATGAGAACCCCTGGCTGCAGTTCCACATCCCCCTGAAAGTAAATAGAGCCATAAGCACGGAGCTAAGGACACTGCTCCAGGACATGCTGGCTGTCGATCCTGACCAGCGACCAGAAGCCATCCAGCAGAAGAAGCAAGTCAGGCAAGCCATGGCACGAGAGAAAACATCTTTGTAGTGACTGATAGCAAGATGTCCGTGACCAAGGGCAATTCGTCTGAGTAAAGTCTGATTTCATTTTTATGTCCCGAAAGGCCACTGCCTTTGTGCTGTAGATTTCTGATTTAGACGGGCATTTCTATGGACAACTTTGACTTTTCTGTGGGTCCAATGAAAATAAGTTTTTTAACTTATTCTTTGTTACAGTTTTCGAAAGTTTAAAGACATTCACTGAGTTGACGATAAAGGAAAAGTTTCATCTTTCACCTCTTGGAAGGTAGGCCGGTCAGAGGTACAATATATGTCTTCATGTCTTCATCCTCCATGTTTGTAACTACAGGTTTCAAAGTGTTGAGCTAAGACACAAAAACACCTACAAATGGCAGTTCCAAATGTATCAAATGTATAAACCTGGGCTGAAAAAGTGTGTACAGTATATACTCTGTGTAGGTCTGATAAAAGTATTCGAGTCAAAGTGTCATATGGATACAAATTCTCATGATTTTGTATTGTGTGTTTTTTCTCTGTTCTGCTTTATTGAAAGAAATCAGATGCTCTTCCTGAAACTTACCTTAGCTGATTCTTCAGCTAAACCAGACAGACTTCTGAAATTCTCAAATATTATCAAATCTTGTTGGTTCAGAGGTGGTGGAGCCCATTACCAACAGACTCACAGCTGAAATTGCTGTGAAAAGGGCTTCTACCAAATATTAACATGTGGGTGAAAATGTATACAATTGTAATATTTCCTTTTTTCCCTTTGAAAGTATAACATATGTGGTGTGAGAAAGAGGTCCTCATTTAATTGCATGAAACTCTGGCACTGGCGCAACAAACTGAACAAAGTTCAAGGGGGTATACGCTTTCTGTAGACACTTTATTTCCTCTTTTTCCATACTCTAAGAAATGATTTGGGAAACCTGTGGGACACTGGAGGTCATTATACATGAGCCTCTTTCTGCACCTTTTAAGCCATTGAAACCTAGTTGCCTTGTTACAAGGTCTAATATTACAGTAGGTGTGGTTTCCGTCTCCTAATTTCTGAGAATGATCAAATTGGGGAATAAGTTGTAGGGAATACCACTCTTGCACTTCTAAGAAAAGACTATCTCAAATGAAACTCGCTATAGAAAGACATCTTGTTGAAAAATTCTTTATTTTTTGTCATTTCTAAAGAAAAAACATTCATCAAGTCCTTCACAAATGTTTTGTTTGTGACTTTCTCTGTTGTTCCCTTTCACACTCAACTGAACTATGTGTTATGTCTTGTAAACGTAATCAAACAAATTCACTTAGGTGTGTGGGTTAACACAAACCCATATTGTATGAAACATTCAGTTTTTCATTCAAGTTTTTTCTAACAATTGCATCCATGCTAGGACTACAGTAAACAACACTTTTTACTAAAGTAAATGAAATTGTTCATTAAACAAGACACATTGTTTTAAATGTATGCAATACGACGACACTAAAAACAACACTGAAACTTTTCATTGAAATACTGGACGAGGTTGTGCATATTCAATGGATTTCTCCTGGTGCTTTTTTTCATCAGTCTTTTCCTGTTCTTGTTCTCTACTCAGGTGTCTCCTGTTCCTTTGGTGATGTCTGCTGTACACACATGGTATCATACACTTGAGCAAAGTGTGATACCACCGTTTGTTCTTCTCCTAAAATAAAGATGAACATTGACAAAAGTCAGAAGCACTCTTTTCTTTGACAGACGAACAAAACAATGCAACAATAACCATACTCTCTGTTCCTTACTCATTTCTACCTACCTGTTTGACCACTTTGTCTGCTTCAGTCAGGACAGGGTGCTGGGGCTGACTCTGAGCAATCTGAGAAGAGCTCTCTGTGATCTTCTCCCCTACAGTGGCTACATTGTACTCTGTTTGAAATCCAGGTATCGCCTCCGGTAAGTTCCTCTGTCCTTTTTGGGACTTGAAAGGGCAGAATCATTTTGTGACTACATTTCCTTGTCATGCACTGATATGTTCTGGTTTGTGTTCGATTACTGCAGGCGTTCAAGTACTTTCTTTTTGTTCTAGATTGGCAGTGTTTGAGATGGTAGGAACTTGTCATATTCTCAACTCTGAATGCTCTGTAAACATACTATTTTAGCAATTCTTAGAAATCTGAAAGCAGTGTTACCTGTATCATTTTTTGTCTTGGTAGTAGTATTGCAGCTCCAACATCAGCACTTAAATAATGGTTTGTGATGTTACTTGTCCTTGGAGTTAGTATACTCCTGAGAAGTCAAGAGAAATCTTACGTAAGCATTAATTATGTTTCACTTTTGAAAGCAAAGTACGTGTCAAGTACTTTGAAGGCATTTGTTGATACTTTTAAGCACTTTCGTTGATTATTATTATCCTTCAATTAGTTATTACAAGTCCAACATTCTCTACATGATCTCACTCCATATTCAGAATGTGGGAATACAATTGTTTTAAGGAAATGCCACTGAATAGATAGTAGCTGCACTCTACAAAGATGAATTTGCTAATTAATCAGTCAGGGACACAGCTTATACTTCAGTAGTCTTAGATCATGTAATGATGATTATTGTACTTTATAACTAGCAAAATCCCCATATCCTGTTCATTGCCCCTTTTTCAGTTATGTGGATTGACTTATCCCTGAAGTGGTTAATTCTCACCTTGACATCTCATAGAACAACTGAATCTCTACCAAGGGTGAATGTGTCCTTCCTCTTGATGTCTAAAAGAAAAGGTTAAAATTCATTGAAGGAAAATGCAACAACCCAAAACGTTGGGGAGGTCGTTTCCACAATTATTTCATATGACAGTGCTTGGAGTGAAACTACATGACCATGGTGAAGAAGAAAAAACACTTTACCTTGTTCCTCCTGACTGATGTCCTTATGCGTGTTTTGCACAGTTGAGCGTTTTGTGTCTTGTCGTCTGTGTAGGCAACAGCCCTCTTCCCTGGGATAGAACTAGATGATATTTAGACACGTTAATTTGACTTCTCCATTGCTCACATTGATGTGGATATGATTATAATGCTCTGTTTTGTGGGCTTCCCAAGAAAACAATAAATCCCTTACTACTTGTTCGAAATGCAGTAGCACAGATCCTAACAAATACAAGAAAGAGAATATCATTCCTGTTTTGAAAAAACTTCACTGGTCACCTGTATTATCGAGGATAAATTTGAAAGTTCTTTTACTTGTTTTTAAAGCTTTAAGCGACCTAGCACGTCTGTACCTTACTGAATGTCTGTCTTCATATGTTCCTATACGTGACCTGAGATCTGCACATACTGGCCTACTGCAAATACCACATGTGAAATGCAGAAAGAGTGGAGAGGCTGCTTTTTGTTTTTATGCTTCCAAATTATGAAACTCACTTCCACTTTTTATTAGGCAGTCAAGCTCGGTACATTGTTTTAAAAAACATTTGAAAATGTTGCTTTTAGTTAAAGTGGTTCTTTGTTCTTTCTATTTCTGTTTCTTTTTTTAGTTCTCTTTAATTGTTCTTATTTTATTACGACTTTCCTAATTTGTATTTATTTAATTGACATGTATGTTGCTTTACTGTATTGCTGTATTTCCTTTACAACTGAAAGTATATCTCTCAATTTTAATATTTTATTTTTACGCTTGGTTTTTAAAGCACCAAAGCACTATTTGTATGAAAGGTGCTCTATAGATAAAGTTTATCATTATTATTTTTAATATTATTATTATACTTTGTTACATTTTTGGTTAGGACAAAGATTCTAGTAGAGGTGGCCTCTTTTACCCCGTTCCAAAAAATTGGAAAACTACCTTCAGAATACACTGACAATGACCATCTACTGTCTCCTCTAACTGTGTATTGTCATCATGCATATCTTGTGTATTATTTATTGTAGTTGGTTTTGTCATTCTGTAAAGAGGCCACCTTTCAAGGCACTATATAAAATAATGTTTGTTATTATTATTTACATTTTTCAGCGTTAAATCTGGCGAAGAGTCTTAAGAGAATATCAAAGAACAAGTTGCTCTTACCTTTCCATTCCAAGAAATGCCCTCAGCTCGGATTGCAGAGATTGACCTCTCTGTCTCAAATTCTGAGAAACATAGACTCGATTGAAAAATGACCATTTCCTAAGATTCACATAACATCACCAGTCAACATTTGCCACTTGCCATCAATAGAAACCATAGAGTACATGACATTTCCAATCAGTTTTCTTTCAAGGTACAATACCAATCGCCTTGTCAGAAGAGTTATACTGCGGTAGATAAATATTACAAATGTCAGATACACGCAGAGTTGTTTGGATTACTATGAAAAGATTGGCAAATATATTTATGTTCATTATATTTCTTGGAGTGACAGAGCTAAAGAGAAAACAATACTTACCTTTATCTCTGCAGACAGGATCGCAAGGGATTCCCTTATACTGGGTTCCTATGTAACAAATAATACATTATTCAAAAAACATGATATTTCTCTGTCCATTGGCAGCATGATTGTTTATCATTACAGTTTTAGTTAGCTTTAATTTTGTAAACCCCAAGTAAACATAGTTTGTGCCTTTCTCTGAACTTTTTGGCATTTCAATTCAGTTGTTTGTAAGCTTATTTTACAGTTGCTAGGTTGATGAAGTTCCTGAACTGTGCAGTATTTCTTTTGGGTTTGGTGCGAATCATATTCTAGCGGTTGGGGGAAAAAAGCACAGGTGCCATCCCACCATTAAACCCTGAAACTTACCTTAGCCGATTCTTCAACTAAACCAGACATGTTAACTAAGTGTTACAGTATGTTTCAAAGTGTGTATTTTAGCAAACACAACTGAAGTTCTGTTGTCTCCTTGGAGACACCTGGAACTGGTGTGATGCTGGTTCTATGACATCATTCGTTCTAAATGTAAATGCAGGTATTGGCACAACATAGTAAATTGATGTAAAGTTATGGATCCATTTATGATTTTCACTCAGTTTGAAAGAGTTCCTGTCGTGTGGTTAAACTTTGTGTTACGGAGGGTTAACTGGGGTTCTGGCTACTAGTTAGGCTTGGTCATTCAGTCATCTGGTTCATGAAATAGGAAGCTAAGAGATCTGTGTTTTAGTTTTACTGTTTGTTTTTGTTCCATAGAATAAGAAATTTTTCATTAAAATTAGTAATAGAGTAGCTGTTTCTCTAAACAGTGTGTGTCAGTTTGCACTGCAGGTGTGCCAGGTAGAGACCATTTAAGAACCCAAAAATATGCTGTCATTTACTGCCGTGGCTAATTTCTGTTAACCTTGTCTCTCACTCACTTTGATGAGCAAAATGTTCATACATAAAGCATACATTTCTGATTGGTCAGAAGAAGCTTCTTAACATATAAGGTATAAAGAAAGTCAGAAAGTTAGGCACTTAGGTCAGCCTTAGGCAGTTAACCAAGACCATAATCCGATAAGAAGCTATTCCCTTTCATGTTGCTAAATCACATGTAGGATACATGAGTTACACCTCCACTTAAGAGACCTTAAAGAGACCTTGGCCAGCCAGGAGTGTAGAAAACCGTAAAACAGTTCTTGAGGACCTAATTGTTAACTCTTAACAGGCAAAGGTTCCTTCAGTCCTATGAGAAATATTTTAGAATTGAACTAAAGTGTGTTTCCGATACAGGAGTCTGTCAGGGCCTGTTGGAGAGGCCCTGCATGAGAACCCCTGGCTGCAGTTCCACATCCCCCTGAAAGTAAATAGAGCCATAGGCACGGAGCTAAGGACACTGCTCCAGGACATGCTGGCTGTCGATCCTGACCAGCGACCAGAAGCCATCCAGCTGAAGAAGCAAGTCAGGCAAGCCATGGCACGAGAGAAAACATCTTTGTAGTGACTGATAGCAAGATGTCCTCGACCAAGGGCAATTCGTCTGAGTAAAGTCTGATTTCATTTTTATGTCCCGAAAGGCCACTGCCTTTGTGCTGTAGATTTCTGATTTAGACGGGCATTTCTATGGACAACTTTGACTTTTCTGTGGGTCCAATGAAAATAAGTTTTTTAACTTATTCTTTGTTACAGTTTTCGAAAGTTTAAAGACATTCACTGAGTTGACGATAAAGGAAAAGTTTCATCTTTCACCTCTTGGAAGGTAGGCCGGTCAGAGGTACAATATATGTCTTCATGTCTTCATCCTCCATGTTTGTAACTACAGGTTTCACAGTGTTGAGCTAAGACACAAAAACACCTACAAATGGCAGATCCAAATGTATAAACCTGGGCTGAAAAAGTGTGTACAGTATATACTCTGTGTAGGTCTGATAAAAGTATTCGAGTCAAAGTGTCATATGGATACAAATTCTCATGATTTTGTATTGTGTGTTTTTTCTCTGTTCTGCTTTATTGAAAGAAATCAGATGCTCTTCCTGAAACTTACCTTAGCTGATTCTTCAGCTAAACCAGACAGACTTCTGAAATTCTCAAATATTATCAAATCTTGTTGGTGCAGAGGTGGTGGAGCCCATTACCAACAGACTCACAGCTGAAATTGCTGTGAAAAGGGCTTCTACCAAATATTAACATGTGGGTGAAAATGTATACAATTGTAATATTTCCTTTTTTCCCTTTGAAAGTATAACATATGTGGTGTGAGAAAGAGGTCCTCATTTAATTGCATGAAACTCTGGCACTGGCGCAACAAACTGAACAAAGTTCAAGGGGGTATACGCTTTCTGTAGACACTTTATTTCCTCTTTTTCCATACTCTAAGAAATGATTTGGGAAACCTGTGGGACACTGGAGGTCATTATACATGAGCCTCTTTCTGCACCTTTTAAGCCATTGAAACCTAGTTGCCTTGTTACAAGGTCTAATATTACAGTAGGTGTGGTTTCCGTCTCCTAATTTCTGAGAATGATCAAATTGGGGAATAAGTTGTAGGGAATACCACTCTTGCACTTCTAAGAAAAGACTATCTCAAATGAAACTCGCTATAGAAAGACATCTTGTTGAAAAATTCTTTATTTTTTGTCATTTCTAAAGAAAAAACATTCATCAAGTCCTTCACAAATGTTTTGTTTGTGACTTTCTCTGTTGTTCCCTTTCACACTCAACTGAACTATGTGTTATGTCTTGTAAACGTAATCAAACATTTCACTTAGGTGTGTGGGTTAACACAAACCCATATTGTATGAAACATTCAGTTTTTCATTCAAGTTTTTTCTAACAATTGCATCCATGCTAGGACTACAGTAAACAACACTTTTTACTAAAGTAAATGAAATTGTTCATTAAACAAGACACATTGTTTTAAATGTATGCAATACGACGACACTAAAAACAACACTGAAACTTTTCATTGAAATACTGGACGAGATTGTGCATATTCAATGGATTTCTCCTGGTGCTTTTTTTCATCAGTCTTTTCATATTCTTGTTCTCTACTCAGGTGTCTCCTGTTCTTTTGGTGATGTCTGCTGTACACACATGGTATCATACACTTGAGCAAAGTGTGATACCACCGTTTGTTCTTCTCCTAAAATAAAGATGAACATTGACAAAAGTCAGAAGCACTCTTTTCTTTGACAGACGAACAAAACAATGCAAGAATAACCATACTCTCTGTTCCTTACTCATTTCTACCTACCTGTTTGACCACTTTGTCTGCTTCAGTCAGGACAGGGTGCTGGGGCTGACTCTGAGCAATCTGAGAAGAGCTCTCTGTGATCTTCTCCCCTACAGTGGCTACATTGTACTCTGTTTGAAATCCAGGTATCGCCTCCGGTAAGTTCCTCAGTCCTTTTTGGGACTTGAAAGGGTAGAATCATTTTGTGACTACATTTCCTTGTCATGCACTGATATGTTCTGGTTTGTGTTCGATTACTGCAGGCGATCAAGTACTTTCTTTTTGTTCTAGATTGGCAGTGTTTGAGATGGTAGGAACTTGTCATATTCTCAACTCTGAATGCTCTGTAAACATACTATTTTAGCAATTCTTATCAATCTGAAAGCAGTGTTACCTGTATCATTTTTTGTCTTGGTAGTAGTATTGCAGCTCCAACATCAGCACTTAAATAATGGTTTGTGATGTTACTTGTCCTTGGAGTTAGTATACTCCTGAGAAGTCAAGAGAAATCTTACGTAAGCATTAATTATGTTTCACTTTTGAAAGCAAAGTACGTGTCAAGTACTTTGAAGGCATTTGTTGATACTTTTAAGCACTTTCGTTGATTATTATTATCCTTCAATTAGTTATTACAAGTCCAACATTCTCTACATGATCTCACTCCATATTCAGAATGTGGGAATACAATTGTTTTAAGGAAATGCCACTGAATAGATAGAAGCTGCACTCTACAAAGATGAATTTGCTAATTAATCAGTCAGGGACACAGCTTATACTTCAGTAGTCTTAGATCATGTAATGATGATTATTGTACTTTATAACTAGCAAAATCCCCATATCCTGTTCATTGCCTCTTTTTCAGTTATGTGGATTGACTTATCCCTGAAGTGGTTAATTCTCACCTTGACATCTCATAGAACAACTGAATCTCTACCAAGGGTGAATGTGTCCTTCCTCTTAATGTCTAAAAGAAAAGGTTAAAATTCATTGAAGCAAAATGCAACAACCCAAAATGTTGGGGAGGTCGTTTCCACAGTTATTTCATATGACAGTGCTTGGAGTGAAACTACATGACCATGGTGAAGAAGAAAAAACACTTTACCTTGTTCCTCCTGACTGATGTCCTTATGCGTGTTTTGCACAGTTGAGCGTTTTGTGTCTTGTCGTCTGTGTAGGCAACAGCCCTCTTCCCTGGGATAGAACTAGATGATATTTAGACACGTTAATTTGACTTCTCCATTGCTCACATTGATGTGGATATGATTATAATGCTCTGTTTTGTGGGCTTCCCAAGAAAACAATAAATCCCTTACTACTTGTTCGAAATGCAGTAGCACAGATCCTAACAAATACAAGAAAGAGAATATCATTCCTGTTTTGAAAAAAACTTCACTGGTCACCTGTATTATCTAGGATAAATTTGAAAGTTCTTTTACTTGTTTTTAAAGCTTTAAGCGACCTAGCACGTCTGTACCTTACTGAATGTCTGTCTTCATATGTTCCTATACGTGACCTGAGATCTGCACATACTGGCCTACTGCAAATACCACATGTGAAATGCAGAAAGAGCGGAGAGGCTGCTTTTTGTTTTTATGCTTCTAAATTATGAAACTCACTTCCACTTTTTATTAGGCAGTCAAGCTCGGTACATTGTTTTAAAAAAGATTTGAAAACGTTGCTTTTAGTTAAAGTGGTTCTTTGTTCTTTCTATTTCTGTTTCTTTTTTTAGTTCTCTTTAATTGTTCTTATTTTATTACGACTTTCCTAATTTTTATTTATTTAATTGACATGTATGTTGCTTTACTGTATTGCTGTATTTTCCTTTACAACTGAAAGTATATCTCTCAATTTTAATATTTTATTTTTACGCTTGGTTTTTAAAGCACCAAAGCACTATTTGTATGAAAGGTGCTCTATAGATAAAGTTTATCATTATTATTTTTAATATTATTATTATACTTTGTTACATTTTTGGTTAGGACAAAGATTCTAGTAGAGGTGGCCTCTTTTACCCCGTTCCAAAAAATTGGAAAACTACCTTCAGAATACACTGACAATGACCATCTACTGTCTCCTCTAACTGTGTATTGTCATCATGCATATCTTGTGTATTATTTATTGTAGTTGGTTTTGTCATTCTGTAAAGAAGCCACCTTTCAAGGCACTATATCAAATAATGTTTGTTATTATTATTTACATTTTTCATCGTAAAATCTGGCGAAGAGTCTTAAGAGAATAACAAAGAACATGTTGCTCTTACCTTTCCATTCCAAGAAATGCCCTCAGCTCAGATTGCAGAGATTGACCTCTCTGTCTCAAATTCTGAGAAACATAGACTCGATTGAAAAATGACCATTTCCTAAGATTCACATAACATCACCAGTCAACATTTGCCACTTGACATCAATAGAAACCATAGAGTACATGACATTTCCAATCAGTTTTCTTTCAAGGTACAATACCAATCGCCTTGCCAGAAGAGTTATACTGCGGTAGATAAATATTACAAATGTCAGATACACGCAGAGTTGTTTGGATTACTATGAAAAGATTGGCAAATATATTTATGTTCATTATATTTCTTGGAGTGACAGAGCTAAAGAGAAAACAATACTTACCTTTATCTCTGCAGACAGGATCGCAAGGGATTCCCTTATACTGGGTTCCTATGTAACAAATAATACATTATTCAAAAAACATGATATTTCTCTGTCCATTGGCAGCATGATTGTTTATCATTACAGTTTTAGTTAGCTTTAATTTTGTAAACCCCAAGTAAACATAGTTTGTGCCTTTCTCTGAACTTTTTGGCATTTCAATTCAGTTGTTTGTAAGCTTATTTTACAGTTGCTAGGTTGATGAAGTTCCTGAACTGTGCAGTATTTCTTTTGGGTTTGGTGCGAATCATATTCTAGCGGTTGGGGGAAAAAAGCACAGGTGCCATCCCACCATTAAACCCTGAAACTTACCTTAGCCGATTCTTCAACTAAACCAGACATGTTAACTAAGTGTTACAGTATGTTTCAAAGTGTGTATTTTAGCAAACACAACTGAAGTTCTGTTGTCTCCTTGGAGACACCTGGAACTGGTGTGATGCTGGTTCTATGACATCATTCGTTCTAAATGTAAATGCAGGTATTGGCACAACATAGTAAATTGATGTAAAGTTATGGATCCATTTATGATTTTCACTCAGTTTGAAAGAGTTCCTGTCGTGTGGTTAAACTTTGTGTTACGGAGGGTTAACTGGGGTTCTGGCTACTAGTTAGGCTTGGTCATTCAGTCATCTGGTTCATGAAATAGGAAGCTAAGAGATCTGTGTTTTAGTTTTACTGTTTGTTTTTGTTCCATAGAATAAGAAATGTTTCATTAATATTAGTAATAGAGTAGCTGTTTCTCTAAACAGTGTGTGTCAGTTTGCACTGCAGGTGTGCCAGGTAGAGACCATTTAAGAACCCAAAAATATGCTGTCATTTACTGCCGTGGCTAATTTCTGTTAACCTTGTCTCTCACTCACTTTGATGAGCAAAATGTTCATACATAAAGCATACATTTCTGATTGGTCAGAAGAAGCTTCTTAACATATAAGGTATAAAGAAAGTCAGAAAGTTAGGCACTTAGGTCAGCCTTAGGCAGTTAACCAAGACCATAATCCGATAAGAAGCTATTCCCTTTCATGTTGCTAAATCACATGTAGGATACATGAGTTACACCTCCACTTAAGAGACCTTAAAGAGACCTTGGCCAGCCAGGAGTGTAGAAAACCGTAAAACAGTTCTTGAGGACCTAATTGTTAACTCTTAACAGGCAAAGGTTCCTTCAGTCCTATGAGAAATATTTTAGAATTGAACTAAAGTGTGTTTCCGATACAGGAGTCTGTCAGGGCCTGTTGGAGAGGCCCTGCATGAGAACCCCTGGCTGCAGTTCCACATCCCCCTGAAAGTAAATAGAGCCATAGGCACGGAGCTAAGGACACTGCTCCAGGACATGCTGGCTGTCGATCCTGACCAGCGACCAGAAGCCATCCAGCTGAAGAAGCAAGTCAGGCAAGCCATGGCACGAGAGAAAACATCTTTGTAGTGACTGATAGCAAGATGTCCTCGACCAAGGGCAATTCGTCTGAGTAAAGTCTGATTTCATTTTTATGTCCCGAAAGGCCACTGCCTTTGTGCTGTAGATTTCTGATTTAGACGGGCATTTCTATGGACAACTTTGACTTTTCTGTGGGTCCAATGAAAATAAGTTTTTTAACTTATTCTTTGTTACAGTTTTCGAAAGTTTAAAGACATTCACTGAGTTGACGATAAAGGAAAAGTTTCATCTTTCACCTCTTGGAAGGTAGGCCGGTCAGAGGTACAATATATGTCTTCATGTCTTCATCCTCCATGTTTGTAACTACAGGTTTCACAGTGTTGAGCTAAGACACAAAAACACCTACAAATGGCAGATCCAAATGTATAAACCTGGGCTGAAAAAGTGTGTACAGTATATACTCTGTGTAGGTCTGATAAAAGTATTCGAGTCAAAGTGTCATATGGATACAAATTCTCATGATTTTGTATTGTGTGTTTTTTCTCTGTTCTGCTTTATTGAAAGAAATCAGATGCTCTTCCTGAAACTTACCTTAGCTGATTCTTCAGCTAAACCAGACAGACTTCTGAAATTCTCAAATATTATCAAATCTTGTTGGTGCAGAGGTGGTGGAGCCCATTACCAACAGACTCACAGCTGAAATTGCTGTGAAAAGGGCTTCTACCAAATATTAACATGTGGGTGAAAATGTATACAATTGTAATATTTCCTTTTTTCCCTTTGAAAGTATAACATATGTGGTGTGAGAAAGAGGTCCTCATTTAATTGCATGAAACTCTGGCACTGGCGCAACAAACTGAACAAAGTTCAAGGGGGTATACGCTTTCTGTAGACACTTTATTTCCTCTTTTTCCATACTCTAAGAAATGATTTGGGAAACCTGTGGGACACTGGAGGTCATTATACATGAGCCTCTTTCTGCACCTTTTAAGCCATTGAAACCTAGTTGCCTTGTTACAAGGTCTAATATTACAGTAGGTGTGGTTTCCGTCTCCTAATTTCTGAGAATGATCAAATTGGGGAATAAGTTGTAGGGAATACCACTCTTGCACTTCTAAGAAAAGACTATCTCAAATGAAACTCGCTATAGAAAGACATCTTGTTGAAAAATTCTTTATTTTTTGTCATTTCTAAAGAAAAAACATTCATCAAGTCCTTCACAAATGTTTTGTTTGTGACTTTCTCTGTTGTTCCCTTTCACACTCAACTGAACTATGTGTTATGTCTTGTAAACGTAATCAAACATTTCACTTAGGTGTGTGGGTTAACACAAACCCATATTGTATGAAACATTCAGTTTTTCATTCAAGTTTTTTCTAACAATTGCATCCATGCTAGGACTACAGTAAACAACACTTTTTACTAAAGTAAATGAAATTGTTCATTAAACAAGACACATTGTTTTAAATGTATGCAATACGACGACACTAAAAACAACACTGAAACTTTTCATTGAAATACTGGACGAGATTGTGCATATTCAATGGATTTCTCCTGGTGCTTTTTTTCATCAGTCTTTTCATATTCTTGTTCTCTACTCAGGTGTCTCCTGTTCTTTTGGTGATGTCTGCTGTACACACATGGTATCATACACTTGAGCAAAGTGTGATACCACCGTTTGTTCTTCTCCTAAAATAAAGATGAACATTGACAAAAGTCAGAAGCACTCTTTTCTTTGACAGACGAACAAAACAATGCAAGAATAACCATACTCTCTGTTCCTTACTCATTTCTACCTACCTGTTTGACCACTTTGTCTGCTTCAGTCAGGACAGGGTGCTGGGGCTGACTCTGAGCAATCTGAGAAGAGCTCTCTGTGATCTTCTCCCCTACAGTGGCTACATTGTACTCTGTTTGAAATCCAGGTATCGCCTCCGGTAAGTTCCTCAGTCCTTTTTGGGACTTGAAAGGGTAGAATCATTTTGTGACTACATTTCCTTGTCATGCACTGATATGTTCTGGTTTGTGTTCGATTACTGCAGGCGATCAAGTACTTTCTTTTTGTTCTAGATTGGCAGTGTTTGAGATGGTAGGAACTTGTCATATTCTCAACTCTGAATGCTCTGTAAACATACTATTTTAGCAATTCTTATCAATCTGAAAGCAGTGTTACCTGTATCATTTTTTGTCTTGGTAGTAGTATTGCAGCTCCAACATCAGCACTTAAATAATGGTTTGTGATGTTACTTGTCCTTGGAGTTAGTATACTCCTGAGAAGTCAAGAGAAATCTTACGTAAGCATTAATTATGTTTCACTTTTGAAAGCAAAGTACGTGTCAAGTACTTTGAAGGCATTTGTTGATACTTTTAAGCACTTTCGTTGATTATTATTATCCTTCAATTAGTTATTACAAGTCCAACATTCTCTACATGATCTCACTCCATATTCAGAATGTGGGAATACAATTGTTTTAAGGAAATGCCACTGAATAGATAGAAGCTGCACTCTACAAAGATGAATTTGCTAATTAATCAGTCAGGGACACAGCTTATACTTCAGTAGTCTTAGATCATGTAATGATGATTATTGTACTTTATAACTAGCAAAATCCCCATATCCTGTTCATTGCCTCTTTTTCAGTTATGTGGATTGACTTATCCCTGAAGTGGTTAATTCTCACCTTGACATCTCATAGAACAACTGAATCTCTACCAAGGGTGAATGTGTCCTTCCTCTTAATGTCTAAAAGAAAAGGTTAAAATTCATTGAAGCAAAATGCAACAACCCAAAATGTTGGGGAGGTCGTTTCCACAGTTATTTCATATGACAGTGCTTGGAGTGAAACTACATGACCATGGTGAAGAAGAAAAAACACTTTACCTTGTTCCTCCTGACTGATGTCCTTATGCGTGTTTTGCACAGTTGAGCGTTTTGTGTCTTGTCGTCTGTGTAGGCAACAGCCCTCTTCCCTGGGATAGAACTAGATGATATTTAGACACGTTAATTTGACTTCTCCATTGCTCACATTGATGTGGATATGATTATAATGCTCTGTTTTGTGGGCTTCCCAAGAAAACAATAAATCCCTTACTACTTGTTCGAAATGCAGTAGCACAGATCCTAACAAATACAAGAAAGAGAATATCATTCCTGTTTTGAAAAAAACTTCACTGGTCACCTGTATTATCTAGGATAAATTTGAAAGTTCTTTTACTTGTTTTTAAAGCTTTAAGCGACCTAGCACGTCTGTACCTTACTGAATGTCTGTCTTCATATGTTCCTATACGTGACCTGAGATCTGCACATACTGGCCTACTGCAAATACCACATGTGAAATGCAGAAAGAGCGGAGAGGCTGCTTTTTGTTTTTATGCTTCTAAATTATGAAACTCACTTCCACTTTTTATTAGGCAGTCAAGCTCGGTACATTGTTTTAAAAAAGATTTGAAAACGTTGCTTTTAGTTAAAGTGGTTCTTTGTTCTTTCTATTTCTGTTTCTTTTTTTAGTTCTCTTTAATTGTTCTTATTTTATTACGACTTTCCTAATTTTTATTTATTTAATTGACATGTATGTTGCTTTACTGTATTGCTGTATTTTCCTTTACAACTGAAAGTATATCTCTCAATTTTAATATTTTATTTTTACGCTTGGTTTTTAAAGCACCAAAGCACTATTTGTATGAAAGGTGCTCTATAGATAAAGTTTATCATTATTATTTTTAATATTATTATTATACTTTGTTACATTTTTGGTTAGGACAAAGATTCTAGTAGAGGTGGCCTCTTTTACCCCGTTCCAAAAAATTGGAAAACTACCTTCAGAATACACTGACAATGACCATCTACTGTCTCCTCTAACTGTGTATTGTCATCATGCATATCTTGTGTATTATTTATTGTAGTTGGTTTTGTCATTCTGTAAAGAAGCCACCTTTCAAGGCACTATATCAAATAATGTTTGTTATTATTATTTACATTTTTCATCGTAAAATCTGGCGAAGAGTCTTAAGAGAATAACAAAGAACATGTTGCTCTTACCTTTCCATTCCAAGAAATGCCCTCAGCTCAGATTGCAGAGATTGACCTCTCTGTCTCAAATTCTGAGAAACATAGACTCGATTGAAAAATGACCATTTCCTAAGATTCACATAACATCACCAGTCAACATTTGCCACTTGACATCAATAGAAACCATAGAGTACATGACATTTCCAATCAGTTTTCTTTCAAGGTACAATACCAATCGCCTTGCCAGAAGAGTTATACTGCGGTAGATAAATATTACAAATGTCAGATACACGCAGAGTTGTTTGGATTACTATGAAAAGATTGGCAAATATATTTATGTTCATTATATTTCTTGGAGTGACAGAGCTAAAGAGAAAACAATACTTACCTTTATCTCTGCAGACAGGATCGCAAGGGATTCCCTTATACTGGGTTCCTATGTAACAAATAATACATTATTCAAAAAACATGATATTTCTCTGTCCATTGGCAGCATGATTGTTTATCATTACAGTTTTAGTTAGCTTTAATTTTGTAAACCCCAAGTAAACATAGTTTGTGCCTTTCTCTGAACTTTTTGGCATTTCAATTCAGTTGTTTGTAAGCTTATTTTACAGTTGCTAGGTTGATGAAGTTCCTGAACTGTGCAGTATTTCTTTTGGGTTTGGTGCGAATCATATTCTAGCGGTTGGGGGAAAAAAGCACAGGTGCCATCCCACCATTAAACCCTGAAACTTACCTTAGCCGATTCTTCAACTAAACCAGACATGTTAACTAAGTGTTACAGTATGTTTCAAAGTGTGTATTTTAGCAAACACAACTGAAGTTCTGTTGTCTCCTTGGAGACACCTGGAACTGGTGTGATGCTGGTTCTATGACATCATTCGTTCTAAATGTAAATGCAGGTATTGGCACAACATAGTAAATTGATGTAAACTTATGGATCCATTTATGATTTTCACTCAGTTTGAAAGAGTTCCTGTCGTGTGGTTAAACTTTGTGTTACGGAGGGTTAACTGGGGTTCTGGCTACTAGTTAGGCTTGGTCATTCAGTCATCTGGTTCATGAAATAGGAAGCTAAGAGATCTGTGTTTTAGTTTTACTGTTTGTTTTTGTTCCATAGAATAAGAAATGTTTCATTAATATTAGTAATAGAGTAGCTGTTTCTCTAAACAGTGTGTGTCAGTTTGCACTGCAGGTGTGCCAGGTAGAGACCATTTAAGAACCCAAAAATATGCTGTCATTTACTGCCGTGGCTAATTTCTGTTAACCTTGTCTCTCACTCACTTTGATGAGCAAAATGTTCATACATAAAGCATACATTTCTGATTGGTCAGAAGAAGCTTCTTAACATATAAGGTATAAAGAAAGTCAGAAAGTTAGGCACTTAGGTCAGCCTTAGGCAGTTAACCAAGACCATAATCCGATAAGAAGCTATTCCCTTTCATGTTGCTAAATCACATGTAGGATACATGAGTTACACCTCCACTTAAGAGACCTTAAAGAGACCTTGGCCAGCCAGGAGTGTAGAAAACCGTAAAACAGTTCTTGAGGACCTAATTGTTAACTCTTAACAGGCAAAGGTTCCTTCAGTCCTATGAGAAATATTTTAGAATTGAACTAAAGAGTGTTTCCGATACAGGAGCATATGTCTGTCAGGGCCTGTTGGAGAGGCCCTGGATGAGAACCCCTGGCTGCAGTTCCACATCCCCCTGAAAGTAAATAGAGCCATAAGCACTGAGCTAAGGACACTGCTCCAGGACATGCTGGCTGTCGATCCTGACCAGCGACCAGAAGCCATCCAGCTGAAGAAGCAAGTCAGGCAAGCCATGGCACGAGAGAAAACATCTTTGTAGTGACTGATAGCAAGATGTCCGTGACCAAGGGCAATTCGTCTGAGTAAAGTCTGATTTCATTTTTATGTCCCGAAAGGCCACTGCCTTTGTGCTGTAGATTTCTGATTTAGACGGGCATTTCTATGGACAACTTTGACTTTTCTGTGGGTCCAATGAAAATAAGTTTTTTAACTTATTCTTTGTTACAGTTTTCGAAAGTTTAAAGACATTCACTGAGTTGACGATAAAGGAAAAGTTTCATCTTTCACCTCTTGGAAGGTAGGCCGGTCAGAGGTACAATATATGTCTTCATGTCTTCATCCTCCATGTTTGTAACTACAGGTTTCACAGTGTTGAGCTAAGACACAAAAACACCTACAAATGGCAGTTCCAAATGTATAAACCTGGGCTGAAAAAGTGTGTACAGTATATACTCTGTGTAGGTCTGATAAAAGTATTCGAGTCAAAGTGTCATATGGATACAAATTCTCATGATTTTGTATTGTGTGTTTTTTCTCTGTTCTGCTTTATTGAAAGAAATCAGATGCTCTTCCTGAAACGTACCTTAGCTGATTCTTCAGCTAAACCAGACAGACTTCTGAAATTCTCAAATATTATCAAATCTTGTTGGTGCAGAGGTGGTGGAGCCCATTACCAACAGACTCACAGCTGAAATTGCTGTGAAAAGGGCTTCTACCAAATATTAACATGTGGGTGAAAATGTATACAATTGTAATATTTCCTTTTTTCCCTTTGAAAGTATAACATATGTGGTGTGAGAAAGAGGTCCTCATTTAATTGCATGAAACTCTGGCACTGGCGCAACAAACTGAACAAAGTTCAAGGGGGTATACGCTTTCTGTAGACACTTTATTTCCTCTTTTTCCATACTCTAAGAAATGATTTGGGAAACCTGTGGGACACTGGAGGTCATTATACATGAGCCTCTTTCTGCACCTTTTAAGCCATTGAAACCTAGTTGCCTTGTTACAAGGTCTAATATTACAGTAGGTGTGGTTTCCGTCTCCTAATTTCTGAGAATGATCAAATTGGGGAATAAGTTGTAGGGAATACCACTCTTGCACTTCTAAGAAAAGACTATCTCAAATGAAACTCGCTATAGAAAGACATCTTGTTGAAAAATTCTTTATTTTTTGTCATTTCTAAAGAAAAAACATTCATCAAGCCCTTCACAAATGTTTTGTTTGTGACTTTCTCTGTTGTTCCCTTTCACACTCAACTGAACTATGTGTTATGTCTTGTAAACGTAATCAAACATTTCACTTAGGTGTGTGGGTTAACACAAACCCATATTGTATGAAACATTCAGTTTTTCATTCAAGTTTTTTCTAACAATTGCATCCATGCTAGGACTACAGTAAACAACACTTTTTACTAAAGTAAATCAAATTGTTCATTAAACAAGACACATTGTTTTAAATGTATGAAATACGACGACACTAAAAACAACACTGAAACTTTTCATTGAAATACTGGACGAGATTGTGCATATTCAATGGATTTCTCCTGGTGCTTTTTTTCATCAGTCTTTTCATATTCTTGTTCTCTACTCAGGTGTCTCCTGTTCCTTTGGTGATGTCTGCTGTACACACATGGTATCATACACTTGAGCAAAGTGTGATACCACCGTTTGTTCTTCTCCTAAAATAAAGATGAACATTGACAAAAGTCAGAAGCACTCTTTTCTTTGACAGACGAACAAAACAATGCAAGAATAAACATACTCTCTGTTCCTTACTTATTTCTACCTACCTGTCTGACCACTTTGTCTGCTTCAGTCAGGACAGGGTGCTGGGGCTGACTCTGAGCAATCTGAGAAGAGCTCTCTGTGATCTTCTCCCCTACAGTGGCTACATTGTACTCTGTTTGAAATCCAGGTATCGCCTCCGGTAAGTTCCTCTGTCCTTTTTGGGACTTGAAAGGGTAGAATCATTTTGTGACTACATTTCCTTGTCATGCACTGATATGTTCTGGTTTGTGTTCGATTACTGCAGGCGTTCAAGTACTTTCTTTTTTTTCTAGATTGGCAGTGTTTGAGATGGTAGGAACTTGTCATATTCTCAACTCTGAATGCTCTGTAAACATACTATTTTAGCAATTCTTAGAAATCTGAAAGCAGTGTTACCTGTATCATTTTTTGTCTTGGTAGTAGTATTGTAGCTCCAACATCAGCACTTAAATAATGGTTTGTGATGTTACTTGTCCTTGGAGTTAGTATACTCCTGAGAAGTCAAGAGAAATCTTACGTAAGCATTAATTATGTTTCACTTTTGAAAGCAAAGTACGTGTCAAGTACTTTGAAGGCATTTGTTGATACTTTTAAGCACTTTCGTTGATTATTATTATCCTTCAATTAGTTATTACAAGTCCAACATTCTCTACATGATCTCACTCCATATTCAGAATGTGGGAATACAATTGTTTTAAGGAAATACCACTGAATAGATAGTAGCTGCACTCTACAAAGATGAATTTACTAATTAATCAGTCAGGGACACAGCTTATACTTCAGTAGTCTTAGATCATGTAATGATGATTATTGTACTTTATAACTAGCAAAATCCCCATATCCTGTTCATTGCCTCTTTTTCAGTTATGTGGATTGACTTATCCCTGAAGTGGTTAATTCTCACCTTGACATCTCATAGAACAACTGAATCTCTACCAAGGGTGAATGTGTCCTTCCTCTTAATGTCTAAAAGAAAAGGTTAAAATTCATTGAAGCAAAATGCAACAACCCAAAATGTTGGGGAGGTCGTTTCCACAGTTATTTCATATGACAGTGCTTGGAGTGAAACTACATGACCATGGTGAAGAAGAAAAAACACTTTACCTTGTTCCTCCTGACTGATGTCCTTATGCGTGTTTTGCACAGTTGAGCGTTTTGTGTCTTGTCGTCTGTGTAGGCAACAGCCCTCTTCCCTGGGATAGAACTAGATGATATTTAGACACGTTAATTTGACTTCTCCATTGCTCACATTGATGTGGATATGATTATAATGCTCTGTTTTGTGGGCTTCCCAAGAAAACAATAAATCCCTTACTACTTGTTCGAAATGCAGTAGCACAGATCCTAACAAATACAAGAAAGAGAATATCATTCCTGTTTTGAAAAAAACTTCACTGGTCACCTGTATTATCTAGGATAAATTTGAAAGTTCTTTTACTTGTTTTTAAAGCTTTAAGCGACCTAGCACGTCTGTACCTTACTGAATGTCTGTCTTCATATGTTCCTATACGTGACCTGAGATCTGCACATACTGGCCTACTGCAAATACTACATGTGAAATGCAGAAAGAGCGGAGAGGCTGCTTTTTGTTTTTATGCTTCTAAATTATGAAACTCACTTCCACTTTTTATTAGGCAGTCAAGCTCGGTGCATTGTTTTAAAAAAGATTTGAAAACGTTGCTTTTAGTTAAAGTGGTTCTTTGTTCTTTCTATTTCTGTTTTTTTTTTATTTCTCTTTAATTGTTCTTATTTTATTACGACTTTCCTAATTTTTATTTATTTAATTGACATGTATGTTGCTTTACTGTATTGCTGTATTTTCCTTTACAACTGAAAGTATATCTCTCAATTTTAATATTTTATTTTTACGCTTGCTTTTTAAAGCACCAAAGCACTATTTGTATGAAAGGTGCTCTATAGATAAAGTTTATCATTATTATTTTTAATATTATTATTATACTTTGTTACATTTTTGGTTAGGACAAAGATTCTAGTAGAGGTGGCCTCTTTTACCCCGTTCCAAAAAATTGGAAAACTACCTTCAGAATACACTGACAATGACCATCTACTGTCTCCTCTAACTGTGTATTGTCATCATGCATATCTTGTGTATTATTTATTGTAGTTGGTTTTGTCATTCTGTAAAGAAGCCACCTTTCAAGGCACTATATCAAATAATGTTTGTTATTATTATTTACATTTTTCATCGTAAAATCTGGCGAAGAGTCTTAAGAGAATAACAAAGAACATGTTGCTCTTACCTTTCCATTCCAAGAAATGCCCTCAGCTCGGATTGCAGAGATTGACCTCTCTGTCTCAAATTCTGAGAAACATAGACTCGATTGAAAAATGACCATTTCCTAAGATTCACATAACATCACCAGTCAACATTTGCCACTTGACATCAATAGAAACCATAGAGTACATGACATTTCCAATCAGTTTTCTTTCAAGGTACAATACCAATCGCCTTGCCAGAAGAGTTATACTGCGGTAGATAAATATTACAAATGTCAGATACACGCAGAGTTGTTTGGATTACTATGAAAAGATTGGCAAATATATTTATGTTCATTATATTTCTTGGAGTGACAGAGCTAAAGAGAAAACAATACTTACCTTTATCTCTGCAGACAGGATCGCAAGGGATTCCCTTATACTGGGTTCCTATGTAACAAATAATACATTATTCAAAAAACATGATATTTCTCTGTCCATTGGCAGCATGATTGTTTATCATTACAGTTTTAGTTAGCTTTAATTTTGTAAACCCCAAGTAAACATAGTTTGTGCCTTTCTCTGAACTTTTTGGCATTTCAATTCAGTTGTTTGTAAGCTTATTTTACAGTTGCTAGGTTGATGAAGTTCCTGAACTGTGCAGTATTTCTTTTGGGTTTGGTGCGAATCATATTCTAGCGGTTGGGGGAAAAAAGCACAGGTGCCATCCCACCATTAAACCCTGAAACTTACCTTAGCCGATTCTTCAACTAAACCAGACATGTTAACTAAGTGTTACAGTATGTTTCAAAGTGTGTATTTTAGCAAACACAACTGAAGTTCTGTTGTCTCCTTGGAGACACCTGGAACTGGTGTGATGCTGGTTCTATGACATCATTCGTTCTAAATGTAAATGCAGGTATTGGCACAACATAGTAAATTGATGTAAAGTTATGGATCCATTTATGATTTTCACTCAGTTTGAAAGAGTTCCTGTTGTGTGGTTAAACTTTGTGTTACGGAGGGTTAACTGGGGTTCTGGCTACTAGTTAGGCTTGGTCATTCAGTCATCTGGTTCATGAAATAGGAAGCTAAGAGATCTGTGTTTTAGTTTTACTGTTTGTTTTTGTTCCATAGAATAAGAAATGTTTCATTAATATTAGTAATAGAGTAGCTGTTTCTCTAAACAGTGTGTGTCAGTTTGCACTGCAGGTGTGCCAGGTAGAGACCATTTAAGAACCCAAAAATATGCTGTCATTTACTGCCGTGGCTAATTTCTGTTAACCTTGTCTCTCACTCACTTTGATGAGCAAAATGTTCATACATAAAGCATACATTTCTGATTGGTCAGAAGAAGCTTCTTAACATATAAGGTATAAAGAAAGTCAGAAAGTTAGGCACTTAGGTCAGCCTTAGGCAGTTAACCAAGACCATAATCCGATAAGAAGCTATTCCCTTTCATGTTGCTAAGTCACATGTAGGATACATGAGTTACACCTCCACTTAAGAGACCTTAAAGAGACCTTGGCCAGCCAGGAGTGTAGAAAATCGTAAAACAGTTCTTGAGGACCTAATTGTTAACTCTTAACAGGCAAAGGTTCCTTCAGTCCTATGAGAAATATTTTAGAATTGAACTAAAGTGTGTTTCCGATACAGGAGCATATGTCTGTCAGGGCCTGTTGGAGAGGCCCTGGATGAGAACCCCTGGCTGCAGTTCCACATCCCCCTGAAAGTAAATAGAGCCATAAGCACGGAGCTAAGGACACTGCTCCAGGACATGCTGGCTGTCGATCCTGACCAGCGACCAGAAGCCATCCAGCAGAAGAAGCAAGTCAGGCAAGCCATGGCACGAGAGAAAACATCTTTGTAGTGACTGATAGCAAGATGTCCGTGACCAAGGGCAATTCGTCTGAGTAAAGTCTGATTTCATTTTTATGTCCCGAAAGGCCACTGCCTTTGTGCTGTAGATTTCTGATTTAGACGGGCATTTCTATGGACAACTTTGACTTTTCTGTGGGTCCAATGAAAATAAGTTTTTTAACTTATTCTTTTTTACAGTTTTCGAAAGTTTAAAGACATTCACTGAGTTGACGATAAAGGAAAAGTTTCATCTTTCACCTCTTGGAAGGTAGGCCGGTCAGAGGTACAATATATGTCTTCATGTCTTCATCCTCCATGTTTGTAACTACAGGTTTCAAAGTGTTGAGCTAAGACACAAAAACACCTACAAATGGCAGTTCCAAATGTATCAAATGTATAAACCTGGGCTGAAAAAGTGTGTACAGTATATACTCTGTGTAGGTCTGATAAAAGTATTCGAGTCAAAGTGTCATATGGATACAAATTCTCATGATTTTGTATTGTGTGTTTTTTCTCTGTTCTGCTTTATTGAAAGAAATCAGATGCTCTTCCTGAAACTTACCTTAGCTGATTCTTCAGCTAAACCAGACAGACTTCTGAAATTCTCAAATATTATCAAATCTTGTTGGTTCAGAGGTGGTGGAGCCCATTACCAACAGACTCACAGCTGAAATTGCTGTGAAAAGGGCTTCTACCAAATATTAACATGTGGGTGAAAATGTATACAATTGTAATATTTCCTTTTTTCCCTTTGAAAGTATAACATATGTGGTGTGAGAAAGAGGTCCTCATTTAATTGCATGAAACTCTGGCACTGGCGCAACAAACTGAACAAAGTTCAAGGGGGTATACGCTTTCTGTAGACACTTTATTTCCTCTTTTTCCATACTCTAAGAAATGATTTGGGAAACCTGTGGGACACTGGAGGTCATTATACATGAGCCTCTTTCTGCACCTTTTAAGCCATTGAAACCTAGTTGCCTTGTTACAAGGTCTAATATTACAGTAGGTGTGGTTTCCGTCTCCTAATTTCTGAGAATGATCAAATTGGGGAATAAGTTGTAGGGAATACCACTCTTGCACTTCTAAGAAAAGACTATCTCAAATGAAACTCGCTATAGAAAGACATCTTGTTGAAAAATTCTTTATTTTTTGTCATTTCTAAAGAAAAAACATTCATCAAGTCCTTCACAAATGTTTTGTTTGTGACTTTCTCTGTTGTTCCCTTTCACACTCAACTGAACTATGTGTTATGTCTTGTAAACGTAATCAAACAAATTCACTTAGGTGTGTGGGTTAACACAAACCCATATTGTATGAAACATTCAGTTTTTCATTCAAGTTTTTTCTAACAATTGCATCCATGCTAGGACTACAGTAAACAACACTTTTTACTAAAGTAAATGAAATTGTTCATTAAACAAGACACATTGTTTTAAATGTATGCAATACGACGACACTAAAAACAACACTGAAACTTTTCATTGAAATACTGGACGAGGTTGTGCATATTCAATGGATTTCTCCTGGTGCTTTTTTTCATCAGTCTTTTCCTGTTCTTGTTCTCTACTCAGGTGTCTCCTGTTCCTTTGGTGATGTCTGCTGTACACACATGGTATCATACACTTGAGCAAAGTGTGATACCACCGTTTGTTCTTCTCCTAAAATAAAGATGAACATTGACAAAAGTCAGAAGCACTCTTTTCTTTGACAGACGAACAAAACAATGCAACAATAACCATACTCTCTGTTCCTTACTCATTTCTACCTACCTGTTTGACCACTTTGTCTGCTTCAGTCAGGACAGGGTGCTGGGGCTGACTCTGAGCAATCTGAGAAGAGCTCTCTGTGATCTTCTCCCCTACAGTGGCTACATTGTACTCTGTTTGAAATCCAGGTATCGCCTCCGGTAAGTTCCTCTGTCCTTTTTGGGACTTGAAAGGGCAGAATCATTTTGTGACTACATTTCCTTGTCATGCACTGATATGTTCTGGTTTGTGTTCGATTACTGCAGGCGTTCAAGTACTTTCTTTTTGTTCTAGATTGGCAGTGTTTGAGATGGTAGGAACTTGTCATATTCTCAACTCTGAATGCTCTGTAAACATACTATTTTAGCAATTCTTAGAAATCTGAAAGCAGTGTTACCTGTATCATTTTTTGTCTTGGTAGTAGTATTGCAGCTCCAACATCAGCACTTAAATAATGGTTTGTGATGTTACTTGTCCTTGGAGTTAGTATACTCCTGAGAAGTCAAGAGAAATCTTACGTAAGCATTAATTATGTTTCACTTTTGAAAGCAAAGTACGTGTCAAGTACTTTGAAGGCATTTGTTGATACTTTTAAGCACTTTCGTTGATTATTATTATCCTTCAATTAGTTATTACAAGTCCAACATTCTCTACATGATCTCACTCCATATTCAGAATGTGGGAATACAATTGTTTTAAGGAAATGCCACTGAATAGATAGTAGCTGCACTCTACAAAGATGAATTTGCTAATTAATCAGTCAGGGACACAGCTTATACTTCAGTAGTCTTAGATCATGTAATGATGATTATTGTACTTTATAACTAGCAAAATCCCCATATCCTGTTCATTGCCCCTTTTTCAGTTATGTGGATTGACTTATCCCTGAAGTGGTTAATTCTCACCTTGACATCTCATAGAACAACTGAATCTCTACCAAGGGTGAATGTGTCCTTCCTCTTGATGTCTAAAAGAAAAGGTTAAAATTCATTGAAGGAAAATGCAACAACCCAAAACGTTGGGGAGGTCGTTTCCACAATTATTTCATATGACAGTGCTTGGAGTGAAACTACATGACCATGGTGAAGAAGAAAAAACACTTTACCTTGTTCCTCCTGACTGATGTCCTTATGCGTGTTTTGCACAGTTGAGTGTTTTGTGTCTTGTCGTCTGTGTAGGCAACAGCCCTCTTCCCTGGGATAGAACTAGATGATATTTAGACACGTTAATTTGACTTCTCCATTGCTCACATTGATGTGGATATGATTATAATGCTCTGTTTTGTGGGCTTCCCAAGAAAACAATAAATCCCTTACTACTTGTTCGAAATGCAGTAGCACAGATCCTAACAAATACAAGAAAGAGAATATCATTCCTGTTTTGAAAAAACTTCACTGGTCACCTGTATTATCGAGGATAAATTTGAAAGTTCTTTTACTTGTTTTTAAAGCTTTAAGCGACCTAGCACGTCTGTACCTTACTGAATGTCTGTCTTCATATGTTCCTATACGTGACCTGAGATCTGCACATACTGGCCTACTGCAAATACCACATGTGAAATGCAGAAAGAGTGGAGAGGCTGCTTTTTGTTTTTATGCTTCCAAATTATGAAACTCACTTCCACTTTTTATTAGGCAGTCAAGCTCGGTACATTGTTTTAAAAAACATTTGAAAATGTTGCTTTTAGTTAAAGTGGTTCTTTGTTCTTTCTATTTCTGTTTCTTTTTTTAGTTCTCTTTAATTGTTCTTATTTTATTACGACTTTCCTAATTTGTATTTATTTAATTGACATGTATGTTGCTTTACTGTATTGCTGTATTTCCTTTACAACTGAAAGTATATCTCTCAATTTAAATATTTTATTTTTACGCTTGGTTTTTAAAGCACCAAAGCACTATTTGTATGAAAGGTGCTCTATAGATAAAGTTTATCATTATTATTTTTAATATTATTATTATACTTTGTTACATTTTTGGTTAGGACAAAGATTCTAGTAGAGGTGGCCTCTTTTACCCCGTTCCAAAAAATTGGAAAACTACCTTCAGAATACACTGACAATGACCATCTACTGTCTCCTCTAACTGTGTATTGTCATCATGCATATCTTGTGTATTATTTATTGTAGTTGGTTTTGTCATTCTGTAAAGAGGCCACCTTTCAAGGCACTATATAAAATAATGTTTGTTATTATTATTTACATTTTTCAGCGTTAAATCTGGCGAAGAGTCTTAAGAGAATATCAAAGAACAAGTTGCTCTTACCTTTCCATTCCAAGAAATGCCCTCAGCTCGGATTGCAGAGATTGACCTCTCTGTCTCAAATTCTGAGAAACATAGACTCGATTGAAAAATGACCATTTCCTAAGATTCACATAACATCACCAGTCAACATTTGCCACTTGCCATCAATAGAAACCATAGAGTACATGACATTTCCAATCAGTTTTCTTTCAAGGTACAATACCAATCGCCTTGCCAGAAGAGTTATACTGCGGTAGATAAATATTACAAATGTCAGATACATGCAGAGTTGTTTGGATTACTATGAAAAGATTGGCAAATATATTTATGTTCATTATATTTCTTGGAGTGACAGAGCTAAAGAGAAAACAATACTTACCTTTATCTCTGCAGACAGGATCGCAAGGGATTCCCTTATACTGGGTTCCTATGTAACAAATAATACATTATTCAAAAAACATGATATTTCTCTGTCCATTGGCAGCATGATTGTTTATCATTACAGTTTTAGTTAGCTTTAATTTTGTAAACCCCAAGTAAACATAGTTTGTGCCTTTCTCTGAACTTTTTGGCATTTCAATTCAGTTGTTTGTAAGCTTATTTTACAGTTGCTAGGTTGATGAAGTTCCTGAACTGTGCAGTATTTCTTTTGGGTTTGGTGCGAATCATATTCTAGCGGTTGGGGGAAAAAAGCACAGGTGCCATCCCACCATTAAACCCTGAAACTTACCTTAGCCGATTCTTCAACTAAACCAGACATGTTAACTAAGTGTTACAGTATGTTTCAAAGTGTGTATTTTAGCAAACACAACTGAAGTTCTGTTGTCTCCTTGGAGACACCTGGAACTGGTGTGATGCTGGTTCTATGACATCATTCGTTCTAAATGTAAATGCAGGTATTGGCACAACATAGTAAATTGATGTAAAGTTATGGATCCATTTATGATTTTCACTCAGTTTGAAAGAGTTCCTGTCGTGTGGTTAAACTTTGTGTTACGGAGGGTTAACTGGGGTTCTGGCTATTAGTTAGGCTTGGTCATTCAGTCATCTGGTTCATGAAATAGGAAGCTAAGAGATCTGTGTTTTAGTTTTACTGTTTGTTTTTGTTCCATAGAATAAGAAATGTTTCATTAATATTAGTAATAGAGTAGCTGTTTCTCTAAACAGTGTGTGTCAGTTTGCACTGCAGGTGTGCCAGGTAGAGACCATTTAAGAACGAAAAAATATGCTGTCATTTACTGCCGTGGCTAATTTCAGTTAACCTTGTCTCTCACTCACTTTGATGAGCAAAATGTTCATACATAAAGCATACATTTCTGATTGGTCAGAAGAAGCTTCTTAACATATAAGATATAAAGAAAGTCAGAAAGTTAGGCACTTAGGTCAGCCTTAGACAGTTAACCAAGACCATAATCCGATAAGAAGCTATTCCCTTTCATGTTGCTAAATCACATGTAGGATACATGAGTTACACCTCCACTTAAGAGACCTTAAAGAGACCTTGGCCAGCCAGGAGTGTGGAAAACCGTAAAACAGTTCTTGAGGACCTAATTGTTAACTCTTAACAGGCAAAGGTTCCTTCAGTCCTATGAGAAATATTTTAGAATTGAACTAAAGTGTGTTTCCGATACAGGAGCATATGTCTGTCAGGGCCTGTTGGAGAGGCCCTGCGTGAGAACCCCTGGCTGCAGTTCCACATCCCCCTGAAAGTAAATAGAGCCATAAGCATGGAGCTAAGGACACTGCTCCAGGACATGCTGGCTGTCGATCCTGACCAGCGACCAGAAGCCATCCAGCTGAAGAAGCAAGTCAGGCAAGCCATGGCACGAGAGAAAACATCTTTGTAGTGACTGATAGCAAGATGTCCGTGACCAAGGGCAATTCTTCTGAGCTAAGTCTGATTTCATTTTTATGTCCCGAAAGGCCACTGCCTTTGTGCTGTAGATTTCTGATTTAGACGGGCATTTCTATGGACAACATTGACTTTTCTGTGGGTCCAATGAAAATTCTTTTTTTACTTATTCTTTGCTACAGTTTTCGAAAGTTTAAAGACATTCACTGAGTTGACGATAAAGGAAAAGTTTCATCTTTCACCTCTTCGAAGGTAGGCCGGTCAGAGGTACAATATATGTCTTCATGTCTTCATCCTCCATGTTTGTAACTACAGGTTTCACAGTGTTGAGCTAAGACACAAAAACACCTACAAGTGGCAGTTCCAAATGTATCAAATGTATAAACCTGGGCTGAAAAAGTGTGTACAGTATATACTCTGTGTAGGTCTGATAAAAGTATTCGAGTCAAAGTGTCATATGGATACAAATTCTCATGATTTTGTATTGTGTGTTTTTTCTCTGTTCTGCTTTATTGAAAGAAATCAGATGCTCTTCCTGAAACTTACCTTAGCTGATTCTTCAGCTAAACCAGACAGACTTCTGAAATTCTCAAATATTATCAAATCTTGTTGGTGCAGAGGTGGTGGAGCCCATTACCAACAGACTCACAGCTGAAATTGCTGTGAAAAGGGCTTCTACCAAATATTAACATGTGGGTGAAAATGTATACAATTGTAATATTTCCTTTTTTCCCATTGAAAGTATAACATATGTGGTGTGAGAAAGAGGTCCTCATTTAATTGCATGAAACTCTGGCACTGGCGCAACAAACTGATCAAAGTTCAAGGGGGTATACGCTTTCTGTAGACACTTTATTTCCTCTTTTTCCATACTCTAAGAAATGATTTGGGAAACCTGTGGGACACTGGAGGTCATTATACATGAGCCTCTTTCTGCACCTTTTAAGCCATTGAAACCTAGTTGCCTTGTTACAAGGTCTAATATTACAGTAGGTGTGGTTTCCGTCTCCTAATTTCTGAGAATGATCAAATTGGGGAATAAGTTGTAGGGAATACCACTCTTGCACTTCTAAGAAAAGACTATCTCAAATGAAACTCGCTATAGAAAGACATCTTGTTGAAAAATTCTTTATTTTTTGTAATTTCTAAAGAAAAAACATTCATCAAGTCCTTCACAAATGTTTTGTTTGTGACTTTCTCTGTTGTTCCCTTTCACACTCAACTGAACTATGTGTTATGTCTTGTAAACGTAATCAAACATTTCACTTAGGTGTGTGGGTTAACACAAACCCAGATTGTATGAAACATTCAGTTTTTCATTCCCGTTTTTTCTAACAATTGCATCCATGCTAGGACTACAGTAAACAACACTTTTTACGAAAGTAAATGAAATTGTTCATTAAACAAGACAAATTGTTTTAAATGTGTGCAATACGACGACACTAAAAACAACACTGAAACTTTTTATTGAAATACTGTACGAGATTGTGCATATTCAATGGATTTCTCCTGGTGCTTTTTTTCATCAGTCTTTTCATATTCTTGTTCTCTACTCAGGTGTCTCCTGTTCCTTTGGTGATGTCTGCTGTACACACATGGCATCATACACTTGAGCAAAGTGTGATACCACCGTTTGTTCTTCTCCTAAAATAAAGATGAACATTGACAAAAGTCAGAAGCACTCTTTTCTTTGACAGACGAACAAACAATGCAAGAATAACCATACTCTCTGTTCCTTACTCATTTCTACCTACCTGTTTGACCACTTTGTCTGCTTCAGTCAGGACAGGGTGCTGGGGCTGACTCTGAGCAATCTGAGAAGAGCTCTCTGTGATCTTCTCCCCTACAGTGGCTACATTGTACTCTGTTTGAAATTCAGGTATCGCCTCCGGTAAGTTCCTCGGTCCTTTTTGGGACTTGAAAGGGTAGAATCATTTTGTGACTACATTTCATTGTCATGCACTGATATGTTCTGGTTTGTGTTCGATTACTGCAGGCGTTCAAGTACTTTCTTTTTGTTCTAGATTGGCAGTGTTTGAGATTGTAGGAACTTGTCATATTCTCAACTTATTTTCTCTGAGACTCTGAATGCTCTGTAAACATACTATTTTAGCAATTCTTAGAAATCTGAAAGCAGTGTTACCTGTATCATTTTTTGTCTTGGTAGTAGTATTGCAGCTCCAACATCAGCACTTAAATAACGGTTTGTGATGTTACTTGTCCTTGGAGTTAGTATACTCCTGAGAAGTCAAGAGAAATCTTACGTAAGCATTAATTATGTTTCACTTTTGAAAGCAAAGTACGTGTCAAGTACTTTGAAGGCATTTGTTGATACTTTTAAGCACTTTCGTTGATTATTATTATCCTTCAATTAGTTATTACAAGTCCAACATTCTTACATGATCTCACTCCATATTCAGAATGTGTGAATACAGTTGTTTTAAGGAAATGCCACTGAATAGATAGTAGCTGCACTCTACAAAGATGAATTTGCTAATTAATCAGTCAGGGACACAGCTTATACTTCAGTAGTCTTAGATCATGTAATGATGATTATTGTACTTTATAACTAGCAAAATCCCCATATCCTGTTCATTGCCCCTTTTTCAGTCATGTGGATTGACTTATGCCTGAAGTGGTTAATTCTCACCTTGACATCTCATAGAACAACTGAATCTCTACCAAGGGTGAATGTGTCCTTCCTCTTAATGTCTAAAAGAAAAGGTTAAAATTCATTGAAGCAAAATGCAACAACCCAAAATGTTGGGGATGTCGTTTCCACAGTTATTTCATATGACAGTGCTTGGAGTGAAACTACATGACCATGGTGAAGAAGTAAAAACACTTTACCTTGTTCCTCCTGACTGATGTCCTTATGCGTGTTTTGCACAGTTGAGCGTTTTGTGTCTTGTCGTCTGTGTAGGCAACAGCCCTCTTCCCTGGGATAGAACTAGATGATATTTAGACACGTTAATTTGACTTCTCCATTGCTCACATTGATGTGGATATGATTATAATGCTCGGTTTTGTGGGCTTCCCAAGAAAACAATAAATCCCTTACTACTTGTTCGAAATGCAGTAGCACAGATCCTAACAAATACAAGAAAGAGAATATCATTCCTGTTTTGAAAAAACTTCACCGGTCACCTGTATTATCTAGGATAAATTTGAAAGTTCTTTTACTTGTTTTTAAAGCTTTAAGCGACCTAGCACGTCTGTACCTTACTGAATGTCTGTCTTCATATGTTCCTATACGTGACCTGAGATCTGCACATACTGGCCTACTGCAAATACCACATGTGAAATGCAGAAAGAGTGGAGAGGCTGCTTTTTGTTTTTATGCTTCTAAATTATGAAACTCATTTCCACTTTTTATTGCTGTATTTTCCTTTACAACTGAAAGTATATCTCTCAATTTTAATATTTTATTTTTACGCTTGCTTTTTAAAGCACCAAAGCACTATTTGTATGAAAGGTGCTCTATAAATAAAGTTTATTATTATTCTTTTTAATATTATTATTATACTTTGTTACATTTTTGGTTAGGACAAAGATTCTAGTAGAGGTGGCCTCTTTTACCCTGTTCCAAGAAATTGGAAAACTACCTTCAGAATACACTGACAATGACCATCTACTGTCTCCTCTAACTGTGTATTGTCATCATGCATATCTTGTGTATTATTTATTGTAGTTGGTTCTGTCATTCTGTAAAGAAGCCACCTTTCAAGGCACTATATAAAATAATGTTTGTTATTATTATTTACATTTTTCATCGTAAAATCTGGCGAAGAGTCTTAAGAGAATATCAAAGAACACGTTGCTCTTACCTTTCCATTCCAAGAAATGCCCTCAGCTCGGATTGCAGAGATTGACCTCTCTGTCTCAAATTCTGAGAAACATAGACTCGATTGAAAAATGACCATTTCCTAAGATTCACATAACATCACCAGTCAACATTTGCCACTTGACATCAATAGAAACCATAGAGTACATGACATTTCCAATCAGTTTTCTTTCAAGGTACAATAGCAATCGCCTTGCCAGAAGAGTTATACTGCGGTAGATAAATATTACAAATGTCAGATACACGCAGAGTTGTTTGGATTACTATGAAAAGATTGGCAAATATATTTATGTTCATTATATTTCTTGGAGTGACAGAGCTAAAGAGAAAAAAATACTTACCTTTATCTCTGCAGACAGGATCGCAAGGGATTCCCTTATACTGGGTTCCTATATAACAAATAATACATTATTCAAAAAACATGATATTTCTCTGTCCATTGGCAGCATGATTGTTTATCATTACAGTTTTAGTTAGCTTTAATTTTGTAAACCCCAAGTAAACATAGTTTGTGCCTTTCTCTGAACTTTTTGGCATTTCAATTCAGTTATTTGTAAGCTTATTTTACAGTTGCTAGGTTGATGAAGTTCCTGAACTGTGCAGTATTTCTTTTGGGTTTGGTGCGAATCATATTCTAGCGGTTGGGGGAAAAAAGCACAGGTGCCATCCCACCATTAAACCCTGAAACTTACCTTAGCCGATTCTTCAACTAAACCAGACATGTTAACTAAGTGTTACAGTATGTTTCAAAGTGTGTATTTTAGCAAACACAACTGAAGTTCTGTTGTCTCCTTGGAGACACCTGGAACTGGTGTGATGCTGGTTCTATGACATCATTCGTTTTAAATGTAAATGCAGGTATTGGCACAACATAGTAAATTGATGTAAAGTTATGGATCCATTTATGATTTTCACTCAGTTTGAAAGAGTTCCTGTCGTGTGGTTAAACTTTGTGTTACGGAGGGTTAGCTGGGGTTCTGGCTGTTAGTTAGGCTTGGTCATTCAGTCATCTGGTTCATGAAATAGGAAGCTAAGAGATCTGTGTTTTAGTTTTACTGTTTGTTTTTGTTCCATAGAATAAGAAATGTTTCATTAATATTAGTAATAGAGTAGCTGTTTCTCTAAACAGTGTGTGTCAGTTTGCACTGCAGGTGTGCCAGGTAGAGACCATTTAAGAACGAAAAAATATGCTGTCATTTACTGCCGTGGCTAATTTCTGTTAACCTTGTCTCTCACTCACTTAGATGAGCAAAATGTTCATACATAAAGCATACATTTCTGATTGGTCAGAAGAAGCTTCTTAACATATAAGGTATAAAGAAAGTCAGAAAGTTAGGCACTTAGGTCAGCCTTAGGCAGTTAACCAAGACCATAATCCGATAAGAAGCTATTCCCTTTCATGTTGCTAAATCACATGTAGGATACATAAGTTACACCTCCACTTAAGAGACCTTAAAGAGACCTTGGCCAGCCAGGAGTGTGGAAAACCGTAAAACAGTTCTTGAGGACCTAATTGTTAACTCTTAACAGGCAAAGGTTCCTTCAGTCCTATGAGAAATATTTTAGAATTGAACTAAAGTGTGTTTCCAATACAGGAGCATATGTCTGTCAGGGCCTGTTGGAGAGGCCCTGCGTGAGAACCCCTGGCTGCAGTTCCACATCCCCCTGAAAGTAAATAGAGCCATAAGCATGGAGCTAAGGACACTGCTCCAGAGCATGCTGGCTGTCGATCCTGACCAGCGACCAGAAGCCATCCAGCTGAAGAAGCAAGTCAGGCAAGCCATGGCACGAGAGAAAACATCTTTGTAGTGACTGATAGCAAGATGTCCGTGACCAAAGGCAATTCTTCTGAGTTAAGTCTGATTTCATTTTTATGTCCCGAAAGGCCACTGCCTTTGTGCTGTAGATTTCTGATTTAGACGGGCATTTCTATGGACAACTTTGACTTTTCTGTGGGTCCAATGAAATTTTTTTTTTTTCTTATTCTTTGCTACAGTTTTCGAAAGTTTAAAGACATTCACTGAGTTGACGATAAAGGAAAAGTTTCATCTTTCACCTCTTCGAAGGTAGGCCGGTCAGAGGTACAATATATGTCTTCATGTCTTCATCCTCCATGTTTGTAACTACAGGTTTCACAGTGTTGAGCTAAGACACAAAAACACCTACAAGTGGCAGTTCCAAATGTATCAAATGTATAAACCTGGGCTGAAAAAGTGTGTACAGTATATACTCTGTGTAGGTCTGATAAAAGTATTCGAGTCAAAGTGTCATATGGATACAAATTCTCATGATTTTGTATTGTGTGTTTTTTCTCTGTTCTGCTTTATTGAAAGAAATCAGATGCTCTTCCTGAAACTTACCTTAGCTGATTCTTCAGCTAAACCAGACAGACTTCTGAAATTCTCAAATATTATCAAATCTTGTTGGTGCAGAGGTGGTGGAGCCCATTACCAACAGACTCACAGCTGAAATTGCTGTGAAAAGGGCTTCTACCAAATATTAACATGTGGGTGAAAATGTATACAATTGTAATATTTCCTTTTTTCCCATTGAAAGTATAACATATGTGGTGTGAGAAAGAGGTCCTCATTTAATTGCATGAAACTCTGGCACTGGCGCAACAAACTGATCAAAGTTCAAGGGGGTATACGCTTTCTGTAGACACTTTATTTCCTCTTTTTCCATACTCTAAGAAATGATTTGGGAAACCTGTGGGACACTGGAGGTCATTATACATGAGCCTCTTTCTGCACCTTTTAAGCCATTGAAACCTAGTTGCCTTGTTACAAGGTCTAATATTACAGTAGGTGTGGTTTCCGTCTCCTAATTTCTGAGAATGATCAAATTGGGGAATAAGTTGTAGGGAATACCACTCTTGCACTTCTAAGAAAAGACTATCTCAAATGAAACTCGCTATAGAAAGACATCTTGTTGAAAAATTCTTTATTTTTTGTAATTTCTAAAGAAAAAACATTCATCAAGTCCTTCACAAATGTTTTGTTTGTGACTTTCTCTGTTGTTCCCTTTCACACTCAACTGAACTATGTGTTATGTCTTGTAAACGTAATCAAACATTTCACTTAGGTGTGTGGGTTAACACAAACCCAGATTGTATGAAACATTCAGTTTTTCATTCCCGTTTTTTCTAACAATTGCATCCATGCTAGGACTACAGTAAACAACACTTTTTACGAAAGTAAATGAAATTGTTCATTAAACAAGACAAATTGTTTTAAATGTATGCAATACGACGACACTAAAAACAACACTGAAACTTTTTATTGAAATACTGTACGAGATTGTGCATATTCAATGGATTTCTCCTGGTTCTTTTTTTCATCAGTCTTTTCATATTCTTGTTCTCTACTCAGGTGTCTCCTGTTCCTTTGGTGATGTCTGCTGTACACACATGGCATCATACACTTGAGCAAAGTGTGATACCACCGTTTGTTCTTCTCCTAAAATAAAGATGAACATTGACAAAAGTCAGAAGCACTCTTTTCTTTGACAGACGAACAAACAATGCAAGAATAACCATACTCTCTGTTCCTTACTCATTTCTACCTACCTGTTTGACCACTTTGTCTGCTTCAGTCAGGACAGGGTGCTGGGGCTGACTCTGAGCAATCTGAGAAGAGCTCTCTGTGATCTTCTCCCCTACAGTGGCTACATTGTACTCTGTTTGAAATCCAGGCATCGCCTCCGGTAAGTTCCTCGGTCCTTTTTGGGACTTGAAAGGGTAGAATCATTTTGTGACTACATTTCATTGTCATGCACTGATATGTTCTGGTTTGTGTTCGATTACTGCAGGCGTTCAAGTACTTTCTTTTTGTTCTAGATTGGCAGTGTTTGAGATGGTAGGAACTTGTCATATTCTCAACTTATTTTCTCTATGAGACTCTGAATGCTCTGTAAACATACTATTTTAGCAATTCTTAGAAATCTGAAAGCAGTGTTACCTGTATCATTTTTTGTCTTGGTAGTAGTATTGCAGCTCCAACATCAGCACTTAAATAACGGTTTGTGATGTTACTTGTCCTTGGAGTTAGTATACTCCTGAGAAGTCAAGAGAAATCTTACGTAAGCATTAATTATGTTTCACTTTTGAAAGCAAAGTACGTGTCAAGTACTTTGAAGGCATTTGTTGATACTTTTAAGCACTTTCGTTGATTATTATTATCCTTCAATTAGTTATTACAAGTCCAACATTCTTACATGATCTCACTCCATATTCAGAATGTGTGAATACAGTTGTTTTAAGGAAATGCCACTGAATAGATAGTAGCTGCACTCTACAAAGATGAATTTGCTAATTAATCAGTCAGGGACACAGCTTATGCTTCAGTAGTCTTAGATCATGTAATGATGATTATTGTACTTTATAACTAGCAAAATCCCCATATCCTGTTCATTGCCCCTTTTTCAGTCATGTGGATTGACTTATGCCTGTAGTGGTTAATTCTCACCTTGACATCTCATAGAACAACTGAATCTCTACCAAGGGTGAATGTGTCCTTCCTCTTAATGTCTAAAAGAAAAGGTTAAAATTCATTGAAGCAAAATGCAACAACCCAAAATGTTGGGGATGTCGTTTCCACAGTTATTTCATATGACAGTGCTTGGAGTGAAACTACATGACCATGGTGAAGAAGTAAAAACACTTTACCTTGTTCCTCCTGACTGATGTCCTTATGCGTGTTTTGCACAGTTGAGCGTTTTGTGTCTTGTCGTCTGTGTAGGCAACAGCCCTCTTCCCTGGGATAGAACTAGATGATATTTAGACACGTTAATTTGACTTCTCCATTGCTCACATTGATGTGGATATGATTATAATGCTCGGTTTTGTGGGCTTCCCAAGAAAACAATAAATCCCTTACTACTTGTTCGAAATGCAGTAGCACAGATCCTAACAAATACAAGAAAGAGAATATCATTCCTGTTTTGAAAAAACTTCACCGGTCACCTGTATTATCTAGGATAAATTTGAAAGTTCTTTTACTTGTTTTTAAAGCTTTAAGCGACCTAGCACGTCTGTACCTTACTGAATGTCTGTCTTCATATGTTCCTATACGTGACCTGAGATCTGCACATACTGGCCTACTGCAAATACCACATGTGAAATGCAGAAAGAGTGGAGAGGCTGCTTTTTGTTTTTATGCTTCTAAATTATGAAACTCACTTCCACTTTTTATTGCTGTATTTTCCTTTACAACTGAAAGTATATCTCTCAATTTTAATATTTTATTTTTACGCTTGCTTTTTAAAGCACCAAAGCACTATTTGTATGAAAGGTGCTCTATAAATAAAGTTTATTATTATTCTTTTTAATATTATTATTATACTTTGTTACATTTTTGGTTAGGACAAAGATTCTAGTAGAGGTGGCCTCTTTTACCCTGTTCCAAGAAATTGGAAAACTACCTTCAGAATACACTGACAATGACCATCTACTGTCTCCTCTAACTGTGTATTGTCATCATGCATATCTTGTGTATTATTTATTGTAGTTGGTTCTGTCATTCTGTAAAGAAGCCACCTTTCAAGGCACTATATAAAATAATGTTTGTTATTATTATTTACATTTTTCATCGTAAAATCTGGCGAAGAGTCTTAAGAGAATATCAAAGAACACGTTGCTCTTACCTTTCCATTCCAAGAAATGCCCTCAGCTCGGATTGCAGAGATTGACCTCTCTGTCTCAAATTCTGAGAAACATAGACTCGATTGAAAAATGACCATTTCCTAAGATTCACATAACATCACCAGTCAACATTTGCCACTTGACATCAATAGAAACCATAGAGTACATGACATTTCCAATCAGTTTTCTTTCAAGGTACAATAGCAATCGCCTTGCCAGAAGAGTTATACTGCGGTAGATAAGTATTACAAATGTCAGATACACGCAGAGTTGTTTGGATTACTATGAAAAGATTGGCAAATATATTTATGTTCATTATATTTCTTGGAGTGACAGAGCTAAAGAGAAAAAAATACTTACCTTTATCTCTGCAGACAGGATCGCAAGGGATTCCCTTATACTGGGTTCCTATATAACAAATAATACATTATTCAAAAAACATGATATTTCTCTGTCCATTGGCAGCATGATTGTTTATCATTACAGTTTTAGTTAGCTTTAATTTTGGAAACCCCAAGTAAACATAGTTTGTGCCTTTCTCTGAACTTTTTGCATTTCAATTCAGTTATTTGTAAGCTTATTTTACAGTTGCTAGGTTGATGAAGTTCCTGAACTGTGCAGTATTTCTTTTGGGTTTGGTGCGAATCATATTCTAGCGGTTGGGGGAAAAAAGCACAGGTGCCATCCCACCATTAAACCCTGAAACTTACCTTAGCCGATTCTTCAACTAAACCAGACATGTTAACTAAGTGTTACAGTATGTTTCAAAGTGTGTATTTTAGCAAACACAACTGAAGTTCTGTTGTCTCCTTGGAGACACCTGGAACTGGTGTGATGCTGGTTCTATGACATCATTCGTTCTAAATGTAAATGCAGGTATTGGCACAACATAGTAAATTGATGTAAAGTTATGGATCCATTTATGATTTTCACTCAGTTTGAAAGAGTTCCTGTCGTGTGGTTAAACTTTGTGTTACGGAGGGTTAACTGGGGTTCTGGCTATTAGTTAGGCTTGGTCATTCAGTCTTCTGGTTCATGAAATAGGAAGCTAAGAGATCTGTGTTTTAGTTTTACTGTTTGTTTTTGTTCCATAGAATAAGAAATGTTTCATTAATATTAGTAATAGAGTAGCTGTTTCTCTAAACAGTGTGTGTCAGTTTGCACTGCAGGTGTGCCAGGTAGAGACCATTTAAGAACGAAAAAATATGCTGTCATTTACTGCCGTGGCTAATTTCTGTTAACCTTGTCTCTCACTCACTTAGATGAGCAAAATGTTCATACATAAAGCATACATTTCTGATTGGTCAGAAGAAGCTTCTTAACATATAAGGTATAAAGAAAGTCAGAAAGTTAGGCACTTAGGTCAGCCTTAGGCAGTTAACCAAGACCATAATCCGATAAGAAGCTATTCCCTTTCATGTTGCTAAATCACATGTAGGATACATGAGTTACACCTCCACTTAAGAGACCTTAAAGAGACCTTGGCCAGCCAGGAGTGTGGAAAACCGTAAAACAGTTCTTGAGGACCTAATTGTTAACTCTTAACAGGCAAAGGTTCCTTCAGTCCTATGAGAAATATTTTAGAATTGAACTAAAGTGTGTTTCCGATACAGGAGCATATGTCTGTCAGGGCCTGTTGGAGAGGCCCTGCGTGAGAACCCCTGGCTGCAGTTCCACATCCCCCTGAAAGTAAATAGAGCCATAAGCATGGAGCTAAGGACACTGCTCCAGAGCATGCTGGCTGTCGATCCTGACCAGCGACCAGAAGCCATCCAGCTGAAGAAGCAAGTCAGGCAAGCCATGGCACGAGAGAAAACATCTTTGTAGTGACTGATAGCAAGATGTCCGTGACCAAGGGCAATTCTTCTGAGTTAAGTCTGATTTCATTTGTATGTCCCGAAAGGCCACTGCCTTTGTGCTGTAGATTTCTGATTTAGACGGGCATTTCTATGGACAACTTTGACTTTTCTGTGGGTCCAATGAAAATATTTTTTTTTTACTTATTCTTTGCTACAGTTTTCGAAAGTTTAAAGACATTCACTGAGTTGACGATAAAGGAAAAGTTTCATCTTTCACCTCTTTGAAGGTAGGCCGGTCAGAGGTACAATATATGTCTTCATGTCTTCATCCTCCATGTTTGTAACTACAGGTTTCACAGTGTTGAGCTAAGACACAAAAACACCTACAAGTGGCAGTTCCAAATGTATCAAATGTATAAACCTGGGCTGAAAAAGTGTGTACAGTATATACTCTGTGTAGGTCTGATAAAAGTATTCGAGTCAAAGTGTCATATGGATACAAATTCTCATGATTTTGTATTGTGTGTTTTTTCTCTGTTCTGCTTTATTGAAAGAAATCAGATGCTCTTCCTGAAACTTACCTTAGCTGATTCTTCAGCTAAACCAGACAGACTTCTGAAATTCTCAAATATTATCAAATCTTGTTGGTGCAGAGGTGGTGGAGCCCATTACCAACAGACTCACAGCTGAAATTGCTGTGAAAAGGGCTTCTACCAAATATTAACATGTGGGTGAAAATGTATACAATTGTAATATTTCCTTTATTCCCATTGAAAGTATAACATATGTGGTGTGAGAAAGAGGTCCTCATTTAATTGCATGAAACTCTGGCACTGGCGCAACAAACTGATCAAAGTTCAAGGGGGTTTACGCTTTCTGTAGACACTTTATTTCCTCTTTTTCCATACTCTAAGAAATGATTTGGGAAACCTGTGGGAGACTGGAGGTCATTATACATGAGCCTCTTTCTGCACCTTTTAAGCCATTGAAACCTAGTTGCCTTGTTACAAGGTCTAATATTACAGTAGGTGTGGTTTCCGTCTCCTAATTTCTGAGAATGATCAAATTGGGGAATAAGTTGTAGGGAATACCACTCTTGCACTTCTAAGAAAAGACTATCTCAAATGAAACTCGCTATAGAAAGACATCTTGTTGAAAAATTCTTTATTTTTTGTAATTTCTAAAGAAAAAACATTTATCAAGTCCTTCACAAATGTTTTGTTTGTGACTTTCTCTGTTGTTCCCTTTCACACTCAACTGAACTATGTGTTATGTCTTGTAAACGTAATCAAACATTTCACTTAGGTGTGTGGGTTAACACAAACCCAGATTGTATGAAACATTCAGTTTTTCATTCCTGTTTTTTCTAACAATTGCATCCATGCTAGGACTACAGTAAACAACACTTTTTACGAAAGTAAATGAAATTGTTCATTAAACAAGACAAATTGTTTTAAATGTATGCAATACGACGACACTAAAAACAACCCTGAAACTTTTTATTGAAATACTGTACGAGATTGTGCATATTCAATGGATTTCTCCTGGTGCTTTTTTTCATCAGTCTTTTCATATTCTTGTTCTCTACTCAGGTGTCTCCTGTTCCTTTGGTGATGTCTGCTGTACACACATGGCATCATACACTTGAGCAAAGTGTGATACCACCGTTTGTTCTTCTCCTAACATAAAGATGAACATTGACAAAAGTCAGAAGCACTCTTTTCTTTGACAGACGAACAAACAATGCAAGAATAACCATACTCTGTGTTCCTTACTCATTTCTACCTACCTCTTTGACCACTTTGTCTGCTTCAGTCAGGACAGGGTGCTGGGGCTGACTCTGAGCAATCTGAGAAGAGCTCTCTGTGATCTTCTCCCCTACAGTGGCTACATTGTACTCTGTTTGAAATCCAGGTATCGCCTCCGGTAAGTTCCTCGGTCCTTTTTGGGACTTGAAAGGGTAGAATCATTTTGTGACTACATTTCATTGTCATGCACTGATATGTTCTGGTTTGTGTTCGATTACTGCAGGCGTTCAAGTACTTTCTTTTTGTTCTATATTGGCAGTGTTTGAGATGGTAGGAACTTGTCATATTCTCAACTTATTTTCTCTGAGACTCTGAATGCTCTGTAAACATACTATTTTAGCAATTCTTAGAAATCTGAAAGCAGTGTTACCTGTATCATTTTTTGTCTTGGTAGTAGTATTGCAGCTCCAACATCAGCACTTAAATAACGGTTTGTGATGTTACTTGTCCTTGGAGTTAGTATACTCCTGAGAAGTCAAGAGAAATCTTATGTTAGCATTAATTATGTTTCACTTTTGAAAGCAAAGTACGTGTCAAGTACTTTGAAGGCATTTGTTGATACTTTTAAGCACTTTCGTTGATTATTATTATCCTTCAATTAGTTATTACAAGTCCAACATTCTTACATGATCTCACTCCATATTCAGAATGTGGGAATACAGTTGTTTTAAGGAAATGCCACTGAATAGATAGTAGCTGCACTCTACAAAGATGAATTTGCTAATTAATCAGTCAGGGACACAGCTTATACTTCAGTAGTCTTAGATCATGTAATGATGATTATTGTACTTTATAACTAGCAAAATCCCCATATCCTGTTCATTGCCCCTTTTTCAGTCATGTGGATTGACTTATGCCTGAAGTGGTTAATTCTCACCTTGACATCTCATAGAACAACTGAATCTCTACCAAGGGTGAATGTGTCCTTCCTCTTAATGTCTAAAAGAAAAGGTTAAAATTCATTGAAGCAAAATGCAACAACCCAAAATGTTGGGGATGTCGTTTCCACAGTTATTTCATATGACAGTGCTTGGAGTGAAACTACATGACCATGGTGAAGAAGTAAAAACACTTTACCTTGTTCCTACAAACTGATGTCCTTATGCGTGTTTTGCACAGTTGAGCGTTTTGTGTCTTGTCGTCTGTGTAGGCAACAGCCCTCTTCCCTGGGATAGAACTAGATGATATTTAGACACGTTAATTTGACTTCTCCATTGCTCACATTGATGTGGATATGATTATAATGCTCGGTTTTGTGGGCTTCCCAAGAAAACAATAAATCCCTTACTACTTGTTCGAAATGCAGTAGCACAGATCCTAACAAATACAAGAAAGAGAATATCATTCCTGTTTTGAAAAAACTTCACCGGTCACCTGTATTATCTAGGATAAATTTGAAAGTTCTTTTACTTGTTTTTAAAGCTTTAAGCGACCTAGCACGTCTGTACCTTACTGAATGTCTGTCTTCATATGTTCCTATACGTGACCTGAGATCTGCACATACTGGCCTACTGCAAATACCACATGTGAAATGCAGAAAGAGTGGAGAGGCTGCTTTTTGTTTTTATGCTTCTAAATTATGAAACTCACTTCCACTTTTTATTAGGCAGTCAAGCTCGGTACATTGTTTTAAAAAACATTTGAAAATGTTGCTTTTAGTTAAATTGGTTCTTTGTTCTTTCTATTTCTGTTTCTTTTTTTAGTTCTCTTTAATTGTTCTTATTTTATTACGACTTTCCTAATTTGTATTTATTTAATTGACATGTATGTTGCTTTACTGTATTGCTGTATTTTCCTTTACAACTGAAAGTATATCTCTCAATTTTAATATTTAATTTTTACGCTTGCTTTTTAAAGCACCAAAGCACTATTTGTATGAAAGGTGCTCTATAAATAAAGTTTATTATTATTCTTTTTAATATTATTATTATACTTTGTTACATTTTTGGTTAGGACAAAGATTCTAGTAGAGGTGGCCTCTTTTACCCTGTTCCAAAAAATTGGAAAACTACCTTCAGAATACACTGACAATGACCATCTACTGTCTCCTCTAACTGTGTATTGTCATCATGCATATCTTGTGTATTATTTATTGTAGTTGGTTCTGTCATTCTGTAAAGAAGCCACCTTTCAAGGCACTATATAAAATAATGTTTGTTATTATTATTTACATTTTTCATCGTAAAATCTGGCGAAGAGTCTTAAGAGAATATCAAAGAACACGTTGCTCTTACCTTTCCATTCCAAGAAATGCCCTCAGCTCGGATTGCAGAGATTGACCTCTCTGTCTCAAATTCTGGGAAACATAGACTCGATTGAAAAATGACCATTTCCTTAAAAATCTTAAGTTTTCACTATCACTAATTTGACCGTATGAAATGCATAATATAAACCTATAAACATATACATATACGTGAGCAGTATTTACGTACTGTAGTATCGGTGTTAAGACATACTTCTCAAAAACTATAAATCAAGTTAAAAATATCTCAAGACCGATTCTGGTCATAATGAAACCATGTTTCGTGTATGTTTTCTTTAAAGTACCGAGACCAGCCATATACTGTATGTTTATGTTCCAAAATTAATATCGTTTATGGCCTTCACACGCGTTGCAGTATGCTCCTATTCTTTTTATGCTCAGGCACTAAGATTTCCCTTCAGTTGTAAAATTCCATATAAAAATTCAATACTTAAACGGGCACAGTTAAGACATTAAATATACATATACATACTGTATACAGTACAGTTTGCATACGGTAATATGTTTATGTTCCTAAATCAATCTCTTTTATGAGCATGTGAACGGCATGTTGAATCGATTTTCAAAAATTACTGTAGTTTGCATGACTGGAAAAAAATGCGTCTTTTACAAAGACGGTCAATGAAAAAAAGAATGTGGACCAGGGCAATACTTTGAGTTTACACTTACAGCTTGTCCAAGGTCATTCATTATTAATACTATTAGTAATATCTTCGTTAAAGACTTTGATGGCGACAGCTCAAACATGAGAGGTTGAGCTTTATTAGCTCCACCTTGCGGAAATTCCGGATACTATTATTTTGCTTGTCGTATTATAGGAGAATTTACGGTAACTCGCGGTATTTACCGGTAGCTTGCGGTAGATTGCGTACAGCGTACTGGAAAATAATGCGGTATCGCCCGCGCATTTTGAATGGCTGCATCTGTATTAATTTGTTTGGTGCGAGTAAGGTTTTTTTCCCCCAACAACTTTCCAGAGGAGCTATAAATATTTTATATAAATACACACAGTATTGCTCATAAGGTCTGCTATTTGATGTCCAGTTATTTAGATGCAAACATCTTATTTTATCTCAGCTTTTCAGCTGAGATACACAGATCATACATAAACAATGCAGTAAAAAAATGTCTCATCAAGTATTTAATCATTAGGTATAACAGTTTCCCTTTAGGCCTCTGAAAACACCACCTTCTACCTTGTGAATACCAGTACCTCCTAATTGTCTTAAGGCTTTATTTAAAAAATAAAAAAAAAACTGATGTGCTGAAACAGTACAATTAAACACGCTCTGCAGAAAAGGGGATGGTTGTTAGGTCAGCTTCAGTTTTACACGTACAGTACACATTTGATTTCATTTAAATTATGAGGTACCCTGTATCTGCAGGACTCAAGAGGCTCTCAGTCATGTCACTTTGCAGTTGATTTCTTCTAGAGGTTCCCAGATTCTTATTGTAAATAAAAGGAACAGCATACAGTGGGACGTTTTCAAAAACGGGGAACAAATTTCAACATCCGACTGCACCGAGCACACAAATATTGGTTCTAGGCTCCTGAATCACCTTTGGTCCCTGGATCATTGCTTTTAACCATTTACACAAGGTTTTTACTGTAAAGCACTTTCACAGCTCAACATAAATGGACCTTCTGGGGCACAGGCTTTAAAGGAGCTTTTTAAAAAAAACAGACTTTGCCTTTCCTGTTATAAGCTATTCTTTTAGCATATGACAAGCATGCCTTTATTATGGCGATATCCTCCTGAACATTGGAGAAATAACTTTGTTAGGATCTGAGCTACTGCATTTCGAACAAGTAGTAAGGGATTTATTGTTTTCTTGGGAAGCCCACAAAACGGAGCATTACAAGCATCATATCCACATCAATGTGAGCGATGGAGAAGTCAAATAACGTGTCTAAATATCATCTAGTTCTATCCCAGGGAAGAGGGCTGTTGCCTTCACAGACGACAAGACAAGACGACTTAGACATTAAGAGGAAGGACACATTCACCCTTGGTAGAGATTCAGTTGTTCTATGAGATGTCAAGGTGAGAATTAACCACTTCAGGCATAATTCAATTCACATGACTGAAAAAGGGGCAATGAACAGGATATGGGGATTTTTCTAGTTATAAACTACAATAATCATCATTAAATGATCTAAGACTACTGAAGTATAAGCTGTGTCCCTGACTGATTAATTAGCAAATTCATCTTTGTAGAGTGCAGCTACTATCTATTCAGTGGTATTTCCTTAAAACAACTGTATTCCCACATTCTGAATATGGAGTGAGATCATGTAGAGAATGTTGGACTTGTAATAACTAATTGAAGGATAATAATAATCAACGAAAGTGCTTAAAAGTATCAACAAATGCCTTCAAAGTACTTGACACGTACTTTGCTTTCAAAAGTGAAACATAATTAATGCTTACGTAAGATTTCTCTTGACTTCTCAGGAGTATACTCCAAGGACAAGTAACATCACAAACCATTATTTAAGTGCTGATGTTGGAGCTGCAATACTATTACCAAGACAAAAAATGATACAGGTAACACTGCTTTCAGATTTCTAAGAATTGCTAAAATAGTATGTTTACAGAGCATTCAGAGTCTCATAGAGAAAATAAGTTGAGAAAACGACAAGTTCCTACCATCTCAAACACTGCCAATCTAGAACAAAAAGAAAGCACTTGAACGCCTGCAGTAATCGAACACAAACCAGAACATATCAGTGCATGACAATGAAATGTAGTCACAAAATGATTCTACCCTTTCAAGTCCCAAAAAGGACCGAGGAACTTACCGGAGGCGAAACCTGGATTTCAAACAGAGTACAGTAGCCACTGTAGGGGAGAAGATCACAGCGAGCTCTTCTCAGATTGCTCAGAGTCAGCCCCAGCACCCTGTCCTGACTGAAGCAGACAAAGTGGTCAAACAGGTAGGTAGAAATGAGTAAGGAACAGAGAGTATGGTTATTCTTGCATTGTTTTGTTCGTCTGTCAAAGAAAAGAGTGCTTCTGACTTTTGTCAATGTTCATCTTTAATTTAGGAGAAGAACAAACGGTGGTATCACACTTTGCTCAAGTGTATGATACCATGTGTGTACAGTAGACATCACCAAAGGAACAGGAGACACCTGAGTAGAGAACAAGAATATGAAAAGACTGATGAAAGAAAGCACCAGGAGAAATCCATTGAATATGCACAATCTCGTACAGTATTTCAATGAAAAGTTTCAGTGTTGTTTTTAGTGTCATCGTATTGCATACATTTAAAACAATGTGTCTTGTTTAATGAACAATTTCATTTACTTTAGTAAAACGTGTTGTTTACTGTAGTCCTAGCATGGATGCAATTGTTAGAAAAAACTTGAATGAAAAACTGAATGTTTCATACAATATGGGTTTGTGTTAACCCACACACCTAAGTGAAATGTTTGATTACGTTTACAAGACATAACACATAGTTCAGTTGAGTGTGAAAGGGAACAACAGAGAAAGTCACAAACAAAACATTTGTAAAGGACTTGATGAATGTTTTTTCTTTAGAAATTACAAAAAATAAAGAATTTTTCAACAAGATGTCTTTCTATAGCGAGTTTCATTTGAGATAGTCTTTTCTTAGAAGTGCAAGAGTGGTATTCCTTACAATTTATTCCCCAATTTGATCATTCTCAGAAATTAGGAGACGGAAACCACACCTACTGTAATATTAGACCTTGTAACAAGGCAACTAGGTTTCAATGGCTTAAAAGGTGCAGAAAGAGGCTCATGTATAATGACCTCCAGTGTCCCACAGGTTTCCCAAATCATTTCTTAGAGTATGGAAAAAGAGGAAATAAAGTGTCTACAGAAAGCGTATACCCCCTTGAACTTTGTTCAGTTTGTTGCGCCAGTGCCAAAGTTTCATGCAATTAAATGAGGACCTCTTTCTCACACCACATATGTTATACTTTCAATGGGAAAAAAGGAAATATTACAATTGTATACATTTTCACCCACATGTTAATATTTGGTAGAAGCCCTTTTCACAGCAATTTCAGCTGTGAGTCTGTTGGTATAGGGCTCCACCACCTCTGCACCAACAAGATTTGATAATATTTGAGAATTTGAGAAGTCTGTCTGGTTTAGCCTAAGAATCAGCTAAGGTAAGTTTCAGGAAGAGCACTTGTTAATATTTGGTAGAAGCCCTAACAACACCTAAAAAACACCTAACAACGGGTGCAGGACTGAATTAGGCCACTACCCACTATTGATAAACATACATAAAACAATATTAAAGTACTGGCTTTAATATTAGCCAGACACAGCTGGATGAGCTCTACCAGCCATGACAGGAGGCTCTACTGTTCACAGAGAGGGGTGGGAGGGGAGAACAAGCTGCCCAGCCCTGTGGAATGCTACAGAACCCTAAACACAGTACACACTAGCTGAATATTTAACCAAGATATCCAGACACAGCTGGATGAGCTCCACCAGTCAGGACAGGCTAATAAGATACACTCCACAGACATTCACAACAGTGACATATCATAAACACTTGAATAACTTATCTAGTCTCTCGAAACAAAATTTCGAGAAAAACACATTGCCCAATGTTAGAAAGCATCTTGCATTATATTGCTTGAAAAATAATTTTATTTCGAAGGGATTATAGATCGTGAATTCTTCGAGGAAGTCATGGTCACACAGCATGCCGCCCCATATATCAGGGAGCACATTGGATCAATGCACCGTCTCTTTCAAGACAACGATCCGAAACACAAAGCAGCAAGGGTGAGGCTTATAGAAGAATGAGTGAACTGGATGAAAACTCCAGCCGAATCTCCAGATTTAAATCCAATAGAGATGGTATGGCATTCGCTGAAAGACAATGTTTGGAAAACTGCTAAACCCAGCACAAAGCAAGAACTGATACTGATACAATCTCTGTTCATACTGACACTGTATGTGTAGGGCTGTTTCACCACTCCTCCTTTTTTGTTGCATACAGCAGTACTTCTTATGGTAGTACTTAAGTACAGTACAGTTGGTACTTACATAAGTACTTCTCGCGTTAAGAAAGTTAGGTTTTAGCATAAACTATTAGTAATAAATAATATTAAACTTAGCACTGTAATAAATTATGCTAATATTAAATTCGATTCTGTTCTGAGAATGTAGGGGGAAGGAAAAATGCCAGTGGTCTTTTCACTGATGAACTTGTGCCTGATGAACACCACTGCGTCACACCACACAGCTGGCAGCGCACCTCACCGTTCCAGGCCACCACTGCGTCACACAACTCCCAGCGCATCTCACTCTGCCAGGCCAACACTACGTCATACCACACACCTGCTAGCGCACCTCACTGTGCCAGGCCACTAGTGCGTCACACAGATGCCAGCACACCTCACCGTGCCAGGCCACCACTGCGTCACACAACTCCCAGCGCACCTCAAAGTGCCAGGCCACCACTGCGTCACACCACACAGTTCCCAGCGCACCTCACCGTGCTAGGCCACCACTGCGTCACACAGCTGCCAGCGCTCCTCACCATGCCCGGCCACAGCTGCGTCACACCACACAGCTGCCAGCGCACCTCACCGTGCCGGGCCACCACTGCGTCACACCACACAGCTGCCAGCGCACCTCACCGTGCTGGGCCACCACTGCGTCACACAGCTCCCAGCGCACCTCACCGTGTCAGGCCACCACTGCATCAAACCACACAGCTGCAAGCGAACTTCACTGTGCCAGGCCACCACTGCATCATACAGCTGCCAGCGCACCTAACCGTGTCAGGCCACCACTGCGTCACACAACTCCCAGCGCACCTCAAAGTGCCAGGCCACCACTGCGTCATACCACACACCTGCCAGCTCACCTCACTGTGCCAGGCCACCACTGCGTCACACAGCTGCCAGCGCACCTCACCGTGCTGGGCCACCACTGCGTCGCACAGCTGAAAGCGCACCTCACAGTGCCCGGCCACAGCAGCGTCACACACCTGCCAGCGCACCTCACCATGCTAGGCCACCACTGCGTCAAACAGCTGCCAGCGCACCTCACCGTGCCAGACCACCACTGCATCACACCACACAGCTGCCAGCGTACTTCACCTTGCCAGACCACCACTGCATCATACAGCTGCCAGCGCACCTTACCGTGCAAGGACAACACTGCGTCACACCACACAGCTACCAACGCACCTCACCGTGCCAGGCAACCACTGCGTCACACAGCTGCCAGCGCACCTCACTGTGCCAGGCCTACACTCCATCACACAGCTGCCAGCGCACCTCACAGTGCCAGGCCACCACTGCGATATACCACACACCTGCCATCCAACCTCACTGTGACAGGCCACCACTGCGTCACACAACTCCCAGCGCACCTCACCATGCCAGGCCACCACTGCATCACATAGATACCAGCACACCTCACCGTACCAGGCCACCACTACATCACACAGCTGCCAGCGCACCTCACCGTGCCCAGCCACAGCTGCGTCACACAGCTACCAGCGCACCTCACTGTGCTAGACCAACACTGCATCACACACCTGCCAGCGCACCTCACTGTGCCAGGCCACCAGTGCGTCACACAGATACCAGCACACCTCACCGTGCCAGGCCACCACTGCGTCACACAACTCCCAGCGCACCTCGCCGTGACCGACCACCACTGCGTCACACCACACAGTTCCCAGCGCACCTCACCGTGCTAGGCCACCACTGCGTCACACAGCTGCCATCGCACCTCACCGTGCCAGACAACCACTGCGTCACACAGCTGCCAGCGCTCCTCACCGTGCCCGGCCACAGCTGCGTCACACCACACAGCTGCCAGCACACCTCACCGTGCCGGGCCACCACTGAGTCACACAGCTGCCAGCGTACCTCAACGTGCCAGGCCAGCACTATCTCACACCACACAGTTGCCAGTGCACCTCACTGTGATCATTCTACCACTGAATCAGACAGCTGCCAGCGCATCTCACCATGCCAGGCCACCACTGCGTCACACCACACAATTGCCAGTGCACCTCACTGTGCCAAGCCACCAATCCATCACACAACTGCCAGTGGACCACAAAGTGCCAGGCCACCACTGCATCACATATCACACATCTATGCCATCACATATCACATCACACATCACATATCACACCAGCAGCCATATCACCCTGCAACTCACAACTGGCAACCCACTGAACCTAAGCAGGTGTGAGCCTGGTCAGTACCTGGATGGGAGACCTCCTGGGAAAAACTAAGGTTGCTGCTGGAAGAGGTGTTAGTGGGACCAGCGGGGGGTGCTCACCCTGCGGTCCATGTGGGTCCTAATGCCCCAGTATAGTGACGGGGACACCATACTGTAAACAGGTGCCGTCCTTCGGATGAGACGTAAAACCGAGGTCCTGACTCTCTGTGGTCATTATAAATCCCAGGGCTCTTCTCGAAAAGAGTAGGGGTGTAACCCCGGCGTCCTGGCCAAATTTCCAATTGGCCCTTACCAATCATGGCCTCCTAATAATCCCCATCTATGAATTGGCTTCATCACTCTCTGCTCTCCTCCCCACTGAGAGCTGATGTGTGGTGAGCGTTCTGGCGCACTATGGCTGCCGTCGCATCATCCAGGTGGATGCTGCACATTGGTGGTGGTGGAGGGGAGTCCCCATTACCTGTAAAGCGCTTTGAGTGGAGTGTCCAGAAAAGCGCTATATAAGTGTAAGCAATTATTATTATTATTATTATTATCTACGAGTGCACCTCACCATACCAGGCCACCACTGCGTCAAAACACACAGCTGCAAGCGCACCTCACCGTATCAGGCCACCACTGCGTCACACTACACAACTGCCAATGCACCTCACCATGAAAGGCCACCACTGCGTCACACACACAATTTCCAGTGCACCTCACTGTGCCCAGCCACTAATTCATCACACAGCTGCAAGCGCACCTCACTGTGTCAGGCCACCACTGTGTCGCACTACACAACTGCCAGTGCACCTCACCGTACCAGGCCACCACTGAGTTACACTACACAACTGCCAGCGCACCTCACTGTGCCAGGCCACCACTGCGTTACACTTCACAACTGCCAGCGCACCTCACCACGCCAGCCCACCACTGCGTCACACTACACAACTGCCAATGCACCTCACCATGAAAGGCCACCACTGCGTCACACACACAATTGCCAGTGCACCTCACTGTGCCTAGCCACTAATTCATCACACAGCTGCAAGCGCACCTCACTGTGTCAGGCCACCACTGTGTCGCACTACACAACTGCCAGTGCACCTCACCGTACCAGGCCACCACTGAGATACACTACACAACTGCCAGCGCACCTTACCGTGCCAGGCCACCAATGCGTCACACTACACAACTGCCAACGCACCTCACCGTGCCAGGCCACCACTACGTCACACACACAATTGCCAGTGCACCTCACTGTGCCCAGCCACCACCGCGTCACACAGCTGCCAGCGCACCTCAACGTGCCAGGCCACCACTGCCTCACACCACACAATTGCCAGTGCAACTCACAGTGCCAGGCCACCACTGCATCACATATCACAAATCTGCCAGTGCATCTCACCATACCAGGCCACCACTGCGTCTCACAAGTGCCAGCGCACCTTACCTTGCCAGCACTACGTCACACCACACAGCTGCCAGCGCACCTCACAGTGCCAGGCCACCACTGCATAACATATCACACAGCTGCCAGTGCACCTCACCGTACCCGGCCACAACTGCATCACACACCCACCATCGCACCTCACCGTACCAGACCACCACTGCGTCACACCACACAGCCGCCAGAGCACCTCACCGTGCCAGGCCACCACTGTGTCCCACAGCTGCCAGCACACATCACCGTACCATACCACCACTGCGTTATACAGTTCCCAGTGCACCTCACCATGCCAGCCCACCACTGCGTCACACTACACAACTGCCAACGCACCTCACCGTGCCCGGCCACCACTGCGTCACACCACACAGCTGGCAGTGCAGCTCACCGTGCCCGGCCACCATTGTGTCATACAGTTCCCAGCGCAGCTCACCATGCCAGCCCACCACTGCGTCACACTACACAACTGCCAACGCACCTCACCGTGCAAAGCCACCACAGCGTCATACCACACAGTTGCCAGCACACCACACTGTGCCAGGCCACCACTGCGTCACACAGCTGCCAGCATACCTCACCGTACCAGGCACCACAGCGTCACACACCTGCCAGCGCACCTCACCATGCAAAGCCACCACTGCGTCATACCACACAGCTGTCAGCACACCACACTGTGCCAGGCAACCAATGCATCACACAGCTGCCAGCGCACCTCACCGTACCAGGCCACCACTGCGTCACACAGCTGCCAGCGCACCTCAACGTGCCAGGCAACCACTGCCTCACACCACACAATTGCCAGTGCAACTCACAGTGCCATGCCACCACTGCATCACACATCTGCCAGTGCACCTCACAGATCCAGGCCACCACTGCATCACACCACACAGCTGCCAGTGCACCTCACTGTACCCGGCCACCACTGCATCACGCAGCTGCCAGCACATCTCACCGTACCAGGCCACCACTGCGTCACAGCACACAGTGGTGCCAGCGCACCTCACGATGCCAGCCCACCACTGCGTCACACTACACAACTGCCAATGCACCTCACCATGAAAGGCCACCACTGCGTCACACACACAATTGCCAGTGCACCTCACTGTGCCCAGCCACCAATGCATCACACAGCTGCAAGCACACCTCACTGTGTCAGGCCACCACTGAGTTACACTACACAACTGCCAGCGCACCTTACCGTGCCAGGCCACCAATGCGTCACACTACACAACTGCCAACGCACCCACCGTGCCAGGCCACCACTACGTCACACACACAATTGCCAGTGCACCTCACTGTGCCCAGCCACCACCGCGTCACACAGCTGCCAGCGCACCTCAACGTGCCAGGCCACCACTGCCTCACATCACACAATTGCCAGTGCAACTCACAGTGCCATGCCACCACTGCATCACATATCACACATCTGCCAGTGCACCTCACCGTGCCAGGCCACCACTGCATCACACAACACAGCTGCCAGTGCACCTCACTGTACCCGGCCACCACTGCATCACACAGCTGCCAGCGCATCTCACCGTACCAGGCCACCACTGCGTCACACCACACAGCTGCCAGCGCACCTCACCGTGCCAGGCCACCACTCCCTCACACCACACAATTGCCAGTGCAACTCACAGTGCCAGGCCACCACTGCATCACATATCACACATCTGCCAGTGCATCTCACCATACCAGTCCACCACTGCGTCTCACAAGTGCCAGCGCCCCTTACCTTGCCAGCACTACGTCACACCACACAGCTGCCAGAGCACCTCACCGTGCCAGGCCACCACTGCGTCCCACAGCTGCCAGCACACATCACCGTACCAGACCACCACTGCGTTATACAGTTCCCAGCGCACCTCACTATGCCAGCCCACCACTGAGACACACTACACAGCTGCCCAGCCAACACTGAATCACACTGCTGCCAGCGCACCTCACCGTGCCAGGCCAACACTGCGTCACAGAGCTGCAAGCGCTCCTCACCGTGCCAGGCCACCTCTGCTTCACAGCACACAGCTGCCAGTGCACCTCACTGTGCCAGGCCACCACTGAATCACACTACACAACTGCCAGCGCACCTCACCGTGCCCGGCCACCACTGCGTCACACCACACAGCTGGCAGTGCAGCTCACCGTGCCCGGCCACCATTGTGTCATACAGTTCCCAGCGCAGCTCACCATGCCAGCCCACCACTGTGACACACTACACAGCTGCCAGTGCACTTCACCGTGCCAGGCCACCACTGCGTCACACTACACAACTGCCAACGCACCTGACCATGAAAGGCCACCAGTGTGTCATACCACACATCTGCCAGCACACCACACTGCCAGGCCACCACTGCGTCACACAGCTGCCAGCGCACCTCACTGTGCCAGGCCAGCACTACGTCACACCACACAGCTACCAGTGCACCTCACTGTGCCAGGCCACCACTGCGTCACAGAGGTGCAAGCGCACCTCACCGTGCCAGGCCACCACTGTGTCACACCACACAGCAGCCAGCACACCTCACCGTGCCAGGCCACCACTCTATCACACCACACAGCTGCCAGCGCACCTCACCGTGCCAGGCCACCACTGCGTCACACTAAACCACTGCCAGCGCACCTCACCGTGCCAGCCCACCACTGCGTCAAACCACACAGCTGCCAGCGCACCTCACCGTGCCAGGCCACCACTGCGTCACACTACACAACTGCCAGTGCACCTCACTGTGCCAGGCCACCACTGCATCACACAGCTGCCAGCGCACTTCACTGTACCAGGCCACCACGGCGTCACACCACACAGCTGCCAGCGCACCTGACCATGAAAGGCCACCAGTGTGTCATACCACACATCTGCCAGCACACCACACTGCCAGGCCACCACTGCGTCACACAGCTGCCAGCGCACCTCACTGTGCCAGGCCAGCACTACGTCACACCACACAGCTACCAGTGCACCTCACTGTGCCAGGCCACCACTGCGTCACAGAGGTGCAAGCGCACCTCACCGTGCCAGGCCACCACTGTGTCACACCACACAGCAGCCAGCACACCTCACCGTGCCAGGCCACCACTCTATCACACCACACAGCTGCCAGCGCACCTCACCGTGCCAGGCCACCACTGCGTCACACTAAACCACTGCCAGCGCACCTCACCGTGCCAGCCCACCACTGCGTCAAACCACACAGCTGCCAGCGCACCTCACCGTGCCAGGCCACCACTGCGTCACACTACACAACTGCCAGTGCACCTCACTATGCCAGGCCACCACTGCATCACACAGCTGCCAGCGCACTTCACTGTACCAGGCCACCACGGCGTCACACCACACAGCTGCCAGCGCACCTCACCGTGCCAGCCCACCACTGCGTCACACCACACAGCTACCAGTGCACCTCACTGTGCCCTGCTACCACTGCATCACACCGTGCCCGGCCACAGCTGCATCACACAGCTACCAGCGCACCATACCGTGCCAGGCCACCACTGCGTCACAACACACAGCTGCCAGCACACTGCACCGTGTTGTGCACACTAGTCAGGCCTATTGACCTTTCACAGTCTTGCCTTGTTGTGTGGAACTTTTGTGGCACATTGTGTGACACATTTTTAGATATTCAGATCCTAATTAATATCATTATTCATGCCTTTAGATACGTGATTCCATACTATATTCCCTATTACAAAACCAATAATTCCGGTCCTAAAATCTGATTGGCTGAAACACATTCGAAGGAGTGCTATATTCTCTAATATACGCACACACCGGAATTTTGACTTCACTGTTTGATAAAGAAATCTACATCTTAGCGTAGATAAAAAACCTTGGATTCTCATGTATCTTTTGCTGCTGTCTGTTGCATTCTTGAGGATACTTGTGATATTTTGAGCTCTCGTTGAATGATAAGTGTCGCAGTGTAAATCATTTGCGTTGTTAGAAATTATGAAATGCTCTGTTAAAAGCAAGGAAGTTTTTATGTCTGTTATGGTAAAAGAAAATTCCTCACGAACTAGGGATTGGACAGTTTTTCAGTGCTTGTAGAATTGATGGAAATGTTCAAATAAATGTGCTGAAGAAATAAAAAAAGTAGTTTATTCCTTTATCATATTGGCTAGCTAGTGTCCTCTCTTTGCTAGTTACTCGTGGCTGTGTTTCTGCGTTGCGCAGCAACAAGGGACTATATTCTCAGGCGGAGGAACGTAAAAAGCTTAATTTTCGTGTTAAATAATTTTTTTTAATTAAAATTCATTCTATACAGCAATCGCATATTTGGGGACCGTTTTTGAAAATTTTGATGCTTAAAATGTTTAGGGAGAAATGGAAGACTGCTGTGTATTTTTTCTTTAATGTACCGAGACCAGCCATATACAGTTTACATAATATGTTTATGTTCCAAAATTAATATTGTTTATGGCCTTCACATGCGTTATGCTCCTATTCTTTTTATGCTCAGCTACTAAAATTTCCCTACAGTGGTACAATTCCATATTAATACTCAATACTAAGCGGATAAAAAAATTAACAGTAAAGACATTATATGATTAGATCCTTCCACGACCGACCAATGCACCACGAGTGCCCGTCGGTCATTTTGGCCAGCCAATCACGTACCGCGGTAGGGCGTAGATGCCAGCGGTACGGGTTTGTACCGGGAACTCTGAATGGCTGCATCTGTATAAACAAACTCTACATGCAATTACATTTCTACGTTTAATCTACTGGAGTATATATTTTCTGGCAAGATGAATGGTATTATACCTTAAAATGTTTTGAAACAGTTAAAATTGTAAAAAAGTTTTTAAATCCCCCACCAAAAATTCAGACTTCAGGAAGAGCATCTGATTTCTTTCAATAAAGCAGAACAGTGCAAAAGCACACAATACAAAATCTCCATACTTACAAACATGGAGAATGAAGACATGTAGACACATATACCTCTGACCAGCCTACCATCGAAGAGGTGAAAGATGAAACTTTTCCTTTATCGTCAACTCAGTGAATGTCTTTAAACTTTCGAAAACTGTAACAAAGAATAAGTTAAAAAACTTATTTTCATTGGACCCACAGAAAAGTCAAAGTTGTCCATAGAAATGCCCGTCTAAATCAGAAATCTACAGCACAAAGGCAGTGGCCTTTCGGGACATAAAAATGAAATCAGACTTTACTCAGACGAATTGCCCTTGGTCACGGACATCTTGCTATCAGTCACTACAAAGATGTTTTCTCTCGTGCCATGGCTTGCCTGACTTGCTTCTCCAGCTGGATGGCTTCTAGTCGCTGGTCAGGATCGACAGCCAGCATGTCCTGGAGCAGTGTCCTTAGCTCCGTGCTTATGGCTCTATTTACTTTCAGGGGGATGTGGAACTGCAGCCAGGGGTTCTCACGCAGGGCCTCTCCAACAGGCCCTGACAGACATATGCTCCTGTATCGGAAACACACTTTAGTTCAATTCTAAAATATTTCTCATAGGACTGAAGGAACCTTTGCCTGTTAAGAGTTAACAATTAGGTCCTCAAGAACTGTTTTACGGTTTTCTACACTCCTGGCTGGCCAAGGTCTCTTTAAGGTCTCTTAAGTGGAGGTGTAACTCATGTATCCTACATGTGATTTAGCAACATGAAAGGGAATAGCTTCTTATCGGATTATGGTCTTGGTTAACTGCCTAAGGCTGACCTAAGTGCCTAACTTTCTGACTTTGTTTATACCTTATATGTTAAGAAGCTTCTTCTGACCAATCAGAAATCTATGCTTCATGTATGAACATTTTGCTCATCAAAGTGAGTGAGAGACAAGGTTAACAGAAATTAGCCACGGCAGTAAATGACAGCATATTTTTTGGTACTTAAATGGTCTCTACCTGGCACACCTGCAGTGCAAACTGACACACACTGTTTAGAGAAACATCTACTCTATTACTAATATTAATGAAACATTTCTTATTCTATGGAACAAAAACAAACAGTAAAACTAAAACACAGATCTCTTTGCTTCCTATTTCATGAACCAGATGACTGAATGACCAAGCCTAACTAGTAGCCAGAACCCCAGTTAACCCTCCGTAACACAAAGTTTAACCACACGACAGGAACTCTTTCAAACTGAGTGAAAATCATAAATGGATCCATAACTTTACATCAATTTACTATGTTGTGCCAATACCTGCATTTACATTTAGAACGATTGATGTCATAGAACCAGCATCACACCAGTTCCAGGTGTCTCCAAGGAGACAACAGAACTTCAGTTGTGTTTGCTAAAATACACACTTTGAAACATACTGTAACACTTAGTTAACATGTCTGGTTTAGTTGAAGAATCGGCTAAGGTAAGTTTCAGGGTTTAATGGTGGGATGGCACCTGTGCTTTTTTCCCCCAACCGCTAGAATATGATTCGCACCAAACCCAAAAGAAATACTGCACAGTTCAGGAACTTCATCAACCTAGAAACTGTAAAATAAGCTTACAAACAACTGAATTGAAATGCCAAAAAGTTCAGAGAAAGGCACAAACTATGTTTACTTGGGGTTTCCAAAATTAAAGCTAACTAAAACTGTAATGATAAACAATCATGCTGCCAATGGACAGAGAAATATCATGTTTTTTGAATAATGTATTATTTGTTATATAGGAACCCAGTATAAGGGAATCCCTTGCAATCCTGTCTGCAGAGATAAAGGTAAGTATTTTTTTCTCTTTAGCTCTGTCACTCCAAAAAATATAATGAACATAAATATATTTGCCAATCTTTTCATAGTTATCCAAACAACTCTGCGTGTATCTGACATTTGTAATATTTATCTACCGCAGTATAACTCTTCTGGCAAGGCGATTGGTATTGTACCTTGAAAGAAAACTGATTGGAAATGTCATGTACTCTATGGTTTCTATTGATGTCAAGTGGCAAATGTTGACTGGTGATGTTATGTGAATCTTAGGAAATGGTCATTTTTCAATCGAGTCTATGTTTCTCAGAATTTGAGACAGAGAGGTCAATCTCTGCAATCCGAGCTGAGGGCATTTCTTGGAATGGAAAGGTAAGAGCAACGTGTTCTTTGATATTCTCTTAAGACTCTTCGCCAGATTTTACGATGAAAAATGTAAATAATAATAACAAACATTATTTTATATAGTGCCTTGAAAGGTGGCTTCTTTACAGAATGACAAAACCAACTACAATAAATAATACACAAGATATGCATGATGACAATACACAGTTAGAGGAGACAGTAGATGGTCATTGTCAGTGTATTCTGAAGGTAGTTTTCCAATTTTTTGGAACGGGGTAAAAGAGGCCACCTCTACTAGAATCTTTGTCCTAACCAAAAATGTAACAAAGTATAATAATAATATTAAAAATAATAATAATAAACTTTATTTTTAGAGCACCTTTCATACAAATAGTACTTTGGTGCTTTAAAAACCAAGCGTAAAATAAAATATTAAAATTGAGAGATATACTTTCAGTTGTAAAGGAAAATACAGCAATACAGTAAAGCAACATACATGTCAATTAAATAAATAAAAATTAGGAAAGTCGTAATAAAATAAGAACAATTAAAGAGAACTAAAAAAAGAAACAGAAATAGAAAGAACAAAGAACCACTTTAACTAAAAGCAACATTTTCAAATGTTTTTTAAAACAATGTACCGAGATTGACTGCCTAATAAAAAGTGGAAGTGAGTTTCATAATTTAGAAGCATAAAAACAAAAAGCAGCCTCTCCACTCTTTCTGCATTTCACATGTGGTATTTGCAGTAGGCCAGTATGTGCAGATCTCAGGTCACGTATAGGAACATATGAAGACAGACATTCAGTAAGGTACAGACGTGCTAGGTCGCTTAAAGCTTTAAAAACAAGTAAAAACACTTTCAAATGTATCCTAGACAATACAGGTGACCAGTGAAGTTTTTTCAAGACAGGAAAGATATTCTCTTTCTTGTATTTGTTAGGATCTGTGCTACTGCATTTCGAACAAGTAGTAAGGGATTTATTGTTTTCTTGGGAAGCCCACAAAACAGAGCATTATAATCATATCCACATCAATGTGAGCAATGGAGAAGTCAAATTAACGTGTCTAAATATCATCTAGTTCTATCCCAGGGAAGAGGGCTGTTGCCTACACAGACGACAAGACACAAAACGCTCAACTGTGCAAAACACGCATAAGGACATCACTCAGGAGGAACAAGGTAAAGTGTTTTTACTTCTTCACCATGGTCATGTAGTTTCACTCCAAGCACTGTCATATGAAATAACTGTGGAAACGACCTCCCCAACATTTTGGGTTGTTGCATTTTGCTTCAATGAATTTTAACCTTTTCTTTTAGACATTAAGAGGAAGGACAAATTCACCCTTGGTAGAGATTCAGTTGTTCTATGAGATGTCAAGGTGAGAATTAACCACTTCAGGCATAAGTCAATCCACATGACTGAAAAAGGGGCAATGAACAGGATATGGGGATTTTTCTAGTTATAAAGTACAATAATCATCATTACATGATCTAAGACTACTGAAGTATAAGCTGTGTCCCTGACTGATTAATTAGCAAATTCATCTTTGTAGAGTGCAGCTACTATCTATTCAGTGGCATTTCCTTAAAACAACTGTATTCCCACATTCTGAATATGGAGTGAGATCATGTAGAGAATGTTGGACTTGTAATAACTAATTGAAGGACAATAATAATCAACGAAAGTGCTTACAAGTATCAACAAATGCCTTCAAAGTACTTGACACGTACTTTGCTTTCAAAAGTGAAACATAATTAATGCTTACGTAAGATTTCTCTTGACTTCTCAGGAGTATACTAACTCCAAGGACAAGTAATATCAAAAACCATTATTTAAGTGCTGATGTTGGAGCTGCAATACTACTACCAAGACAAAAAATGATACAGGTAATACTGCTTTCAGAATTCTAAGAATTGCTAAAATAGTATGCTTACAGAGCATTCAGAGTCTCATAGAGAAAATAAGTTGAGAATATGACAAGTTCCTACCATCTCAAACACTGCCAATCTAGAACAAAAAGAAAATACTTGAACGCCTACAGTAATCGAACACAAACCAGAACATATCAGTGGATGACAATGAAATGAAGTCACAAAATGATTCTACCCTTTCAAGTCCCAAAAAGGACTGAGGAACTTACCGGAGGCGATCCCTGGATTTCAAACAGAGTACAATGTAGCCAATGTAGGGGAGAAGATTACAGAGAGCTCTTCTCAGATTGCTCAGAGTCAGCCCCAGGACCCTTTCCTGACTGAAGCAGACAAAGTTGTCAAACAGGTAGGTAGAAATGAGTAAGGAACAGAGAGTATGGTTATTCTTGCATTGTTTTGTTCGTCTGTCAAAGAAAAGAGTGCTTCTGACTTTTGTCAATGTTCATCTTTATTTTAGGAGAAGAACAAATGGTGGTATCACACTTTGCTCAAGTGTATGATGCCATGTGTGTACAGCAGACATCACCAAAGGAACGGGAGACACCTGAGTAAAGAGAATATGAAAAGACTGATGAAAAAAAGCACCAGGAGAAATCCATTGAATATGCACAATCTCGTCCAGTATTTCAATGAAAAGTTTCAGTGTTGTTTTTAGTGTCGTCATATTGCATACATTTAAAACAATGTGTCTTGTTTAATGAACAATTTCATTTACTTTAGTAAAAAGTGTTGTTTACTGTAGTCCTAGCACGGATGCAATTGTTAGAAAAAACGTGAATGAAAAACTGAATGTTTCATACAATATGGGTTTGTGTTAACCCACACACCTAAGTGAAATGTTTGATTACGTTTACAAGACATAACACATAATTCAGTTGAGTGTGAAAGGGAACGACAGAGAAAGTCACAAACAAAACATTTGTGAAGGACTTGATGAATGTTTTTTCTTTAGCAATTACAAAAAATAAAGAATTTTTCAACAAGATGTCTTTCTATAGCGAGTTTCATTTGAGATAGTCTTTTCTTAGAAGTGCAAGAGTGGTATTCCCTACAATTTATTCCCCAATTTGATCATTCTCAGAAATTAGGAGACAGAAACCACACCTACTGTAATATTAGACCTTGTAACAAGGCAACTAGGTTTCAATGGCTTAAAAGGTGCATAAAGAGGCTCATGTATAATGACCTCCAGTGTCCCACAGGTTTCCCAAATCATTTCTTAAAGTATGGAAAAAGAGGAAATAAAGTGTCTACAGAAAGCGTATACCCCCTTGAACTTTGATCAGTTTGTTGCGCCAGTGCCTGAGTTTTATGCACTTAAATGAGGACCTCTTTCTCACACCACATATGTTATACTTTCAATGGGAAAAAAGGAAATATTAGAATTGTATACATTTTAAAGCCATGTGTTCATATTTGGTAGAAGCCCTAACAACACCTAAAAAACACCTAACAACGGGTGCAGGACCGAATTAGGGCAGTACCCACTATTGATAAACATACATAAAACAATATTAAAGTACTGGCTTTAATATTAGCCAGACACAGCCGGATGAGCTCTACCAGCCAGGACAGGAGGCTCTACTGTACACAGAGAGGGGAGGGAGGGGGGAACAAGCTGACCAGCCGTGTGGAATGCTACAGAACCCCAAACAGACAAAACATACTACCCGAATATTTGACCAAGATATCCAGACACAGCTGGATGAGCTCCACCAGTCAGGACAGGCTAATAAGATACACTCCACAGACATTCACAACAGCGACATATCATAAACACTTGAATTACTTATCTAGACTCTCGAAACAAAATTTCGAGAAAAAACACATTGCCCAACGTTAGAAAGCACCTTGCATTACATTGCTTGAAAAACAATTTTATTTCGAAAGAATTATGGATCGGGAATTCTTCGAGGAAGTCGTGGTCACACAGCATGCCGCCCCATATATCAGGGAGCACATTGGATCAAGGCACCGTCTCTTTCAAGACAACGATCCGAAACACAAAGCAGCAAGGGCGAGGCTTACAGAAGAACGAGTGAACTGGGTGAAAACTCCAGCCGAATCTCCAGATTTAAATCCAATAGAGATGGTATGGCATTCGCTGAAAGACAATGTTTGGAAAACTGCTAAACCCAGCACAAAGCAAGAACTGATACTGATACAATGTCTTTTGATACTGATACTGTATGAGTAGGGCTGTTTCACCACTCCTTTTTTTTTGTTGCATGCAGCAGTACTTCTTATGGTAGTACTTAAGTACAGTACAGTAGGTACTTACATTAGTACTTCTCGCGTTAAAAAAGTTAGGTGTTAGCATAAACTATTAGTAATAAATAATATTAAACTTAGCACTGTAATAAATTATGCTAATATTAAATTCGATTCTGCTCTGAGAATGTAGGGGGAAGGAAAAATGCCAGTGGTCTTTTCACTGATGAACTTGTGCCTGATGAACACCACTGCGTCACACCACACAGCTGCGAGTGCACCTCACTGTGCACCTCACAGGCACCTCACCTCACAATTGCAGGTAAAATAAAAATGGCGGATAACTTTCTTTCTAGCTTCGTGAAGCGGTCGTGCCATATTATACATATATACCATAATAAGAAACATAATATGTACAGTAGAATTTTTCACTTTAAGCTGGCATTATCCAGAACCGGGTCAGGGCCCGGACCCGGACCGTGCAGTGTGGTCCGTCGGCCTTCTAAAGATGTTTAGGAGATCGAGGCGCCCTTGGATTTGATTAGAAACTTGCAAAATTTCTTAACTTGACCCCATTATCTTAAAAAAAACGGCCAGGCCCAGACCAAAGCATGAAGGCTGAGAGGATCGGGGGACTCTCATTTTTGGTAACAGCGTACAGTAGTAGATCAGTAACCTCTGTTTATCGTGATAACCTTTAATTATTTTACAGTACTTTTTCAATGATAAAACACATTGTTTCGCCAGTTTTGCTAAAGATACGGTTTTAGTGTTTACGCGTAAATTTGTAAGCCGTAGGTTTAAATCTCGTGGTCTTATTTTCTGCATTTTCATCGTAAGGGAAGGCGCTAGTTTGCGATTTACGCGCTGAACATTGTAAGCAGAGGAGCCTTAAGGCACAGCCTCGCCTTAACACCATCGTTTGCATTGTCATTGTCATCCAGAAAAGCAGTCGTAAGAAAATGAATCTGTGGCGGCTCCGAACATTAAAAAAACTATATCTAGACTGCAAATACATCCCAATCTTACTATCAACACGTTTTAAGAGCCCTCTCCTTTCCACCGGTATACAAGCTAAGAGAGAAATATTGGAAATCCCATCTGAAGTAGCCCTCGTCTCACCTTCGGAGCTGTGAGCGATGGGGATCATAATTAAAAAGGGTACAGTTACTTTGAAAATGTGTATGTGATACTTAAATTTAAATAAATTAAAAAGATAAATTATATAACACATACTGTGCTATCTACGTCCATGTGTTTAAGACGTATGAATCGGTTTTAAAACAGGCACACCCCTTCTCACAAATCCGACTGGAGTCTCAGTCCGTCATCGCGATGAAATAGGAGCTCAGATGTAGGCTAAGTGATTGCAATTTACTTATTTAAAAGAACCACTTCAAATCAAAAGGGAGACATTTTGTAATGGTAGTTATCGTATTATACAGTATACGTAATTGTAGATATACAGTACATAAAGGGTATGAATAGGTGTGAGCTTTTACTGTATATTTAATATTTTATCTGACCCATTTGTAGAAACCGCCTACTCAGATTTAGTTAAGTGGTCTGCCACCATAAAGACAGAAAAATATAATGACACCCAGTTACATTAACTGTAAAATAAACGCCGTAACTGCGGCCATATGAAAATTTTGATAAAGATTATACAAACATCCTAAGGAGCTCTATGACATATGAGCGTCGAAATAATGGTTGGTGACCTGACGTAACATTGCTCCCTGAATTACGTGATCTGTATATACCCAAATACAGATATATCACATAGGGAGATGCAGTCAAACATTGCATTGCTATCGTCGTGGTGAACTATTTCTCCGCTGTTTAAAACTTGTTTCGTAAGTGTCATCAAATATTCTTGTCAATTTGTAGCGAAATCGATATACTGTATCATAATCCTTCAGCTATCTATAATGTAGTGAAACGGCTAATTAATATTGATAAATTCCCTTATTCACAGTGACTTTTGCTCAAACCCCTGTTGCATAATGGGTTAATTTTATATAAAAAACATTTATATCATAGATATAATACAAGCTTTGAAATGAAATAGTACATTTCCAGGTTTCAGTTAAACATTTTTAAAAAAGCTCATGACTTTAAGCATTCTGAACATTGAGAATGTTATTTGGGAAACAAATGTTTATTATAATGTTTATGTTTAGGATCTGTCTCCTACTGAGTCAGCATGCAGCATTCAACACCATTAGGTTTAATATTAAAACGTTGTGTATTTCCTGAATTGTTTTTTTTATTCTTTTCTATTAGACCATACAAGACTATGCAGGATATCATTTATTTGCCATTTTTGCCTTTTCCAGATACCTGGGAAACAAAGCTCATATCTCATTTGCCAATGGAGCCCAGTCCTAAGCCTGGTGCTCTGTCCCCCTCCCCGAAGGACACAGACTCGAATCGACCCGCGCCCTTAAGGCGACAGGATCTGATCTCCACGTACTGCCCGCCTCCCAAGATACAGCTTCTGAAGGACACCTTCCAAGAGAAACTGATGCAGGAAAAGGAGAAAAAAATGATCGCCATGTACAATCGGCGGCAGGAGGCAGCTCTACAGAAGATGAGAAAATGTTTCCAATATGTCAAATACGCTGCGGAGAAGAAGACGGGGAACAGCTATCGCTTCCAAGCCCAACAGGGCCCCGAGAAGAACATTGTGGGGTATGATCGGTCTTACCCCCTGAAGCCTATGGGTAACAGGAAAGTCTCCGGCCCTGGTGAGGTTCAGGCTGTGGACCGCCCGGAAGCACAGAGTGATTCCTTGTTTGCCCCCACCCCGCCTCAGGATGGTCATGAGAGGCCCTGCGAGAGGCCGGGCAGGAGGGGCTCAAGAATACGCAAACCTAAGGACAGGACTGTCCTCCCCATGGTGGCGACCCCTCCAGGGCAATGCCCTTCTCATGCCAATGGGAAGGAGCACTTTCAGTTGCAAGAGGAGCTACGAAGAGTGGCCGAGGCAGAGGCCGCTGAAGGAGGAGCATCGCCGGAGGGAGGCCAGCCTGCAGGATGAGATGCGCCGGAAGGAGGCCATGATGAAGGACGAGATTCGCCAGAGGGAGGCCATGATGCAGGCGAAGCTCTTCAGAGCTCAGGAGGAGCTGAGGATGGTTTAGAGAGAGATGGAAGACTCCAGAGAGGTGGCCGGAAGGGAAAATAGAGGACTCCTGACCCGAAGGAAGACACTCCAGGCGAGGCAAAGCGAGCTTTGCCCCAGAGGACCGTGGGCCAACCAACCCTCTAAGGCCGTGCCTCTTCTGACCTGCAGAATGGAGAAGCAAAAAGCCTTCACTCCAAGGAAAGCCCTTCCTATCAGAGGAGGCAACCTTGATTATGGTTCTCCAATGGAAGACGGCGGATGCGCAGAATCGCACTTTCCCTCTGCGCTTTCCCATCAGGAGAGACGTCAAGTGAGCCCTTGCAGCCGTGGGCTAGAAGACGTCCCCTGTGGAAGGAGAAAGTATCTCAAGAAAGCAAGGCTCCCTGAAAGCGACGTGTCAGCGGCACAGGCCGCGCAGGCCCACTTCAGAAATAACACCGCATGTCTGGATGAACAAACTCTGTCAGTGGAAAACAGATATTTGTCCCCTACAAGTCTGATCTGCCCTACCGCTGAGCAATTTCCATATGAGAATAGCCAGAGTGGAAACCCTCAGCTGGTGCCCTGTGAACTGTGTCACAGGAAGTGTGCTGTAGAGAGGCTGGAGAAACACAGCAAGATCTGCAAAAAGCTTCAGAATTCAAAGAGGAAGGTTTTTGACTCTTTCAAGCACAGGGCCAAGGGAACAGAACTGGAGGCATACATCCATAAGAAGAAGCAAAGGCACATTTGCCAGACAGAATAAATGGGTTTTAGTGACTTCTGAATTCTGTTGTAAAAATCTACATGAGATATCAAGCAAATAGCACTCACAGGAAACAAAACCATAACTAAATTGTACTCTCTACCCAATGACCTGAAAGGTAGCCCCAGAAAGCTAAGTTATTACTGTATTGATATTTTCTTGCCTTTTGAATGGCTACGCAAACACCAGTCCACCAAAAAAAAATCATTTTATTAAAACAAGGTAACATTTTTTTTATCATCATACGGATGAACTGTGCTAAATATATTTCTAAAAAGAAAAAGCAGGACGTGAGTCGTGAGCCAAGATCATGAATGAATCTGTGGCGGCTCCGAACATTAAAAAAACTATATCTAGACTGCAAATACATCCCAATCTTACTATCAACACGTTTTAAGAGCCCTCTCCTTTCCACCGGTATACAAGCTAAGAGAGAAATATTGGAAATCCCATCTGAAGTAGCCCTCGTCTCACCTTCGGAGCTGTGAGCGATGGGGATCATAATTAAAAAGGGTACAGTTACTTTGAAAATGTGTATGTGATACTTAAATTTAAATAAATTAAAAAGATAAATTATATAACACAGACTGCTATCTATGTCCATGTGTTTAAGACGTATGAATCGGTTTTAAAACAGGCACACCCCTTTACTTCTCACAAATCCAACTGGAGTCTCAGTCCGTCGTCGCGATGAATTAGGAGCTCAGATGTAGGCTAAGTGATTGCAATTTACTTATTTAAAAGAACCACTTCAAATCAAAAGGGAGCCATTTTGTAATGGTAGTTATCGTATTATAGTATACGATAACTGTATACGTAGTATACGTAATTGTAGATATACAGTACATAAAGGGTATGAATAGGTGTGAGCTTTTACTGTATATTTAATATTTTATCTGACCCATTTGTAGAAACCGCCTACTCAGATTTAGTTAAGTGGTCTGCCACCATAAAGACAGAAAAATATAATGACATCCTGTTACATTAAGTGTAAAATAAACGCCGTAACTGCGGCCATATGAAAAAATTTGGATAAAGATTATACAAACATCCTATGGAGCTCTATGACATATGAGCGTCGTGATAATGGTTGGTGACCTGACGTAACAGTGCTCCCTGAATTACTTGATCTGTATTTACCCAAATACAGATATATCACATAGGGAGATGCAGTCAAACATTGCATTGCTATCGTCGTGGTGAACTATTTCTCCGCTGTTTGAGACTTGTTTGGTAAGTGTCATCAAATATTCTTGTCAATTTGTAGAGAAATCGATATACTGTATCATAATCCTTCAGCTATCTATAATGTAGTGAAACGGCTAATTAATATTGATAAATTCCCTTATTCACAGTGACTTTTGCTCAAACCCCTGTTGCATAATGGGTTAATTTTATATAAAAAACATTTATATCATAGATATAATACAAGCTTTGAAATGAAATAGTACATTTCCAGGTTTCAGTTATACATTTTTAAAAAAGCTCATGACTTTAAGCATTCTGAACATTGAGAATGTTATTTGGGAAACAAATGTTTATTATAATGTTTATGTTTAGGATCTGTCTCCTACTGAGTCAGAATGCAGCATTCAACACCATTAGGTTTAATATTAAAAAGTTGTGTATTTCCTGAATTGTTTTTTTTATTCTTTTCTATTAGACCATACTAGACTGTGCAGGATATCATTTATTTGCCATTTTTGCCTTTTCCTGATACCTGGGAAACAAAGCTCATATCTCATTTGCCAATGGAGCCCAGTCCTAAGCCTGGTGCTCTGTCCCCCTCCCCGAAGGACACAGACTCGAATCGACCCGCGCCCTTAAGGCGACAGGATCTGATCTCCATGTACTGCCCGCCTCCCAAGATACAGCTTCTGAAGGACACCTTCCAAGAGAAACTGATGCAGGAAAAGGAGAAAAAAATGATCGCCATATACAATCGACGGCAGGAGGCGGCTCTACAGAAGATGAGAAAATCTTTCCAATATGTGAAATACGCTGCGGAGAAGAAGACGGGGAACAGCTATCGCTTCCAAACCCAACAGGGCCCCGAGAAGAACATTGTGGGGTATGATCGGTCTTACCCCCTGAAGCCTATGGGTAACAGGAAAGTCTCCGGCCCTGGTGAGGTTCAGGCTGTGGACCGCCCGGAAGCACAGAGTGATTCCTTGTTTGCCCCCACCCCGCCTCAGGATGGTCATGAGAGGCCCTGCGAGAGGCCGGGCAGGAGGGACTCAAGAGTACGCAAACCTAAGGACAGGACTGTCCTCCCCATGGTGGCGACCCCTCCAGGGCAATGCCCTTCTCATGCCAATGGGAAGGAGCAGTTTCAGTTGCAAGAGGAGCTACGAAAAGTGGCCGAGGCAGAGGCCGCGCTGAAGGAGGAGCATCGCCGGAGGGAGGCCAGTCTGCAGGATGTGATGCGCCGGAAGGAGGCCATGATGAAGGACGAGATTCGCCAGAAGGAGGCCATGATGCAGGCGAAGCTCTTTAGAGCTCAGGAGGAGCTGAGGATGGTTCAGAGAGAGATGGAAGACTCCAGAGAGGTGGCCGGAAGGGAAAATAGAGGACTCCTGACTCGAAGGAAGACACTCCAGGCGAGGCAGAGCGAGCTTCGCCCCAGAGGACCATGGGCCAACCACTGCTCTAAGGCCGTGCCTCTTCTGACCTGCAGAATGGAGAAGCAAAAAGCCTTCACTCCAAGGAAAGCCCTTCCTTTCAAAGGAGACAACCTTGATTATGGTTCTCCAATGGATGACGGCGGATGCGCAGAATCGCACTTTCCCTCTGCGCTTTCCCATCAGGAGAGACGTCAAGTGAGCCCTTGCAGCCGTGGGCTAGAAGACGTCCCCTGTGGAAGGAGAAAGTACCTCAAGAAAGCAAGGCTCCCTGAAAGTGACGTGTCAGCGGCACAGGCCGCGCAGGCCCACTTCAGAAATAACACCGCATGTCTGGATGAACAAACTCTGTCAGTGGAAAACAGATATTTGTCCCCTACAATTCTGATGTGCCCTATCGCTGAGCAATTTCCATATGAGAATAGCCAGAGTGGAAACCCTCAGGTGGTGCCCTGTGAACTGTGTCACAGGAAGTTTGCTGAAGAGAGGTTGGAGAAACACAGCAAGATCTGCAAGAAGCTTCAGAATTCAAAGAGGAAGGTTTTTGACTCTTTCAAGCACAGGGCCAAGGGAACAGAACTGGAGACATACATCCATAAGAAGAAGGTTAGACCGCCAATCGTGGTAAGGGCTATCCTTAAACTCTTTCCAAGCTTCCCTTGTTTTCTCCTAGAGTCAGACTCAGCTTATAAATCAATGTAAACAATAAATAAGTGTTTTATGAAGTACTCTTCTGAAAAACTGCCGCAAAGGCACATTTGCCAGACAGAATAAATGGGTCTTAGTGACTTCTGAATTCTGTTGTAAAAATCTACATGAGATATCAAGCAAATAGCACTCACGGGAAACAAAACCATAACTAAATTGTACTCTCTACCCAATGACATGAAAGGTAGGCCCAGAAAGCTACGTTATTACTGTATTGATATTTTCTTGCCTTGTGAATGGTTTGCGACCAGACTGTGCACGCAGTGCTAGTCTGGACTTTTTCTGGAAGCTGTTTCATTGGTTTCATTTCCTGTTCCCAGCTGAGAAAGAACAACTGGAGGCAGAAGCACGAGGATTTCATTCGGAGCATCAAATAGGCCAGGGAGGTGCAGCAGGTGATCACGCAAGGAGGGAAGGTTGTGAACCTGCCCCAGCCCCCCGCGAATCCAAACCCCGACTACGTGCCCTGCCCTCACTGCGGCCGGCGCTTTGCCCCCAGGCCGGCACAGAGGCACATCCCCAAGTGTCAGCACATCAGGAGCCGCCCTCCTCCTCCTCCTCACAGATGAAAACTGATGTGAAGAAGAGTAAAAGAGTCATGATCTTGGCTTACGACTCACGTCCTGCTTTTTCTTTTTAGAAATATATTTAGCATAGTTCATCCGTATGATGATAAAAAAAATGTTACCTTGTTTTAATAAAATGATTTTTTTTTGGTGGACTGGTGTTTGCGTAACTGTGGTTATTTCAGTTTTTTTCCCTTGTGAAAATGTGTGTCGACCGTGAAAATAAATTTCAAGCTGTTCTTATCATTCATACACCTTGACCTCCTAAAAATAATTGTTCAACCTGGAACGTACAATTAGCAGGCAATAGAACAGGTCACATTGGCCTTGGAACCATCAAAAAGTAGTATTCACACATTCTCTGCATCAATTTTCCTTTAAAACAACTGAAAAAGCAAGGTAAAGTGTGATTGATTTTTTTAATTAAAGTTATTTTATTTAATTTTCATAATATTTGAAATATGTTGGGATTAATGTGACTCAATATTATCTGCAGCTCTTACACTCCAGGCACCTGATAAAGTGGAACGCAGTGTCTTTGCCTTACATGGCGCTCAGCTCTTCCTCAATCCCAGCAGAAGCAGCAGCCTCCGGGTCCTGCCTCATGCACAGCTTAAAATGCAACACCGAGTAATACAACAAACAACAGGGAAAACCATTCATGATCAGACACATCCATTGATTGCTGGCTCTCAGTAAAGGGACATTGCTGTGGTCCTCGCATGAATCTGTTTTCTAAGTGCCTTATCCAATACAGTGTTGAGGCCAGTTTTCCCAGAAGCCATCTAAAGGGGAACACACATTACCTTGTAAAACCTCCAATTTACATCACAAAATAGACTACATTTCAAGGTTAAAGAATTACCATGTTCTGCGATTCAGAACGAGGCAGCAAAACTTCCTGTAATCTGATGTGGCCCTGTGACATTGTAAAGGAGCAGGCTTGTGAATACATCTCGTTTAATCCAATGGAAGTATTGCTCTCAACTTTTTTACGTTTTTGCCAATAAATAATATTACATTGTTAACTCTGCATAAAGAACCTTGGAATGGAACGTTTTTTGCAGTGAAATGTTTGCTGCATAACCTATACCTTTTCTCTCCTACATCACATTGCATTAGTCATTACAGTGATTAGTGAGCAGGAAGGGCTGCATCACATTGCAATTTGTGTGGAACTTGAATGCGAATTTGTTACAACATGGCGTAACTTACAGTACTTTCACAAAATTCATGATTTTGTGCTCAATTTTGAGTTTGTAAAGTTTTTCTATAATGTCAATGATTTTATTTTGTGACTGAAATTAAATACTTTTGTGTCTGCAAAATTGGGACTGTAGTTCCACCTTAACCTACTAGTACTGTATGTCTTTGGACTGTGGGAAGAAACTGGAGCACCTGGAAGAAATCCACACAAATGAAGGGAGAACATACAATTCCATCCAGACTGCACCCCAGGAATTGAACCCAGGACCCCAGCTCTGTGAACCACAGTGCCACCTCATTGCTATAGTCACTATAATTAATGTCAAAACTCATTTGCAAATGAGCAGCCTGGGATCCAAAAGGATCAAGACAAGGATCCAAACAAAGCACTATCCCAAAGCTTGGCTTTGTACAGTATATCATACAGGGCTTGATGCAGAAGGCAGATAATCTAAGTCCATGCAATAATTGCTAAGGGAAAGTGACTTTGTGTTTTTGGAGGGAAGTCACTCAACATGGAGCTGTGTTAGTGAAATGATTGTTCTGATGTACGGCTGATGTCCAAACACTGAAAACATGATTGTGTATGCAATCGCACTCCCGAGCTCCATTGGGTATGGTTAAAATAACTTTTTATAGTTCATCACATTCAAAGTGTGTGTACCTGATGAAAGTGTAACACGCATTTGGAGGAGTTATTCAGGATTTTTTTTTCATTCAACTTTTAAGACCCATTATTTTCAGATGTTGTAGTATACGTGAATAATGAAAGGCCTTCATATTACACAATGAAGGAATGACTTCGCAGGTGTGAAGAATAAAAGATTAATTCAGCTCACTTTGGGGAGTTTCACAATGGCCCTCCTTAAAGAAATGTGGGTTTGATTAAAGGAGTGAAGAAAAAGCACTGAATAATATTTGCTTCTGTAAACGTAATCATCTCAAAATATGGTTGAAGAAATTGAAGAAGGTTAAACATAATCCAAAACGTATACGGTCAATTTAAGTACAACCAGAATTCTAGTGTTTATGCAATGCATCTGTGGGTTGATATGAAATACGGCCGTTCTTAAACTAAACGAGGTTATCGAGAGCATATTCCGAGTACGGCTGTGGCCAGTTGTACTGTGAACTGCGAGGACCGTATCTTATCCTGAACTGGCTTTGCGAATACCGTCCTCTGCTGGCAGAAGGAATAGATTACAACGGCACTGTATTGGCGATTAGTCCTATTGCTAGAATATTGAAACAACAAGGAGTCCGCGGAGTCAAGCAATGCTGAATAAACAAGTACCTGCAATTCAATAGGATTTTGTGTACTGATTACAAATAGGTGTGAAATTCTCATGTACAGTGGTATTCATGGATTCCTTACACAAGCAGCCGTTGTTATGATACTTTCGTAATCTGAATATAAATCTGTTATCTACTTGAAACTGTAATTATTGAATAGATTAATGTCTTTGAAATGCTTCATTAACTGGGCAGTTTCCATGTTTGGAAATGTTTTTATTTTGATTGCTGATTGCTAGATACTGTATGTTTAATAGGCATGCTGTTAATATTTTCTACAAATAAGACAGTTATGCTGTAGTAAGTTCTATATAAGTTATATAACATAAGTTATATTTTGTTCTGAGGTCAATTTGAATCTCATACTAAATTACTGGTGTCCTTTTATCTGAGAAACACTACCTGATTGATCACCTGATGCCTAGAAATTTGCATGCACAGTAGCCCAGCGTTTAGCATTGCTAGCTCACAGTGCTGAGGCCCTGGGTACACTTCTGGACCTGGGGTGCTATCTGTATGGAGCTTGTATGTTCTCCCCATGTTTGCATGAGTTTGCTTTGGGTGCTCCGGCTTCCTCCCACAGTTCAAAGAACTACTGGTAGGTTAATTGGCTTCTGGGATAATTGGTGAGTGTCTGTGTCTTCCCTGCATTGGACTACCATCCAGTCCCAGGTATCTCCTGCTTATTACTTTCTGAGGCTCTGGCTCCCCCGTGCCCTGCGACCCCCTGACCCCCTGACCCTGAATTGGATGAAGCGGTTAGAAAATGGGTGGTTTCTGTTATGCTCTGGTCATGCTCTGCCATAGCAACAACTTGTAAAAAATGCAGATGCTAGGATTTAACTCAAAGAAGGAGCTCAGATCACTGTGTTGGCATCACTGTACAGGTGTCCGGTGTGTTTTAGAACATATGTTAAAATCTTATTTACTAACTTCTAGACTTTTTACCCCCCATATCAGTCTGCAGGTGCACAGTGGTCTGTGGACACCCTCCTTGCTCTGTCGTAAAAGAGGAAATAAAAAGCAACTGGTTTTGACTTTAATGCACTGAGACTGTGGAACTCACAGAACTCTCTTGTCAGAAAGGCAGCTTCTAACAGCTTTTAAGTGAAGACTAAGAACACTTTTCTATTTTATTAAAATAGATTATATATGTTTTGTTTAAATATATGTTATAAATGTTAAAACGACAGCTCGTATAAGCTTGTATTTTTACCTTTCGATCATTTTTAGAATTGCTTTGAGTTGCTTTTACCATGATAAACAGTACAAAATATGAGGTGTTGAACTTGTCAAAAGTTTTAAAGCGCTTTATGACGTAAAGTGTGATAGTCCTTGGCGGTCTATGTAACAATTCTTCTTGAAGTAGGTCATCGGGCCAACAGTATATAAACCTTACAGCTCAAGTGCTTTTGTATCTGAACGCTTTTAGGTAAGTAATTTAGCAGCTGCGGTATTAATCGTGATTTTAATGGCAAATTCAATTGCAGGTAAAATTGAATGGCGGATAACTTTCTTTCTAGCTTCGTGAAGCGGTCGCGCCACATTATACATATATACCATAATAAGAAACATAATATGTACAGTAGAATTTTTCACTTTAAGCTGGCATTATCCAGAACCGGGTCAGGGAACGGACCCGGACCGTGCAGTGTGGTCCGTCGGCCTTCTAAAGATGTTTAGGAGATCGGGGCGCCCTTGGATTTGATTAGAAACTTGCATAATTTCTTAACTTGACCCCATTATCCTAAAAAAAAAACGGCCGGCCCAGACCAAAGCATGAAGGCTGCGAGGATCGGGGGACTCTCATTTTTGGTCACAGCGTACAGTAGTAGATCAGTAACCTCTGTTTATCGTGATAACCTTTAATTATTTTCCAGTACTTTTTTAAATGATATAACACATTGTCTCGCCAGTTTTGCTAAAGATACGGTTTTAGTGTTTACGCATAAATTTGTAAGCCGTAGGTTTAAATCTCATGTTCTTATTTGCCGCATTTTCATCGTAAGAGAGGCGCTCGTTTGCGATTTACGCGCTGAATATTGTAAGCAGAGGAGCCTTAAGGCACAGCCTCGCCTTAACACCATCGTTTGCATTGTCATTGTCATCCAGAAAAGCAGTCGTAAGAAAATGAATCTGTGGCGGCTCCGAACATTAAAAAAACTATATCTAGACTGCAAATACATCCCAATCTTACTATCAACACGTTTTAAGACCCCTCTCCTTTCCACCGGTATACAAGCTAAGAGAGAAATATTGGAAATCCCATCTGAAGTAGCCCTCGTCTCACCTTCGGAGCTGTGAGCGATGGGGATCATAATTAAAAGGGGTACAGTTACTTTGAAAATGTGTATGTGATACTTAAATTTAAATAAAATAAAAAGATAAATTATATAACACAGACTGCTATCTATGTCCATGTGTTTAAGACGTATGAATCGGTTTTAAAACAGGCACACCCCTTCTCACAAATCCGACTGGAGTCTCAGTCCGTCGTCGCGATGAATTAGGAGCTCAGATGTAGGCTAAGTGATTGCAATTTACTTATTTAAAAGAACCACTTCAAATCAAAAGGGAGACATTTTGTAATGGTAGTTATCGTATTATAGTATACGATAACTGTATACGTAGTATACGTAATTGTAGATATACAGTACATAAAGGGTATGAATAGGTGTGAGCTTTTACTGTATATTTAATATTTTATCTGACCCACTTGTAGAAACCGCCTACTCAGATTTATTTAAGTGGTCTGCCACCATAAAGAAAGAAAAATATAATGACACCCTGTTACATTAACTGTAAAATAAACGCCGTAACTGCGGCCATATGAAAATTTGGATAAAGATTATACAAACATCCTAAGGAGCTCTATGACATATGAGCGTCGTAATAATGGTTGGTGACCTGACGTAACAGTGCTCCCTGAATTACGTGATCTGTATATACCCAAATACAGATATATCACATAGGGAGATGCAGTCAAACATTGCATTGCTATCGTCGTGGTGAACTATTTCTCCGCTGTTTAAAACTTGTTTGGTAAGTGTCATCAAATATGCTTGTCAATTTGTAGCGAAATCGATATACTGTATCATAATCCTTCAGCTATCTATAATGTAGTGAAACGGCTAATTAATATTGATAAATTCCCTTATTCACAGTGACTTTTGCTCAAACCCCTGTTGCATAATGGGTTAATTTTATATAAAAAAACATTTATATCATAGATATAATACAAGCTTTGAAATGAAATAGCACATTTCCAGGTTTCAGTTAAACATTTTTAAAAAAGCTCATGACTTTAAGCATTCTGAACATTGAGAATGTTATTTGGGAAACAAATGTTTATTATAATGTTTATGTTTAGGATCTGTCTCCTACTGAGTCAGCATGCAGCATTCAACACCATTAGGTTTAATTTTCAAAAGTTGTGTATTTCCTGAATTGTTTTTTTTTATTCTTTTCTATTAGACCATACTAGACTGTGCAGGATATCATTTATTTGCCATTTTTGCCTTTTCCAGATACCTGGGAAACAAAGCTCATATCTCATTTGCCAATGGAGCCCAGTCCTAAGCCTGGTGCTCTGTCCCCCTCCCCGAAGGACACAGACTCGAATCGACCCGCGCCCTTAAGGCAACAGGATCTGATCTCCACGTACTGCCCGCCTCCCAAGATACAGCTTCTGAAGGACACCTTCCAAGAGAAACTGATGCAGGAAAAGGAGAAAAAAATGATCGCCATGTACAATCGGCGGCAGGAGGCAGCTCTACAGAAGATGAGAAAATGTTTCCAATATGTCAAATACGCTGCGGAGAAGAAGATGGGGAACAGCTATCGCTTCCAAGCCCAACAGGGCCCCGAGAAGAACATTGTGGGGTATGATCGGTCTTACCCCCTGAAGCCTATGGGTAACAGGAAAGTCTCCGGCCCTGGTGAGGTTCGGGCTGTGGACCGCCCGGACGCACAGAGTGATTCCTTGTTTGCCCCCACCCCGCCTCAGGATGGTCATGAGAGGCCCTGCGAGAGGCCGGGCAGGAGGGGCTCAAGAGTACGCAAACCTAAGGACAGGACTGTCCTCCCCATGGTGGCGACCCCTCCAGGGCAATGCCCTTCTCATGCCAATGGGAAGGAGCACTTTCAGTTGCAAGAGGAGCTACGAAAAGTGGCCGAGGCAGAGGCCGCGCTGAAGGAGGAGCATCGCCGGAGGGAGGCCAGCCTGCAGGATGAGATGCGCCGGAAGGAGGCCATGATGAAGGACGAGATTCGCCAGAAGGAGGCCATGATGCAGGCGAAGCTCTTCAGAGCTCAGGAGGAGCTGAGGATGGTTCCGAGAGAGATGGAAGACTCCAGAGAGGTGGCCGGAAGGGAAAATAGAGGCGAGGCAGAGCGAGCTTTGCCCCAGAGGACCATGGGCCAACCACCGCTCTAAGGCCGTGCCTCTTCTGACCTGCAGAATGGAGAAGCAAAAAGCCTTCACTCCAAGGAAAGCCCTTCCTATCAGAGGAGACAACCTTGATTATGGTTCTCCAATGGAAGATGGCGGATGCGCAGAATCGCACTTTCCCTCTGCGCTTTCCCATCAGGAGAGACGTCAAGTGAGCCCTTGCAGCCGTGGGCTAGAAGACGTCCCCTGTGGAAGGAGAAAGTATCTCAAGAAAGCAAGGCTCCCTGAAAGTGACGTGTCAGCGGCACAGGCCGCGCAGGGCCACTTCAGAAATAACACCACATGTCTGGATGAACAAACTCTGTCAGTGGAAAACAGATATTTGTCCCCTACAAGTCTGATGTGCCCTACCGCTGAGCAATTTCCATATGAGAATAGCCAGAGTGGAAACCCTCAGCTGGTGCCCTGTGAACTGTGTCACGGGAAGTTTGCTGTAGAGTGGCTGGAGAAACACAGCAAGATCTGCAAGAAGCTTCAGAATTCAAAGAGGAAGGTTTTTGACTCTTTCAAGCACAGGGCCAAGGGAACAGAACTGGAGACATACATCCATAAGAAGAAGGTTAAACCGCCAATCGTGGTAAGGGCTATCCTTAAACTCTTTCCAAGCTTCCCTTTTTTTCTCCTAGAGTCAGACTCAGCTTATAAATCAATGTAAACAATAAATAAGTGTTTTATGAAGTACTCTTCTGAAAAACTGCCGCAAAGGCACATTTGCCAGACAGAATAAATGTGTCTTAGTGACTTCTGAATTCTGTTGTAAAAATCTACATATCAAGCAAATAGCACTCACAGGAAACAAAACCATAACTACGTAAATTGTACTCTCTACCCAATGACCTGAAAGGTAGCCCCAGAAAGCTACGTTATTACTGTATTGATATTTTCTTGCCTTGTGAATGGTTTGCGACCAGACTGTGTACGCAGTGCTAGTCTGGACTTTTTCTGGAAGCTGTTTTATTGGTTTCATTTCCTGTTCCCAGCTGAGAAAGAACAACTGGAGGCAGAAGCACGAGGATTTCATTCGGAGCATCAAACAGGCCAGGGAGGTGCAGCAGGTGATCACGCAAGGAGGGAAAGTTGTGAACCTGCCCCAGCCCCCCGCGAATCCAAACCCCGACTACGTGCCCTGCCCTCACTGCGGCCGGCGCTTTGCCCCCAGGCCGGCACAGAGGCACTTCCCCAAGTGTCAGCACATCAGGAGCCGCCCTCCTCCTCCTCCTCGCAGATGAAAACTGATGTGAAGAAGAGCAAAAGAGTCATGATCTTGGCTCACGACTCACGTCCTGCTTTTTCTTTTTAGAAACACATTTAGCACAGTTCATCCGTATGATGATGAAAAAAAAATGTTACCTTTTTTTAATTAAATGATTTTTTTTTGGTGGACTGGTGTTTGCGTAGCTGTGGTTATTTCAGTTTTTCTCTTATCATTCATACACCTTGACCTCCTAAAAATAATTTTTCAACCTGGAACGTACAATTAGCAGGCAATAGAACAGGTCACATTGGTCTTGGAACCATCAAAAAGCAGTATTCACACATTCTCTGCATCAATTTTCCTTAAAAACAACTGAAAAAGCAAGGTAAAGAGTGATTGATTTTTTTAATGAAAGTTATTTGATTTAATTTATTTAATTTTCATAATATTTGAAATATGTTGGGATTAATGTGACTCAATATTATCTGCAGCTCTTACACTCCAGGCACCTGATAAAGTGGAACGCAGTGTCTTTGCCTTACATGGCGCTCAGCTCTTCCTCAATCCCAGCAGAAGCACCAGCAGAAGCAGCAGCCTCCGGGTCCTGCCTCATGCACAGCTTAAAATGCAACACCAAGTAATACAACAAACAACAGGGAAAACCATTCACGATCAGACACATCCGTTGATTGCTGGCTCTCAGTAAAGGGACATTGCATCATTACATCACAAAATAGACTACATTTCAAGGTTAAAGAATTACCATGTTCTGCGATTCAGAACGAGGCAGCAAAACTTCCTATAATCTGTTGTGGCCCCATGACATTGTAAAGGAGCAGGCTTGTGAATACATCTCGTTTAATCCAATGGAAATATTGCTCTCAACTTTTTTACGTTTTTGCCAATAAATAATACTACATTGTTAACTCTGCATAAAGAACCTTGGAATGGAACGTTTTTTGCAGTGAAATGTTTGCTGCATAACCTATACCCTTTCTCTCCTACATCACATTGCATTAGTCATTACAGTGATTAGTGAGCAGGAAGGGCTGCATCACATCGCAATTTGTGTGGAACTTGAATGCGAATTTGTTACAACATGGCGTAACTTACAGTCCTTTCACAAAATTCATGATTTTGTGCTCAATTTTGAGTTTGTAAAGTTTTTCTATAATGTCAATGATTTTATTTTGTGACTGAAATTAAATACTTTTGTGTCTGCAAAATTGGGACTGTAGTTCCACCTTAACCTACTAGTACTGTATGTCTTTGGACTGTGGGAAGAAACTGGAGCACCTGGAAGAAATCCACACAAATGAAGGGAGAACATACAATTCCATCCAGACTGTACCCCAGGAATTGAACCCAGGACCCCAGCTCTGTGAACCACAGTGCCAGCTCATTGCTATAGTCACTATAATTAATGTCAAAACTCATTTGCAAATGAGCAGCCTGGGATCCAAAAGGATCAAGACAAGGATCCAAACAAAGCACTATCCCAAAGCTTGGCTTTGTACCGTATATAATACAGGGCTTGATGCAGAATGCAGATAATCAAAGTCCATGCAATAATTGCTAAGGGAAAGTGACTTTGTGTTCTTGGAGGGAAGTCACTCAACACGGAGCTGTGTTAGTGAAATGATTGTTCTGATGTACGGCTGATGTCCAAACACTGAAAACATGATTGTGTATGCAATCGCACTCCTGAGCTCCATTGGGTATGGTTAAAATAACTTTTTATAGTTCATCACATTCAAAGTGTGTGTACTTGATGAAAGTGTAACACGCATTTGGAGGAGTTATTCAGGATTTTCTTTCATTCAACTATTTCAAGACCCATTATTTTCAGATGTTGTAGTATACGTGAATAATGAAAGGCCTTCATATTACACAATGAAGGAATGACTTCACAGGTGTGAAGAATAAAAGATTAATTCAGCTCACTTTGGGGAGTTTCACAATGGCCCTTCTTATAGAAATGTGGGTTTGATTAAAGGAGTGAAGAAAAAGCACTGAATAATATTTGCTTCTGTAAACGTAATCATCTCAAAATATGGTTGAAGAAATTGAAGAAGGTTAAACATAATCCAAAACGTATAAGGTCAATTTAAGTACAACAAGAAATTCTAGTGTTTATGCAATGCATCTGTGGGTTGATATGAAATATGGCCGTACTTAAACTAAACGAGGTTATCGAGAGCATATTCCGAATACGGCTTTGGCCAGTTGTACTGTGAACTGCGAGGACCGTATCTTATCCTGAACTGACTGTGCGAATACCGTCCTCTGCTGGCAGAAGGAATAGATTACAACGGCACTGTATTGGCGATTAGGCCTATTGCTAGAATATTGAAACAACAAGGAGTCCGCGGAGTCAAGCAATGCTGAATAAACAAGTACCTGAAATTCAATAGGATTTTGTGTATTGATTACAAATAGGTGTGAAATTCTCATGTACAGTGGTATTCATGGATTCCTTACACAAGCAGCAGTTGTTATGATGCTTTCGTAATCTGAATATAAATCTGTTATCTACTTAAAACTGTAATTATTGAATAGATTAATGTCTTTGAAATGCTTCATTAACTGGGCAGTTTCCATGTTTGGAAATGTTTTTATTTTGATTGCTGATTGCTAGATACTGTATGTTTAATAGGCATGCTGTTAATATTTTCTACAAATAAGACAGTTATGCTGTAGTAAGTTCTATATAAGTTATATAACATAAGTTATATTTTGTTCTGAGGTCAATTTGAATCTCATACTAAATTACTGGTGTCCTTTTATCTGAGAAACACTACCTGATTGATCACCTGATGCCTAGAAATTTGCATGCACAGTAGCCCAGCGTTTAGCATTGCTAGCTCACAGTGCTGAGGCCCTGGGTACACTTCTGGACCTGGGGTGCTATCTGTATGGAGCTTGTACGTTCTCCCCATGTTTGCATGAGTTTGCTTTGGGTGCTCCGGCTTCCTCCCACAGTTCAAAGAACTACTGGTAGGTTAATTGGCTTCTGGGATAATTGGTGAGTGTCTGTGTCTTCCCTGCATTGGACTACCATCCAGTCCCAGGTATCTCCTGCTTATTACTTTCTGAGGCTCTGGCTCCCCCGTGACCCCCCGACCCCCTGACCACCTGACCCTGAATTGGATGAAGCGGTTAGAAAATGGGTGGTTTCTGTTATGCTCTGGTCATGCTCTGCCATAGCAACAACTTGTAAAAAATGCAGATGCTAGGATTTAACTCAAAGAAGGAGCTCAGATCACTGTGTTGGCATCACTGTACAGGTGTCCGGTGTGTTTTAGAACATGTGCTAAAATCTTATTTACTAACTTCTAGACTTTTTACCCCCCATATCAGTCTGCAGGTGCACAGTGGTCTGTGGACACCTTCCTTGCTCTGTCGTAAAAGAGGAAATAAAAAGCAACTGGTTTTGACTTTAATGCACTGAGACTGTGGAACTCACAGAACTCTCTTGTCAGAAAGGCAGCTTCTAACAGCTTTTAAGTGAAGACTAAGAACACTTTTCTATTTTATTAAAATAGATTATATATGTTTTGTTTAAATATATGTTATAAATGTTAAAACGACAGCTCGTATAAGCTTGTATTTTTACCTTTCGATCATTTTTAGAATTGCTTTGAGTTGCTTTTACCATGATAAACAGTACAAAATATGAGGTGTTGAACTTGTCTAAAGTTTTAAAGCGCTTTATGACGTAAAGTGTGATGACAGTCCTTGGCGGTCTATGTAACAATTCTTCTTGAAGTAGGTCATCGGGCCAACAGTATACAAACATTACAGCTCAAGTGCTTTTGTATCTGAACGCTTTTAGGTAAGTTATTTAGCAGCTGCGGTATTAATAATGATTTTAATGGCAAATTCAATTGCAGGTAAAATAAAAATGGCGGATAACTTTCTTTCTAGCTTCGTGAAGCGGTCGCGCTATATTATACATATATACCATAATAAGAAACATAATATGTACAGTAGAATTTTTCACTTTAAGCTGGCATTATCCAGAACCGGGTCAGGGAACGGACCCGGACCGTGCAGTGTGGTCCGTCGGCCTTCTAAAGATGTTTAGGAGATCGAGGCGCCCTTGGATTTGATTAGAAACTTGCATAATTTCTTAACTTGACCCCATTATCTTAAAAAAAACGGCCAGGCCAAGACCAAAGCATGAAGGCTGCGAGGATCGGGGGACTCTCATTTTTGGTCACAGCGTACAGTAGTAGATCAGTAACCTCTGTTTATCGTGATAACCTTTAATTATTTTCCAGTACTTTTTTAAATGATAAAACACATTGTCTCGCCAGTTTTGCTAAAGATACGGTTTTAGTGTTTACGCATAAATTTGTAAGCCGTAGGTTTAAATCTCGTGGTCTTATTTTCTGCATTTTCATCGTAAGGGAAGGCGCTCGTTTGCGATTTACGCGCTGAATATTGTAAGCAGAGGAGCCTTAAGGCACAGCCTCGCCTTAACACCATCGTTTGCATTGTCATTGTCATCCAGAAAAGCAGTCGTAAGAAAATGAATCTGTGGCGGCTCCGAACATTAAAAAAACTATATCTAGACTGCAAATACATCCCAATCTTACTATCAACACGTTTTAAGACCCCTCTCCTTTCCACCGGTATACAAGCTAAGAGAGAAATATTGGAAATCCCATCTGAAGTAGCCCTCGTCTCACCTTCGGAGCTGTGAGCGATGGGGATCATAATTAAAAGGGGTACAGTTACTTTGAAAATGTGTATGTGATACTTAAATTTAAATAAAATAAAAAGATAAATTATATAACACAGACTGCTATCTATGTCCATGTGTTTAAGACGTATGAATCGGTTTTAAAACAGGCACACCCCTTCTCACAAATCCGACTGGAGTCTCAGTCCGTCGTCGCGATGAATTAGGAGCTCAGATGTAGGCTAAGTGATTGCAATTTACTTATTTAAAAGAACCACTTCAAATCAAAAGGGAGACATTTTGTAATGGTAGTTATCGTATTATAGTATACGATAACTGTATACGTAGTATACGTAATTGTAGATATACAGTACATAAAGGGTATGAATAGGTGTGAGCTTTTACTGTATATTTAATATTTTATCTGACCCACTTGTAGAAACCGCCTACTCAGATTTATTTAAGTGGTCTGCCACCATAAAGACAGAAAAATATAATGACACCCTGTTACATTAACTGTAAAATAAACGCCGTAACTGCGGCCATATGAAAATTTGGATAAAGATTATACAAACATCCTAAGGAGCTCTATGACATATGAGCGTCGTAATAATGGTTGGTGACCTGACGTAACAGTGCTCCCTGAATTACGTGATCTGTATATACCCAAATACAGATATATCACATAGGGAGATGCAGTCAAACATTGCATTGCTATCGTCGTGGTGAACTATTTCTCCGCTGTTTAAAACTTGTTTGGTAAGCGTCATCAAATATGCTTGTCAATTTGTAGCGAAATCGATATACTGTATCATAATCCTTCAGCTATCTATAATGTAGTGAAACGGCTAATTAATATTGATAAATTCCCTTATTCACAGTGACTTTTGCTCAAACCCCTGTTGCATAATGGGTTAATTTTATATAAAAAAACATTTATATCATAGATATAATACAAGCTTTGAAATGAAATAGCACATTTCCAGGTTTCAGTTAAACATTTTTAAAAAAGCTCATGACTTTAAGCATTCTGAACATTGAGAATGTTATTTGGGAAACAAATGTTTATTATAATGTTTATGTTTAGGATCTGTCTCCTACTGAGTCAGCATGCAGCATTCAACACCATTAGGTTTAATTTTCAAAAGTTGTGTATTTCCTGAATTGTTTTTTTTTATTCTTTTCTATTAGACCATACTAGACTGTGCAGGATATCATTTATTTGCCATTTTTGCCTTTTCCAGATACCTGGGAAACAAAGCTCATATCTCATTTGCCAATGGAGCCCAGTCCTAAGCCTGGTGCTCTGTCCCCCTCCCCGAAGGACACAGACTCGAATCGAACCGCGCCCTTAAGGCAACAGGATCTGATCTCCACGTACTGCCCGCCTCCCAAGATACAGCTTCTGAAGGACACCTTCCAAGAGAAACTGATGCAGGAAAAGGAGAAAAAAATGATCGCCATGTACAATCGGCGGCAGGAGGCAGCTCTACAGAAGATGAGAAAATGTTTCCAATATGTCAAATACGCTGCGGAGAAGAAGATGGGGAACAGCTATCGCTTCCAAGCCCAACAGGGCCCCGAGAAGAACATTGTGGGGTATGATCGGTCTTACCCCCTGAAGCCTATGGGTAACAGGAAAGTCTCCGGCCCTGGTGAGGTTCGGGCTGTGGACCGCCCGGAAGCACAGAGTGATTCCTTGTTTGCCCCCACCCCGCCTCAGGATGGTCATGAGAGGCCCTGCGAGAGGCCGGGCAGGAGGGGCTCAAGAGTACGCAAACCTAAGGACAGGACTGTCCTCCCCATGGTGGCGACCCCTCCAGGGCAATGCCCTTCTCATGCCAATGGGAAGGAGCACTTTCAGTTGCAAGAGGAGCTACGAAAAGTGGCCGAGGCAGAGGCCGCGCTGAAGGAGGAGCATCGCCGGAGGGAGGCCAGCCTGCAGGATGAGATGCGCCGGAAGGAGGCCATGATGAAGGACGAGATTCGCCAGAAGGAGGCCATGATGCAGGCGAAGCTCTTCAGAGCTCAGGAGGAGCTGAGGATGGTTCCGAGAGAGATGGAAGACTCCAGAGAGGTGGCCGGAAGGGAAAATAGAGGCGAGGCAGAGCGAGCTTTGCCCCAGAGGACCATGGGCCAACCACCGCTCTAAGGCCGTGCCTCTTCTGACCTGCAGAATGGAGAAGCAAAAAGCCTTCACTCCAAGGAAAGCCCTTCCTATCAGAGGAGACAACCTTGATTATGGTTCTCCAATGGAAGATGGCGGATGCGCAGAATCGCACTTTCCCTCTGCGCTTTCCCATCAGGAGAGACGTCAAGTGAGCCCTTGCAGCCGTGGGCTAGAAGACGTCCCCTGTGGAAGGAGAAAGTATCTCAAGAAAGCAAGGCTCCCTGAAAGTGACGTGTCAGCGGCACAGGCCGCGCAGGGCCACTTCAGAAATAACACCACATGTCTGGATGAACAAACTCTGTCAGTGGAAAACAGATATTTGTCCCCTACAAGTCTGATGTGCCCTACCGCTGAGCAATTTCCATATGAGAATAGCCAGAGTGGAAACCCTCAGCTGGTGCCCTGTGAACTGTGTCACGGGAAGTTTGCTGTAGAGTGGCTGGAGAAACACAGCAAGATCTGCAAGAAGCTTCAGAATTCAAAGAGGAAGGTTTTTGACTCTTTCAAGCACAGGGCCAAGGGAACAGAACTGGAGACATACATCCATAAGAAGAAGGTTAAACCGCCAATCGTGGTAAGGGCTGTCCTTAAACTCTTTCCAAGCTTCCCTTTTTTTCTCCTAGAGTCAGACTCAGCTTATAAATCAATGTAAACAATAAATAAGTGTTTTATGAAGTACTCTTCTGAAAAACTGCCGCAAAGGCACATTTGCCAGACAGAATAAATGTGTCTTAGTGACTTCTGAATTCTGTTGTAAAAATCTACATATCAAGCAAATAGCACTCACAGGAAACAAAACCATAACTACGTAAATTGTACTCTCTACCCAATGACCTGAAAGGTAGCCCCAGAAAGCTACGTTATTACTGTATTGATATTTTCTTGCCTTGTGAATGGTTTGCGACCAGACTGTGTACGCAGTGCTAGTCTGGACTTTTTCTGGAAGCTGTTTTATTGGTTTCATTTCCTGTTCCCAGCTGAGAAAGAACAACTGGAGGCAGAAGCACGAGGATTTCATTCGGAGCATCAAAAAGGCCAGGGAGGTGCAGCAGGTGATCACGCAAGGAGGGAAAGTTGTGAACCTGCCCCAGCCCCCCGCGAATCCAAACCCCGACTACGTGCCCTGCCCTCACTGCGGCCGGCGCTTTGCCCCCAGGCCGGCACAGAGGCACTTCCCCAAGTGTCAGCACATCAGGAGCCGCCCTCCTCCTCCTCGCAGATGAAAACTGATGTGAAGAAGAGCAAAAGAGTCATGATCTTGGCTCACGACTCACGTCCTGCTTTTTCTTTTTAGAAACACATTTAGCACAGTTCATCCGTATGATGATGAAAAAAAAATGTTACCTTATTTTAATTAAATGATTTTTTTTTGGTGGACTGGTGTTTGCGTAGCTGTGGTTATTTCAGTTTTTCTCTTATCATTCATACACCTTGACCTCCTAAAAATAATTTTTCAACCTGGAACGTACAATAAGCAGGCAATAGAACAGGTCACATTGGTCTTGGAACCATCAAAAAGCAGTATTCACACATTCTCGGCATCAATTTTCCTTAAAAACAACTGAAAAAGCAAGGTAAAGAGTGATTGATTTTTTTAATGAAAGTTATTTGATTTAATTTATTTAATTTTCATAATATTTGAAATATGTTGGGATTAATGTGACTCAATATTATCTGCAGCTCTTACACTCCAGGCACCTGATAAAGTGGAACGCAGTGTCTTTGCCTTACATGGCGCTCAGCTCTTCCTCAATCCCAGCAGAAGCACCAGCAGAAGCAGCAGCCTCCGGGTCCTGCCTCATGCACAGCTTAAAATGCAACACCAAGTAATACAACAAACAACAGGGAAAACCATTCACGATCAGACACATCCGTTGATTGCTGGCTCTCAGTAAAGGGACATTGCATCATTACATCACAAAATAGACTACATTTCAAGGTTAAAGAATTACCATGTTCTGCGATTCAGAACGAGGCAGCAAAACTTCCTATAATCTGTTGTGGCCCTATGACATTGTAAAGGAGCAGGCTTGTGAATACATCTCGTTTAATCCAATGGAAATATAACTCTCAACTTTTTTACGTTTTTGCCAATAAATAATACTACATTGTTAACTCTGCATAAAGAACCTTGGAATGGAACGTTTTTTGCAGTGAAATGTTTGCTGCATAACCTATACCCTTTCTCTCCTACATCACATTGCATTAGTCATTACAGTGATTAGTGAGCAGGAAGGGCTGCATCACATCGCAATTTGTGTGGAACTTGAATGCGAATTTGTTACAACATGGCGTAACTTACAGTCCTTTCACAAAATTCATGATTTTGTGCTCAATTTTGAGTTTGTAAAGTTTTTCTAGAATGTCAATGATTTTATTTTGTGACTGAAATTAAATACTTTTGTGTCTGCAAAATTGGGACTGTAGTTCCACCTTAACCTACTAGTACTGTATGTCTTTGGACTGTGGGAAGAAACTGGAGCACCTGGAAGAAATCCACACAAATGAAGGGAGAACATACAATTCCATCCAGACTGCACCCCAGGAATTGAACCCAGGACCCCAGCTCTGTGAACCACAGTGCCACCTCATTGCTATAGTCACTATAATTAATGTCAAAACTCATTTGCAAATGAGCAGCCTGGGATCCAAAAGGATCAAGACAAGGATCCAAACAAAGCACTATCCCAAAGCTTGGCTTTGTACCGTATATAATACAGGGCTGGATGCAGAAGGCAGATAATCAAAGTCCATGCAATAATTGCTAAGGGAAAGTGACTTTGTGTTCTTGGAGGGAAGTCACTCAACATGGAGCTGTGTTAGTGAAATGATTGTTCTGATGTACGGCTGATGTCCAAACACTGAAAACATGATTGTGTATGCAATCGCACTCCTGAGCTCCATTGGGTATGGTTAAAATAACTTTTTATAGTTCATCACATTCAAAGTGTGTGTACTTGATGAAAGTGTAACACGCATTTGGAGGAGTTATTCAGGATTTTCTTTCATTCAACTATTTCAAGACCCATTATTTTCAGATGTTGTAGTATACGTGAATAATGAAAGGCCTTCATATTACACAATGTAGGAATGACTTCGCAGGTGTGAAGAATAAAAGATTAATTCAGCTCACTTTGGGGAGTTTCACAATGGCCCTCCTTATAGAAATGTGGGTTTGATTAAAGGAGTGAAGAAAAAGCACTGAATAATATTTGCTTCTGTAAACGTAATCATCTCAAAATATGGTTGAAGAAATTGAAGAAGGTTAAACATAATCCAAAACGTATAAGGTCAATTTAAGTACAACCAGAATTCTAGTGTTTATGCAATGCATCTGTGGGTTGATATGAAATATGGCCGTACTTAAACTAAACGAGGTTATCGAGAGCATATTCCGAATACGGCTGTGGCCAGTTGTACTGTGAACTGCGAGGACCGTATCTTATCCTGAACTGGCTGTGCGAATACCGTCCTCTGCTGGCAGAAGGAATAGATTACAACGGCACTGTATTGGCGATTAGTCCTATTGCTAGAATATTGAAACAACAAGGAGTCCGCGGAGTCAAGCAATGCTGAATAAACAAGTACCTGAAATTCAATAGGATTTTGTGTATTGATTACAAATAGGTGTGGAATTCTCATGTACAGTGGTATTCATGGATTCCTTACACAAGCAGCAGTTGTTATGATGCTTTCGTAATCTGAATATAAATCTGTTATCTACTTAAAACTGTAATTATTGAATAGATTAATGTCTTTGAAATGCTTCATTAACTGGGCAGTTTCCATGTTTGGAAATGTTTTTATTTTGATTGCTGATTGCTAGATACTGTATGTTTAATAGGCATGCTGTTAATATTTTCTACAAGAGCCAAATAAGACAGTTATGCTGTAGTAAGTTCTATATAAGTTATATAACATAAGTTATATTTTGTTCTGAGGTCAATTTGAATCTCATACTAAATAACTGGTGTCCTTTTATCTGAGAAACACTACCTGATTGATCACCTGATGCCTAGAAATTAGCATGCACAGTAGCCCAGCGTTTAGCATTGCTAGCTCACAGTGCTGAGGCCCTGGGTACACTTCTGGACCTGGGGTGCTATCTGTATGGAGCTTGTATGTTCTCCCCATGTTTGCATGAGTTTGCTTTGGGTGCTCCGGCTTCCTCCCACAGTTCAAAGAACTACTGGTAGGTTAATTGGCTTCTGGGATAATTGGTGAGTGTCTGTGTCTTCCCTGCATTGGACTACCATCCAGTCCCAGGTATCTCCTGCTTATTACTTTCTGAGGCTCTGGCTCCCCCGTGCCCCGCGACCCCCTGACCACCTGACCCTGAATTGGATGAAGCGGTTAGAAAATGGGTGGTTTCTGTTATGCTCTGGTCATGCTCTGCCATAGCAACAACTTGTAAAAAATGCAGATGCTAGGATTTAACTCAAAGAAGGAGCTCAGATCACTGTGTTGGCATCACTGTACAGGTGTCCGGTGTGTTTTAGAACATATGTTAAAATCTTATTTACTAACTTCTAGACTTTTTACCCCCCATATCAGTCTGCAGGTGCACAGTGGTCTGTGGACACCCTCCTTGCTCTGTCGTAAAACAGGAAATAAAAAGCAACTGGTTTTGACTTTAATGCACTGAGACTGTGGAACTCACAGAACTCTCTTGTCAGAAAGGCAGCTTCTAACAGCTTTTAAGTGAAGACTAAGAACACTTTTCTATTTTATTAAAATAGATTATATATGTTTTGTTTAAATATATGTTATAAATGTTAAAACGACAGCTCGTATAAGCTTGTATTTTTACCTTTCGATCATTTTTAGAATTGCTTTGAGTTGCTTTTACCATGATAAACAGTACAAAATATGAGGTGTTGAACTTGTCTAAAGTTTTAAAGCGCTTTATGACGTAAAGTGTGATGACAGTCCTTGGCGGTCTATGTAACAATTCTTCTTGAAGTAGGTCATCGGGCCAACAGTATACAAACATTACAGCTCAAGTGCTTTTGTATCTGAACGCTTTTAGGTAAGTAATTTAGCAGCTGCGGTATTAATCGTGATTTTAATGGCAAATTCAATTGCAGGTAAAATAAAAATGGCGGATAACTTTCTTTCTAGCTTCGTGAAGCGGTCGCGCCACATTATACATATATACCATAATAAGAAACATAATATGTACAGTAGAATTTTTCACTTTAAGCTGGCATTATCCAGAACCGGGTCAGGGCCCGGACCCGGACCGTGCAGTGTGGTCCGTCGGCCTTCTAAAGATGTTTAGGAGATCGGGGCGCCCTTGGATTTGATTAGAAACTTGCATAATATCTTAACTTGACCCCATTATCTTAAAAAAAACGGCCAGGCCCAGACCAAAGCATGAAGGCTGCGAGGATCGGGGGACTCTCATTTTTGGTCACAGCGTACAGTAGTAGATCAGTAACCTCTGTTTATCGTGATAACCTTTAATTATTTTCCAGTACTTTTTTAAATGATAAAACACATTGTCTCGCCAGTTTTGCTAAAGATACGGTTTTAGTGTTTACGCATAAATTTGTAAGCCGTAGGTTTAAATCTCGTGTTCTTATTTGCCGCATTTTCATCGTAAGAGAGGCGCTCGTTTGCGATTTACGCGCTGAATATTGTAAGCAGAGGAGCCTTAAGGCACAGCCTCGCCTTAACACCATCGTTTGCATTGTTATTGTCATCCAGAAAAGCAGTCGTAAGAAAATGAATCTGTGCCGGCTCCGAACATTAAAAAAACTATATCTAGACTGCAAATACATCCCAATCTTACTATCAACACGTTTTAAGAGCCCTCTCCTTTCCACCGGTATACAAGCTAAGAGAGAAATGTTGGAAATCCCATCTGAAGTAGCCCTCGTCTCAGCTTCGGAGCTGTGAGCGATGGGGATCATAATTAAAAGGGGTACAGTTCCTTTGAAAATGTGTATGTGATACTTAAATTTAAATAAAATAAAAAGATAAATTATATAACACAGACTGCTATCAATGTCCATGTGTTTAAGACGTATGAATCGGTTTTAAAACAGGCACACCCCTTTACTTCTCACAAATCCAACTGAAGTCTCAGTCCGTCGTCGCGATGAATTAGGAGCTCAGATGTAGGCTAAGTGATTGCAATTTACTTATTTAAAAGAACCACTTCAAATCAAAAGGGAGACATTTTGTAATGGTAGTTATCGTATTATACAGTATACGTAATTGTAGATATACAGTACATAAAGGGTATGAATAGGTGTGAGCTTTTACTGTATATTTAATATTTTATCTGACCCACTTGTAGAAACCGCCTACTCAGATTTAGTTAAGTGGTCTGCCACCATAAAGACAGAAAAATATAATGACACCCTGTTACATTAACTGTAAAATAAACGCCGTAACTGCGGCCATATGAAAATTTGGATAAAGATTATACAAACATCCTAAGGAGCTCTATGACATATGAGCGTCGTAATAATGGTTGGTGACCTGACGTAACAGTGCTCCCTGAATTACATGATCTGTATATACCCAAATACAGATATATCACTCAACACGGAGCTGTGTTAGTGAAATGATTGTTCTGATGTACGGCTGATGTCCAAACACTGAAAACATGATTGTGTATGTAGTCGCACTCCCGAGCTCCGTTGGGTATGGTTAAAATAACTTTTTATAGTTCATCACATTCAAAGTGTGTGTACTTGATGAAAGTGTAACACGCATTTGGAGGAGTTATTCAGGATTTTCTTTCATTCAACTATTTCAAGACCCATTATTTTCAGATGTTGTAGTATACGTGAATAATGAAAGGCCTTCATATTACAGAATGAAGGAATGACTTCGCAGGTGTGAAGAATAAAAGATTAATTCAGCTCACTTTGGGGAGTTTCACAATGGCCCTCCTTATAGAAATGTGGGTTTGATTAAAGGAGTGAAGAAAAAGCACTGAATAATATTTGCTTCTGTAAACGTAATCATCTCAAAATATGGTTGAAGAAATTGAAGAAGGTTAAACATAATCCAAAACGTATAAGGTCAATTTAAGTACAACCAGAATTCTAGTGTTCATGCAATGCATCTGTGGGTTGATATGAAATACGGCCGTACTTAAACTAAACGAGGTTATCGAGAGCATATTCCGAGTACGGCTGTGGCCAGTTGTACTGTGAACTGCGAGGACCGTATCTTATCCTGAACGGGCTGTGCGAATACCGTCCTCTGCTGGCAGAAGGAATAGATTACAACGGCACTGTATTGGCGATTAGTCCTATTGCTAGAATATTGAAACAACAAGGAGTCCGCGGAGTCAAGCAATGCTGAATAAACAAGTACCTGAAATTCAATAGGATTTTGTGTATTGATTACAAATAGGTGTGGAATTCTCATGTACAGTGGTATTCATGGATTCCTTACACAAGCAGCCGTTGTTATGATACTTTCGTAATCTGAATATAAATCTGTTATCTACTTAAAACTGTAATTATTGAATAGATTAATGTCTTTGAAATGCTTCATTAACTGGGCAGTTTCCATGTTTGGAAATGTTTTTATTTTGATTGCTGATTGCTAGATACTGTATGTTTAATAGGCATGCTGTTAATATTTTCTACAAGAGCCAAATAAGACAGTTATGCTGTAGTAAGTTCTATATAAGTTATATAACATAAGTTATATTTTGTTCTGAGGTCAATTTGAATCTCATACTAAATTACTGGTGTCCTTTTATCTGAGAAACACTACCTGATTGATCACCTGATGCCTAGAAATTAGCATGCACAGTAGCCCAGCGTTTAGCATTGCTAGCTCACAGTGCTGAGGCCCTGGGTACACTTCTGGACCTGGGGTGCTATCTGTATGGAGCTTGTATGTTCTCCCCATGTTTGCATGAGTTTGCTTTGGGTGCTCCGGCTTCCTCCCACAGTTCAAAGAACTACTGGTAGGTTAATTGGCTTCTGGGATAATTGGTGAGTGTCTGTGTCTTCCCTGCATTGGACTACCATCCAGTCCCAGGTATCTCCTGCTTATTACTTTCTGAGGCTCTGGCTCCCCCGTGCCCCGCGACCCCCTGACCCCCTGACCCTGAATTGGATGAAGCGGTTAGAAAATGGGTGGTTTCTGTTATGCTCTGGTCATGCTCTGCCATAGCAACAACTTGTAAAAAATGCAGATGCTAGGATTTAACTCAAAGAAGGAGCTCAGATCACTGTGTTGGCATCACTGTACAGGTGTCCGGTGTGTTTTAGAACATGTGCTAAAATCTTATTTACTAACTTCTAGACTTTTTACCCCCCATATCAGCCTGCAGGTGCACAGTGGTCTGTGGACACCCTCCTTGCTCTGTCGTAAAAGAGGAAATAAAAAGCAACTGGTTTTGACTTTAATGCACTGAGACTGTGGAACTCACAGAACTCTCTTGTCAGAAAGGCAGCTTCTAATAGCTTTTAAGTGAAGACTAAGAACACTTTTCTATTTTATTAAAATAGATTATATATATATTTTGTTTAAATATATGTTATAAATGTTAAAATGACAGCTCGTATAAGCTTGTATTTTTACCTTTCGATCATTTTTAGAATTGCTTTGAGTTGCTTTTACCATGATAAACAGTACAAAATATGAGGTGTTGAACTTGTCTAAAGTTTTAAAGCGCTTTATGACGTAAAGTGTGATGACAGTCCTTGGCGGTCTATGTAACAATTCTTCTTGAAGTAGGTCATCGGGCCAACAGTATACAAACATTACAGCTCAAGTGCTTTTGTATCTGAACGCTTTTAGGTAAGTAATTTAGCAGCTGCGGTATTAATAATGATTTTAATGGCAAATTCAATTGCAGGTAAAATAAAAATGGCGGATAACTTTCTTTCTAGCTTCGTGAAGCGGTCGCGCCACATTATACATATATACCATAATAAGAAACATAATATGTACAGTAGAATTTTTCACTTTAAGCTGGCATTATCCAGAACCGGGTCAGGGCCCGGACCCGGACCGTGCAGTGTGGTCCGTCGGCCTTCTAAAGATGTTTAGGAGATCGAGGCGCCCTTGGATTTGATTAGAAACTTGCATAATATCTTAACTTGACCCCATTATCTTAAAAAAAACGGCCAGGCCAAGACCAAAGCATGAAGGCTGCGAGGATCGGGGGACTCTCATTTTTCGTCACAGCGTACAGTAGTAGATCAGTAACCTCTGTTTATCGTGATAACCTTTAATTATTTTCCAGTACTTTTTGAAATGATAAAACACATTGTCTCGCCAGTTTTGCTAAAGATACGGTTTTAGTGTTTACGCATAAATTTGTAAGCCGTAGGTTTAAATCTCGTGGTCTTATTTTCTGCATTTTCATCATAAGAGAGGCGCTCGTTTGCGATTTACACGCTGAACATTGTAAGCAGAGGAGCCTTAAGGCACAGCCTCGCCTTAACACCATCGTTTGCATTGTCATTGTCATCCAGAAAAGCAGTCGTAAGAAAATGAATCTGTGGCGGCTCCCAACATTAAAAAAACTATATCTAGACTGCAAATACATCTCAATCTTTTTATCAACACGTTTTAAGAGCCCTCTCCTTTCCACCGGTATACAAGCTAAGAGAGAAATATTGGAAATCCCATCTGAAGTAGCCCTTGTCTCACCTTCGGAGCTGTGAGCGATGGGGATCATAATTAAAAGGGGTACAGTTACTTTGAAAATGTGTATGTGATACTTAAATTTAAATAAAATAAAAAGATAAATTATATAACACAGACTGCTATCTATGTCCATGTGTTTAAGACGTATGAATCGGTTTTAAAACAGGCACACCCCTTTACTTCTCACAAATCCAACTGGAGTCTCAGTCCGCAGTCGCGATGAATTAGGAGCTCAGATGTAGGCTAAGTGATTGCAATTTACTTATTTAAAAGAACCACTTCAAATCAAAAGGGAGACATTTTGTAATGGTAGTTATCGTATTATACAGTATACGTAATTGTAGATATACAGTACATAAAGGGTATGAATAGGTGTGAGCTTTTACTGTATATTTCATATTTTATCTGACCCACTTGTAGAAACCGCCTACTCAGATTTAGTTAAGTGGTCTGCCACCATAAAGACAGAAAAATATAATGACACCCTGTTACATTAACTGTAAAATAAACGCCGTAACTGCGGCCATCTGAAAATTTGGATAAAGATTATACAAACATCCTAAGGAGCTCTATGACATATGAGCGTCGTAATAATGGTTGGTGACCTGACGTAACAGTGCTCCCTGAATTACATGATCTGTATATACCCAAATACAGATATATCACTCAACACGGAGCTGTGTTAGTGAAATGATTGTTCTGATGTACGGCTGATGTCCAAACACTGAAAACATGATTGTGTATGTAGTCGCACTCCCGAGCTCCGTTGGGTATGGTTAAAATAACTTTTTATAGTTCATCACATTCAAAGTGTGTGTACTTGATGAAAGTGTAACACGCATTTGGAGGAGTTATTCAGGATTTTCTTTCATTCAACTATTTCAAGACCCATTATTTTCAGATGTTGTAGTATACGTGAATAATGAAAGGCCTTCATATTACAGAATGAAGGAATGACTTCGCAGGTGTGAAGAATAAAAGATTAATTCAGCTCACTTTGGGGAGTTTCACAATGGCCCTCCTTATAGAAATGTGGGTTTGATTAAAGGAGTGAAGAAAAAGCACTGAATAATATTTGCTTCTGTAAACGTAATCATCTCAAAATATGGTTGAAGAAATTGAAGAAGGTTAAACATAATCCAAAACGTATAAGGTCAATTTAAGTACAACCAGAATTCTAGTGTTTATGCAATGCATCTGTGGGTTGATATGAAATATGGCCGTACTTAAACTAAACGAGGTTATCGAGAGCATATTCCGAATACGGCTTTGGCCAGTTGTACTGTGAACTGCGAGGACCGTATCTTATCCTGAACTGGCTGTGCGAATACCGTCCTCTGCTGGCAGAAGGAATAGATTACAACGGCACTGTATTGGCGATTAGTCCTATTGCTAGAATATTGAAACAACAAGGAGTCCGCGGAGTCAAGCAATGCTGAATAAACAAGTACCTGTAACGATGCTGTGTAGAGGTGAAAAGGATCCGATGCAGATGCAGGAGTCGCAGGGAGGTAAGTAAACGTACCGAGCAAATCCAGGAGCTGAGCCGTAGTCCGAAGGCGAAGGTAAGTCGAGATCCGGTAAAGGCACTGGTGGCGAACAATCCAAAACGTGAGACAGAATCGTAGTCGAAAAGAGAGCTACAGGGTCAAATCCAAAACAGGCAATGATAGCAAACAATCCAAAGGGCGAGACGAGATCCGAAGTCCGAAGGCAAAAGGTGCAGGCAGAATTCCAGGAAGGCAAAAGAGGGGTGAGAACGCTAGGCTGAGCAACAAGAAGAGAACTCAATACCGAGCAACGGGAATCAGGTACGAATGGTATAAATAACCCGGCGTGCCGCACGGTAGAGCAATTGCAGGTGTGTTAACTCGTGCGGCGGCGCTTGTTAGAAGTAATCCGCTGCTGGTGCCGATTGGCTCGCTTACGTGTTGATCTCCGCTGGCTGGTGGTCGTGACAGTACCCCCCCCTTCACGGGCGGCTCCCGACGCCCGAGACGGCCGATTAGGATAGTCCCTGTGAAAGTCACTGATTAGTGTAGGGTCCAAAATATCCTTCTCTGGAACCCAAGATCTCTCCTCGGCACCAAAACCTTCCCAGTCGACTAAATACTGCAGGGTACCGCGGTTCCATCTGGAGTCAATGATCTTGTGGACCGTATAAGCCGGGCGCCCCTGAATGCGACGAGGAGGTGGCGGGCGATGTTGGGGAGCCGCAAGGGGCGAGCGGTAAACAGGTTTCAGGAGGGAGACATGAAATGAGGGGTGGATTCTGAGGGTAGGGGGGAGAGCAAGACGGAAGGTAACCGGGGTGATCCGGGAACGAATCCGGAAGGGACCAATATATCTAGGCCCAAGCTTTTTGGAAGGCTGATGTATAGGTAGGTTCCGTGTAGATAACCAAACAAACTGTCCTTTCCGAAAACGAGGGGCTGGTCTGCGGTGTCGGTTGGCGAATTTGGCGTGGCGCTGGGTTGACTTAATAAGAGCTGTCCTCGCCATTTTCCAGGTCCTTCGCAGTTTGGCAATATATTGTTGCACGGACGGCACTGCCGTGAGTGGAGGTGTGACAGGGATGAGAGTGGGCTGATAACCTAAAGAACAAAGGAAAGGAGAGAGACCTGTGGAGGAGGAGGTAAGAGAATTGTGGGCATATTCTGCCCAGGGAAGTAGTGATGACCAATCATCCTGTGAGCTGGAGGTGAAGGCTCTCAAAAAGGTCAGGAGGCTTTGATTGGTCCTTTCCACCTGACCATTGGCCTCAGGATGATAACCAGAAGTCAAAGATACATGAGTCCCTAGAGTTTGACAGAAAGCCTTCCAAAAGGCCGAGATAAATTGCGGTCCCCTGTCCGAGACAACGTCATCAGGCAAACCATGTATCCTAAAGACCTGTTGTACAAACAAAGATGCCATTTCCTGGGCTGTGGGCAATGCTGGGAGGGGGACAAAATGGGCTGCTTTGGAAAAACGATCGGAGACCACCATGATTACCGTATGACCCTGACTGTTAGGAAGGTCCGTAATGAAGTCAACAGCTATGTGGGACCAAGGGCGGTGTGGGATTGGAAGGGGGTGAAGGAGGCCAGCCTTCCTAGAGCGCGGAGTCTTGCTCCTGGCACAGACCGGGCAAGCCCGGACGTACTCTGCTGCATCAGATCGCATGGAAGGCCACCAAAAGTCCCTGGTGAGGAGGTCCAGAGTGCGTCTGCATCCCGGGTGGCCGGCGAACCGGGAATCATGTCCCCACTGCAAAACCGCAGAACGTAAGTTGTTCGGGACGAAAAGCTTATCCGGGGGGCAGCACAGAGGAACTGTAGTTCCGTTGAGGGCACGCCTGACCTGATCTTCAATGGAGCAATGAATCGCTGCCACGATTCTGTTAGGAGAGATGATTGGTTCAGGTGTGTCGTCCAAGTCTGGGGGGTCATGGAGCCGAGAGAGTGCATCAGCCCTCCCATTCTTCGAGCCAGGAGTGTAAGTGATAACAAAATTGAAACAAGAAAAGAAAAGTGACCAACGGGCCTGACGCGAGTTGAGGCGCTTGGCCGATTGAATATAGGACAGGTTCTTATGGTCCGTAATAATGACAAAGGGGTGCTGAGCCCCCTCCAGCCAGTGTCTCCATTCCTCGAGGGCCAGCTTGATAGCTAGGAGTTCCCGATTGCCCACATCATAGTTAACCTCAGCAGGAGAGAGCTTCTTCGAAAAGAAAGCACATGGATGAGGAAGGCGATCCTCTTCGAGGCGCTGGGAGAGGACTGCACCAACCCCATGGGCAGAGGCGTCAACTTCAACAATGAAAGGCCGGGAGGGATCCGGATGCCGTAGGAGAGGAGCGGAGCTGAAGAGACGTTTCAAGCGCAGGAATGCCTGGTTAGCCTCCGGATTCCATTTACCCCGACTAGGACGGTTGCGGGTCAGAGCCGTAATGGGCGCCACCACGGAGCTAAAGTTCCGGATGAATCGCCTGTAGAAGTTGGCAAAACCTAGAAAGCGTTGGATTTGCTTCAAATTATGTGGCACAGGCCAATCATTGATAGCTGCCACCTTGGCTGAGTCCATCTCGACTCCAAGAGGAGAAATAATGTAGCCCAGAAAGGGAATCTTAGAAGCATGAAAAATGCATTTCTCAAGCTTGGCGTAGAGCTGGTTGTCGATGAGTCTGGACAAGACCTCCTGGACGTGATGGACATGTTCCTGAGGGTCGGTGGAAAAAATGAGGATGTCATCCAAGTATACCAAGACAAATTTTCCAATAATGTCCCTGAAGATGTCATTTATGAAGGATTGGAAGACTGCCGGGGCATTAGCGAGTCCAAAAGGCATCACCTGATATTCATAGTGGCCGTGCGTGGTCATAAAGGCCGTCTTCTACTCATCCCCTTCACGGATCCTGATTAAATTATAAGCCCCTCGTAGATCTAGTTTTGAGAAAATGGAGGCTCCACGTAGGGACTCCAGAGCTACTGGGATTAAAGGCAAGGGGTAGGGATGTTTGACTGTAATGGAGTTCAGGCCTCTGTAATCAATACACGGCCTCAAGGAGCCGTCCTTCTTCCCTATGAAGAAGAACCCAGCACAGGCTGGGGACGAGGAGGGACGAATAAAACCAGAATTCAGGGCCTCCTTGATATAATCCTGCAGGGCTTCATTCTCTGTCTGAGTGAGAGGGTAGATCCGTCCTTTGGGTGGGAGTGCTCCTGGAAGCAAATCTATTGCACAGTCATAGGTGCGGTGAGGGGGGAGCGATAGAGCTTTCTGTTTGTCAAAGGCTTGCTTCAAATGTGCATATTGGGGGGGAATAATAGAGTGTTCTTCCAAGAGGTTTACTGAAGCAGCAACCTTGAGTGGAGGACGACAACAGTTGTCACGACAGGCATGGCTTCAGGCAATGATCTCATTCTTGGCCCAGGAGATGTGGGGATCATGCTTTTTGAGCCAGGGAAGGCCCAGGATCACAGGGTAAGCAGGGGAGTCCAGGAGAAGGAGTGAAATGTCCTCCACGTGAGTGGCACCAACAGTAAGGGATAGGGGAATGGTCTGCCAGGAAATACGTCCAGGAGCGATCGGTGACCCATCCAACGTTTGAATGCAGATAGGGGGTGAAAGCGGAGCAAGAGGAATATCCCACTTCTTAGCAAAAGAGGCATCCATAAAATTCCCAGCTGCCCCTGAATCCACCAAAACCGAAAGGGGAAGGTGCGTGTCCATCCAGGAAATCTCAGCTGGGAATAAAGGCCCTGAAGAGGATTGTGAAAAAACAGCACTACTGACACTAACAGTAGGCAGTGGGGGAGCTCGAGGTGGATGTGGGGGTCTCAAAGGACAAGTAGCGAGCAGGTGACCCGACGCAGAGCAGTACAGACACAGCCCCTCCTGACGGCGCCTTTCCTTTTCCTCCAAGGACAGGGGTGCATGTGGCAGGGTGGGCGCCACGAGGGGAGGACCCATGGGCCGCACAGGTCTGCTTCCTGGGTGTCTCTCCGCTCTCCGCAGCCGAATGCGAGTGTCCAATTCAACTACCGCAGCGATAGCCGCCTCTAGAGACCAGGTTGGTAAGGACATGAGCACCAGGTGGTCCTTTAGATCCTCCGAGAGACCCTTAGCAAAGAGGCAAACCAAAGCTTCCGGGTTCCAGGCAGACTCCGTGGCGAGGGCTTGGAATTCAGCCACATAATCTTGCAGTGGTCTGTCGCCCTGGCGAAGAGAGGAAAGCCGAAGGCAAGTCAAATCCGGGTTGCTTTGAGAAAAACGCGCCTGGAGACGGTCAGCGAAAAGCTGAAAGTCAGAGAACAGCTGCTCTCCTCTAGCAAGCAATACTGCAGCCCAATCCAATGCTTTGCCTGTGAGCAAGGAAAGTGTGAATCCGATCCTCTGTCGAGAAGTAGAAAAACGCTCAGGCTGCAGCTGAAAAGCCAGGGAGCACTGGGCAATAAAGCCCCTGCAGCCTGCAGGATTGCCGTCATACTTCTCCGGGAGAACAAATGGTAAAGTTGAGGGAGTGGTGGGCGGGGCCGCGGTGGTTGGAGCAGGTGTTTGTAAAAAAGGTGTTGTAGGAATCGGTGCGGGAGCCGGCGAAACAGGGGAAGAAAAAAGCCAGGCGACTTGGTTAGTGAGCAGTTGGAGAGAAGATTGAAGCTGGGCGATGGTCTGGGATTGCTGCGGGAGAAGGGAACGAAGGGTCTGTGCGTCTGCGGGATCCATAATCTGGCTCGGTATTCTGTAACGATGCTCTGTAGAGGTGAAAAGGATCCGATGCAGATGCAGGAGTCGCAGGGAGGTAAGTAAACGTACCGAGCAAATCCAGGAGCTGAGCCGTAGTCCGAAGGCGAAGGTAAGTCGAGATCCGGTAAAGGCACTGGTGGCGAACAATCCAAAACGTGAGACAGAATCGTAGTCGAAAAGAGAGCTACAGGGTCAAATCCAAAACAGGCAATGATAGTAAACAATCCAAAGGGCGAGACGAGATCCGAAGTCCGAAGGCAAAAGGTGCAGGCAGAATTCCAGGAAGGCAAAAGAGGGGTGAGAACGCTAGGCTGAGCAACAAGAAGAGAACTCAATACCGAGCAACGGGAATCAGGTACGAATGGTATAAATAACCCGGCGTGCCGCACGGTAGAGCAATTGCAGGTGTGTTAACTCGTGCGGCGGCGCTTGTTAGTAGTAATCCGCTGCTGGTGCTGATTGGCTCGCTTACGTGTTGATCTCCGCTGGCTGGTGGTCGTGACAGAGTCAGCATGCAGCATTCAACACCATTAGGTTTAATATTAAAAAGTTGTGTATTTCCTGAATTGTTTTTTTTATTCTTTTCTATTAGACCATACTAGACTGTGCAGGATATCATTTATTTGCCATTTTTGCCTTTTCCAGATACCTGGGAAACAAAGCTCATATCTCATTTGCCAATGGAGCCCAGTCCTAAGCCTGGTGCTCTGTCCCCCTCCCCGAAGGACACAGACTCGAATCGACCCGCGCCCTTAAGGCGACAGGATCTGATCTCCACGTACTTCCCGCCTCCCAAGATACAGCTTCTGAAGGACACCTTCCAAGAGAAACTGATGCAGGAAAAGGAGAAAAAAATGATCGCCATATACAATCGACGGCAGGAGGCGGCTCTACAGAAGATGAGAAAATCTTTCCAATATGTCAAATACGCTGCGGAGAAGAAGACGGGGAACAGCTATCGTTTCCAAACCCAACAGGGCCCCGAGAAGAACATTGTGGGGTATGATCGGTCTTACCCCCTGAAGCCTATGGGTAACAGGAAAGTCTCCGGCCCTGGTGAGGTTCGGGCTGTGGACCGCCCGGAAGCACAGAGTGAGTCCTTGTTTGCCCCCACCCCGCCTCAGGATGGTCATGAGAGGCCCTGCGAGAGGCCGGGCAGGAGGGGCTCAAGAGTACGCAAACCTAAGGACAGGACTGTCCTCCCCATGGTGGCGACCCCTCCAGGGCAATGCCCTTCTCATGCCAATGGGAAGGAGCACTTTCAGTTGCAAGAGGAGCTACGAAAAGTGGCCGAGGCAGAGGCCGCGCTGAAGGAGGCGCATCGCCGGAGGGAGGCCAGTCTGCAGGATGTGATGCGCCGGAAGGAGGCCATGATGAAGGACGAGATTCGCCAGAAGGAGGCCATGATGCAGGCGAAGCTCTTTAGAGCTCAGGAGGAGCTGAGGATGGTTCAGAGAGAGATGGAAGACTCCAGAGAGGTGGCCGGAAGGGAAAATAGAGGACTCCTGACCCGAAGGAAGACACTCCAGGCGAGGCAGAGCGAGCTTCGCCCCAGAGGACCGTGGGCCAACCACCGCTCTAAGGCCGTGCCTCTTCTGACCTGCAGAATGGAGAAGCAAAAAGCCTTCACTCCAAGGAAAGCCCTTCCTTTCAAAGGAGACAACCTTGATTATGGTTCTCCAATGGAAGACGGCGGATGCGCAGAATCGCACTTTCCCTCTGCGCTTTCCCATCAGGAGAGACGTCAAGTGAGCCCTTGCAGCCGTGGGCTAGAAGACGTCCCCTGTGGAAGGAGAAAGTACCTCAAGAAAGCAAGGCTCCCTGAAAGTGACGTGTCAGCGGCACAGGCCGCGCAGGCCCACTTCAGAAATAACACCGCATGTCTGGATGAACAAACTCTGTCAGTGGAAAACAGATATTTGTCCCCTACAAGTCTGATCTGCCCTACCGCTGAGCAATTTCCATATGAGAATAGCCAGAGTGGAAACCCTCAGCTGGTGCCCTGTGAACTGTGTCACAGGAAGTTTGCTGTAGAGAGGTTGGAGAAACACAGCAAGATCTGCAAGAAGCTTCAGAATTCAAAGAGGAAGGTTTTTGACTCTTTCAAGCACAGGGCCAAGGGAACAGAACTGGAGACATACATCCATAAGAAGAAGGTTAGACCGCCAATCGTGGTAAGGGCTATCCTTAAACTCTTTCCAAGCTTCCCTTGTTTTCTCCTAGAGTCAGACTCAGCTTATAAATCAATGTAAACAATAAATAAGTGTTTTATGAAGTACTCTTCTGAAAAACTGCCGCAAAGACACATTTGCCAGACAGAATAAATGGGTCTAAGTGACTTCTGAATTCTGTTGTAAAAATCTACATGAGATATCAAGCAAATAGCACTCACGGGAAACAAAACCATAACTAAATTGTACTCTCTACCCAATGACATGAAAGGTAGGCCCAGAAAGCTAAGTTATTACTGTATTGATATTTTCTTGCCTTGTGAATGGTTTGCGACCAGACTGTGTACGCAGTGCTAGTCTGGACTTTTTCTGGAAGCTGTTTCATTGGTTTCATTTCCTGTTCCCAGCTGAGAAAGAACAACTGGAGGCAGAAGCACGAGGATTTCATTCGGAGCATCAAATAGGCCAGGGAGGTGCAGCAGGTGATCACGCAAGGAGGGAAGGTTGTGAACCTGCCCCAGCCCCCCGCGAATCCAAACCCCGACTACGTGCCCTGCCCTCACTGCGGCCGGCGCTTTGCCCCCAGGCCGGCACAGAGGCACATCCCCAAGTGTCAGCACATCAGGAGCCGCCCTCCTCCTCCTCCTCACAGATGAAAACTGATGTGAAGAAGAGTAAAAGAGTCATGATCTTGGCTCACGACTCACGTCCTGCTTTTTCTTTTTAGAAATATATTTAGCACAGTTCATCCGTATGATGATAAAAAAAATGTTACCTTGTTTTAATAAAATGATTTTTTTTTGGTGGACTGGTGTTTGCGTAACTGTGGTTATTTCAGTTTTTTTTCCCTTGCGAAAATGTGTGTCGACCGTGAAAATAAATTTCAAGCTGTTCTTATCATTCATACACCTTGACCTTCTAAAAATAATTGTTCAACCTGGAACGTACAATTAGCAGGCAATAGAACAGGTCACATTGGCCTTGGAACCATCAAAAAGTAGTATTCACACATTCTCTGCATCAATTTTCCTTTAAAACAACTGAAAAAGCAAGGTAAAGTGTGATTGATTTTTTTAATTAAAGTTATTTGATTTAATTTATTTAATTTTCATAATATTTGAAATATGTTGGGATTAATGTGACTCAATATTATCTGCAGCTCTTACACTCCAGGCACCTGATAAAGTGGAACACAGTGTCTTTGCCTTACATGGCGCTCAGCTCTTCCTCAATCCCAGCAGAAGCAGCAGCCTCCGGGTCCTGCCTCATGCACAGCTTAAAATGCAACACCGAGTAATACAACAAACAACAGGGAAAACCATTCACGATCAGACACATCCGTTGATTGCTGGCTCTCAGTAAAGGGACATTGCTGTGGTCCACGCATGAATCTGTTTTCTAAGTGCCTTATCCAATACGGTGTTGAGGCCAGTTTTCCCAGAAGCCAATTAAAGGGGAACACACAATAACTTGTAAAACCTCCAATTTACATCACAAAATAGACTACATTTCAAGGTTAAAGAATTACCATGTTCTGCGATTCAGAACGAGGCAGCAAAACTTCCTGTAATCTGATGTGGCCCTATAACATTGTAAAGGAGCAGGCTTGTGAATACATCTCGTTTAATCCAATGGAAATATTACTCTCAACTTTTTTACGTTTTTGCCAATAAATAATAATATATTGTTAACTCTGCATAAAGAACCTTGGAATGGAATGTTTTTTGCAGTGAAATATTTGCTGCATAACCTATACCTTTTCTCTCCTACATCACATTGCATTAGTCATTACAGTGATTAGTGAGCAGGAAAGGCTGCATCACATCGCAATTTGTGTGGAACTTGAATGCGAATTTGTTACAACATGGCATAACTTACAGTACTTTCACAAAGTTCATGATTTTGTGCTCAATTTTGAGTTTGTAAAGTTTTTTCTAAAATGTCAATGATTTTATTTTGTGACTGAAATTAAATAATTTTGTGTCTGCAAAATTGGGACTGTAGTTGCACCTTAACCTACTAGTACTGTATGTCTTTGGACTGTGGGAAGAAACTGGAGCACCTGGAAGAAATCCACACAAATGAAGGGAGAACATACAATTCCATCCAGACTGCACCCCAGGAATTGAACCCAGGACCCCAGCTCTGTGAACCACAGTGCCACCTCATTGCTATAGTCACTATAATTAATGTCGAAATACATTTGCAAATGAGCAGCCTGGGATCCAAAAGGATGAAGACAAGGATCCAAACAAAGCACTTTCCCAAAGCTTGGCTTTGTACAGTATATCATACAGGGCTTGATGCAGAAGGCAGATAATCTAAATCCATGCAATAATTGCTAAGGGAAAGTGACTTTGTGTTTTTGGAGGGAAGTCACTCAACATGGAGCTGTGTTAGTGAAATGATTGTTCTGATGTACGGCTGATGTCCAAACACTGAAAACATGATTGTGTATGCAATCGCACTCCCGAGCTCCATTGGGTATGGTTAAAATAACTTTTTATAGTTCATCACATTCAAAGTGTGTGTACTTGATGAAAGTGTAACACGCATTTGAAGGAGTTATTCAGGATTTTCTTTCATTCAACTATTTCAAGACCTATTATTTTCAGATGTTGTAGTATATGTGAATAATGAAAGGCCTTCATATTTCACAATGAAGGAATGACTTTGCAGGTGTGAAGAATAAAAGATTAATTCAGCTCACTTTGGGGAGTTTCACAATGGCCCTCCTTATAGAAATGTGGGTTTGATTAAAGGAGTGAAGAAAAAGCACTGAATAATATTTGCTTCTGTAAACGTAATCATCTCAAAATATGGTTGAAGAAATGAAAGAAATTGAAGAAGGTTAAACATAATCCAAAACGTATAAGGTCAATTTAAGTACAACCAGAATTCTAGTGTTTATGGAATGCATCTGTGGGTTGATATGAAATATGGCCGTACTGCATTTCGAACAAGTTGTAAGGGATTTAGCCAGGAGAGGTATTCTCATTCACTCAGTAAGGTCTTTATTCATTTTGCAATATGGGAAAAAGCCATCACCTGTCTCCGCAGAGAAGTGAAAGCTGATTCAAAAGCAAGCAGGGAGACCCCTTGTTTTATATCTTTTTTAAGCTGATGCAACACTTCAAGGACAGGCAAAGCAGTCATTTTCCATTCCTTATCAGTTTTTGCTTTAAGCAAAGAAGAGCAGTTATTCAAATGGTTTCTCACACTCCCTTCTTCAAGCAGCCGAGATAAACAGTATTAAAACATCCTGTGCCCTTGACAAGTTGGGTGCTATCACACTTTGTTCTAAGTATCCAGCTGCTTCTGCAGCACAGCTCTGTCCGTAAACAACATAGAATAAAACACTTTTTCTCAGTAACTTTTCATTACATTCCCTCCTTTTTATCCTTAAATGTGTTCATACCACAGAGTCCTCATAGGGGTCACCCTAGTCAGACAACAGCACAACAGCAAAAACACTACAACAGGCATGAATAGCTTTAAGAAAAACAGTCCCCATGACCCAAAAAATGATTTTAACCATGAAAAGAAGGGGAACTCATTGCCAATGCCCTGTTCTTGATTTACCCTGTTCTTAAGTTCTTTCAGCCGGTGTATTGCGAGGGTGAGGTGACCATGGTCATCATCACTAGCAGGGATATACAGATGCAGCCATTCAAAACAAGCGGGCGATACCGCATTATTTTGCGGTGTGCTTATCGCGGTGTAACACAAGTTACCATATTAATACCGTGTATTCTCGCATAGTACCGCATAATACCACATGTTCTAATGAATGACCTTGGACAAGCTGTAAACTCAAAGTATTGCCCTGGTCCACATTCTTTTTTTCATTGACCGTCTTTGTAAAAGTAACACCACAGTATTTCGTTGATCCAATCACGCATTTGTTTCCAATCATGCAAAGTACAGTCATTTTTGAGAATCTCCAATTCACCATGCCTTTTGCATGCTCATAAGAGATATTGATTTAGGAACATAAACATATTACTGTATGCAAACTGTACTGTATACAGTATGTATATGTATATTTAATGTCTTTACTGTGCCCGTTTAAGTATTAAATATTTATATGGAATTTTACCACTGAAGGGAAATCTTAGTAGCTGAGCATAAAAAGAATAGGAGCATAACGCGTGTGAAGGCCATAAACGATATTAATTTTGGAACATAAACATACAGTATTACAGTATGTAAACTGTATATGGCTGGTCTCGGTACAAAAATACACACCAGTATTCCATTTCTCCCTAAACAATATTAAGCATCGAAGTCTTTAACTAACATGTGAAATAACGTGTGTATAAAAAGTGGTAGTTTTAAGCTTTTCTGCAAATACGCTCAATACAGGAGCAAACAAGCATACTTTTAGAATTTGATTAATAGGGAATATAATATGGAATCGCATATCTAAAGAAATTAATAATGATATAATTCTATTCATGTGCTGAACTTGTAAGCGAGAGGTTGGCTGTTCAAATCCAGCCTGTGCCATGACTTTTCTTTTAACAAGCATTAATTGAAAAAATAAAATAGCAATATTATGGACAATTAATTGACTTTTTATATTTCTAAATATCACAACATGTTGGAATCTAAGTCATTTTTTAATAACAATGAATAGTCACCACGCATGCTTACACAGCTCCCTGGGTAAAGTATCACAAAGTCTTAGAGAACTTAACATTTTTATTATCAACAAATTGTAAATACGCTGTTTACATTGGGGTTATTCATATTTCACTTGAGTGTATGGGGGATTGTCAGCAGACCCCCCCCCCCTCTTAGACTGCGCAAACAATTTTTTAAATTTTTAGAAAGAAATGGCGGCTGTATGCTTTACAATATAAACATTTACTGTCAAACTTTAAATCAACAATTGATTTAAAGATGATCTGTCAAAGTGCAATGGAAAACAATATTTTTGTTTTTGTTGTTTTTATCCCGTAAGGCGCTTTGAGAAGCCACCTTTAAAGGCGCTATATAAAGGCACTGATTCCTATGGAATGTGTATTCTTTCTTCTTTTTTTCAGCATGGAATAAACCTATTACGTGATTTTAAGGTTTGTGTGAGAAGCCAGGGTATCCGCTTGTTCTCCCCACCGCCTCTCTCTGTGTACAGTAGAGCCTCCTGTCCTGACTGGTGGAGCTCATACAACTGTGTCTGGAGAGGATCCATGGTATCAGGGTCAACCCCATGGCTATGCAGCTTGTTTCCCCCCCTGCACCTCTCTGTGTACAGTAGAGCCTCCTGTCTTGACTGGTGGAGCTCATTCAGCTGTATCTGGAGAGGATCAAGCGGGGTATCAGCTTCAAACCCACGGCTGGGCAGCTTGTTCCCCCCTCCTGCCCTCCTCTGTGTACAGTAGAGCATTCTCTCATGACTGGTGGAGCTCATACAGCTGTGTCTCGAGAGGATCCAGGGTATCAGCTTCAACCCCATTCCCCCCTCCCGCCCCTCTCTGTGTACAGTAGAGCCTCCTGTCCTGACTGGTGGAGCTCATACAGCTCTGTCTGGAGAGGATCCAGGGTATCAGCTTCAACCCCACGGCTGGCAACTTGTTCCCCTCTACCACCCCTCTGTGCGTACAGTAGAGCCTCCTGTCCTGACTGGTGGAGCTCATACAGCTGTATCTGGAGAGGGAGAGAGAGAGGGGTGCGGAACCAGGGAACTATTTACATGGAAAACGGGCGATCTCCCCAGCCCGTATGCCCCTTTCACTGTGTGGCAGCTGCAATAGTCAGCGGCCTACCTAAACCCCGCCCTGACCACTCCTGTCCTGCCCCTCACCGCGCACCCCAGCCGGGTGTTCTTCAGCCACCCCCCAGGGCTAAAGCGCTACAATGCTAAAAATAAGATACACTCTGCAGACATTCACAACAGCGACTGTCAGAAGATAGGACACAGCAACTCAGACACCCATTGAATGGAAAGGGACACTTTAATGTTCTGTGCGGGTGGTACAGCACCCCACCGCGCCCGCGCGCCAGCAAAGTGAGAGATACACACCAGTTTTCATTGTCAAAAAGTAATTGTTTTTTACTTTTGTACAATTTGTTTTACATTCCTCTTGTTTAACAGGAATGTTTTGTTTCTGGACAGACTGTTAAACTAGGGGAAAGAGTGCCTCTGAAAGACGGGTTCCTTTCGCGAAGTCTGGAGACATTAGAAGCTTGCCACACCCGGACTGTTACACCAACGCATTAGCAAGTTAAAGCTATCCCATTGAGGAGCTGGGCGCAATAATTGTTTTGTTCCTTGATTTTCTGATCTGCAAGGCCATTTGAATTCTGTCTGGCATTGCCAGATTGTGAAAAAATAAAAGTATTTAAATCATAAGATACAATCTACAGACATTCACAACATATACATATCTTAAAACATTTACATATCTTGTTAAATTATTACTTTAAATATGTACTTTAAGTTACTGAAACACCCAGTTAATAAAATCGTTGCAATTTTGTTCTTGTTTGGAGGTGGGGATATTCTGACAACAATTGATTTAAAGACAATCGGTCAAAGTGAAATGAAATACAATATTACGCTGGGTAAACGTTCCGAGGTCAAATTCTTTCGTGATGGGGGTACCTTTAAAGGTCTAAGCCGGAAACCATCATTATGTCTCATTTTTGATTCTCTCTTCCAAACGAGAACAAAATTGCTACAATTTTATTAGCGGGCTGTTTCAGTAACTCAAAGTATTCATTTAAAGTAATAATTTAACAATAAATCCCGCACCCAGCAGAAGAATCCTACTCCGTTGGGCTGCTGAGCAAGGCCCTTAACCCCAACTGCTCCAGGGGCGCTGTACAATGGCTGACCCTGTACTCTGACCACAGGCTCTCTCCCTATCTCTTTCATCTGTGTGTCTGTGTATCTCATGGAGAGCAAGCTGGGGTATGCGAAAAGATAATTATTATTGCAAGAAATTGTAAAGGGTTAATAAAGTAATGTTGTTGTATATCTAAGCAAGTGTTCCTGCATCCCTCTTCTGCACTATAGGCATGGCTTTTATTATGTTTGCTCCATTTCTAAAACTTTTTGCTCATGTGCATTTTTGTATTTTTTTACACCTCTAGCACTTTAACGTCCTGAATTTTCATTTGCCTTAATTTGTAGAATAAATTTGAGTTTTAGCCTTAAAAATCTTAAGTTTTCACTATCTTTTGTTTCTTGTCCTACAACTGTTATTATTGATCACCATGACTTCATTCAGCCTTTCCTGAACGTCTATGACAGGTGGAGAGATTGCTGTTTCTGGTGCGATCTTTTGCAGCTGCCATTTCACTGTTTTAAACGAACAAGAAATTAGATTGTTCATAAATCACTTATTCTATATAAATACAGCGTAATTGCCCTCCGAAAATCCTCTTTTTCTTGTTCGTTTTAGAGACCTTGATCGAAACTGATTTTAGATGTCAGAAAGGATTTATTTTCTCTGTATTTCCTACATTGCTTTGTCGAGATTTCAACTATAAATCGTACACTAATTAATAGCAGTAAATACTGATGTTTTGCTCCCTCTTACCACAAAAATATATATGTTTTGTAGCTGGGATGAACTTTATTTCGTACGCGTAGCTACTGCGATTTGGACACGAAGCGGTTAAAGATGGCGGCAAATCAGGCACCCAGAGAGGGGGGGGGAGGCGTCTTCTCGCCTCCATAACTAAAATGCCAAATAGGAGTGGCTTAAGCGACATACACAGTCGTGTAACTGACAGTTTGAGGTAGCCTATCGTGTAAATTTCGCTTTGTTGCTGATAGGTTAAGCTTTCGAAACTCTGCCCCAAATTCATGTGACTGATTTTTCGCCCTGTTTCGTTGGTTAAACGCAATGATCACAAGCACCACCATGGTAACTGGGATGTGTAGTTTTTAATTCCGTTTGAATTATAACTGTACGTACTGTCTTCATATTTGGCCAGGGCTTTAAAGAGAAGGCGCGCCAAAAAATGTCGGTGCCGTCGTCTCCGCTTTAAAGGTACAACCGTGCTGGAAGAATTTGACCTCGGAAGTTTGCCCAGCGCACTTCAAGTACTGCACCTTCTCACACGTGTAGCCAGCTGCGTTGAGCCGTGGTTATATGATGTCATCTTTTATTTTATTATTTTATTTTGTGAACTTCCCCCAGATGAGTTCCGTTTTTCTGTATGGAGTTGGCTTTGCGACAGCCCTTGGGGTTTGTGAAGGTGCCCCTGGGGTCACAGGCGGCTCGTTTCTCTGGGGAGCCCTCAGACGCGCTGTGGCCGCCAGTCGGGTGAGACGCCAGCGGCATTTTTAATTTTATTTTCATTACAGATTCGAGTGGCGACATTATATATATATATTATTTCTGTAGTAGTACAGTTGTGTGCCAGATGAATCGCGGTAATGCACGAAGGTGATGTTTAATGCCTCACACGGTGTTGACCCACATGTTGTGTTTTGCTGAGCAGGAGAGAGAGAGACATTCAGCGTGTGTGACGCCAACGGGTTTTCTGTTCTAGAGGCTCTGTCATCCGTTGTGTTATAATTGTTTTCTTTCTTATTTAGTATTTCAGGTGTGTCGATTTTATGAACCAAATGTGAACGTACAACACGGGAAAAGGTGCATTGTAGAGTAAGATAACGGATATCGGCTTGTATCGTGGAGAGGACGTATAATGTGCTGAAAGATGGGAAGAGAAAGGGGCGATTTCTGCGCGCATTCTAATCATTGTGATTGATTTGATATTGATCTGATATGTGTGGTCATGTGAATGTACATAGATGGTGGGTATGGTGTTAATAATATATGATATGATATAATTACTTGTATATATGATATATCATTCTTTCTATTTTTATATATGGTAATCCTTCTAGATATTATGATTCTGTTTCCCGAAAGCGTCGTAGCGCTAAGAACATCGTAAACTCGCTCTTAAGCTCGATCGTTAATTGACGAGTGTTTCCCAAAACCCATCGTAACTGAAGTAGCACGTTAAATCCTTCGTCATCTACGTGCTCCCCGACCCGCTCGTTCATCACTAAGTGCTTCTTAAACTGGCCTCCTCCTGCCCACCCTGAGCGCCAGAGATCGCCAGACAGAGCACAGTCACTTCACGGCAGGGGCATCCTCTGGGAATACAGGACACTAAGAGTTTATATGAAGGACTTTGATATTGTGTTGTACTGTGTCGGAGGAAATTCGAAAAAAGAACATTTATTTATACAGTGATGAATTTATGAGTCATCTTGGGTATATTTCATATTCATTTTTATACTTGACTAGATGATATTATTTTCAGTCTGAAATGCAGCAATGCATTATTTAAGTGAAATCATTGGGCCTAACATGTATTTATAATGTAGCGCCACGCAGGGCGCTTTAGTCCTGCGCACGCAAGGCGGGCTGAGAACAGCACCTGGGTTCTACCGGACTGTATAGCGGGACGGAGGCTGGGATACAGTCTCTTCCCTTCAGGTGTGTGTGTGTGTGTTAGTGAAGGTGCAGCGCTGTAACCCCTGTCCCTGTGTGTGTACCTTTCCCGATTCGAGTTAATAAATGTGTTGTTCAGCCCCAGTCCTGAGTCCCACGCCTGCTCCATTCCGTACCCAAACCCGCGGTCGATACCGCGTAGTTCAACACCGTTTGATGTTCTGTCGTGATTGTTGACGGTAAAGCTTAGATCTACTTGTTTTTAAATTTGATTATAGGTCCTGTATTTGTTGAGTGACACATGCCAAGCTTAGTAGTTAATGTTTCCATTGAGTTCCAGTACACCCAATAACTATAAATAACAGTTTTTCTCATGAAATATTGATTCTTAACTATGGCAGCGCGCCAAAAAATATTGCTTTAAATCAAGGACGTCGTGCGGGACGCATACACTGTCCACGCAGTTAATCTTGGTTTTCTTTTACGGCATGTCAGTCATTTCTTTTCTTTGCTCTTAGAAACAATAAGGTCCCTTTTTGTGCCTATCTATATGCTTTTGCTTAAATTATGATGTCAAGTTTACTTCATATTCCTTTTCACAACTTTATTTTATCCCACTGAAGGACCAAAACCGACACCATATAATGAAAGAATTGTCAATCGATTGTTTACATACGTACATACGTACATCGTAAAGTTGCTTGAAAGTCTCTAAGATTAGTTGTTTTCGGGAAACTCACCCCTGTTCTTTATCCTTCTGCTCTCACTGTGTTTAGTACCACCATCTACTGTCTCCTCTAACTGTGTATTGTCAGCATGCATATCTTGTGTATTATTTATTGTTGTTGGTTTTGTCATTCTATTAAGAAGCCACCTTTCAAGGCGCTATATAAGTTAATGTTTATTAATATTATTATTATTATTATTTATTTTTTTTAAGTTGTACATTCTGACGCCATGAGATTTTTAGATTTTGAGATTCTCATATTTTTTCTACAACAAACAGTAACAATGCGCTTGAATGGTTCTGCAAAAGTTTAGCTGTATCTTTAAAGCCATCCTCATCTTTATCAGGTACAAAGAAAAGAAGGTAGGCCGGCTTCTGTTTGGAATGTTTTAGTTAGTTTTAATTTTTTAAACCCCAAGTAAACATATTTTGTGCCTTTCTCTGAACTTTTTTGCATTTCAGTTCAGTTTTTTTAAGCTTATTTTACAGTTGCTAGGTTCCTGAACTGTGCAGTATTTCTTTTGGGTTTTGTGCAAATCATATTCTAACGGTTGGGGGGAAAAAGCACAGGTGCCATCCCACCATTAAACCCTGAAACTTACCTTAGCCGATTCTTCAACTAAACCAGACATGTTAACTAAGTGTTACAGTATGTTCTTCGAATGTGTGTCAGCCAATCAGATTTCAGGACTGGAATTATTGGTTTTGTAATAGGATATATAGTATGGAATCACGTATCTAAAGAAATGAATAATGATATTAATTTAAGGATCTGAATATCTAAAAATATGTATCTATATAGCAGGTAGTATTACTGTATTCCACTTTCTTTGTAAATACGGAATAACAGATTAACAACGCAAAGCTGTGTCACTCTTCTGGGTAAAAAAAACTTTTTGAACACCCTGTTTTTAATAAGCTGCTGAGTAAAGAACAGGAATGTTCCTGCTGTCAGTCTTTACCGAAGATATCCCTAATAGTATTAATAATGAATGACCTTGGACAAGCTGTAAACTCAAAGTATTACCCTGGTCCACATTCTTTGTAATTGTCTTTGTAAACGAAAAAACTTTATTTTGTGTGACGATATAAAGTTTTCACGAAACCTCCTCGAGTTGTGAGAACGCGTGGTTTGTGTATACAGCACATTGTGAATGTTTTCACAGCCTTCACTTTGTCGTTTTTATGTCATTTTTTGACCACGCACGAATATTCTTATGTCCATATCTTCGCTGGGGAATCAGTGCGAATTGTAATACTAATTAAATGACCGCGGGCACTGTCCACCCCCTCTACATTCTCCGAGTAGAATAGGCTAACCTTCTAATGAAAGACAGTCCACCCTCCCCCACGGAAAGGAAAAGTGCCCGCAGGCAGGCAGTATGGTCAGTAACAGTGAACAGTTTTAACTGCACTGCATCCCAGAGAGTACCAGGGCGCATTTTTTCTACTCCCTGGCGGAAACGGGCTTCCATAAGAATCAGTATAGCTTCTGGGAAATCCATTTTTCCTGCATTAAAGTTGAAGTCGTTCAGAGCGCCGTACATTGCAAACTCTAAGCGTTTCATTTTGAGCTGAAGACCCTCACAGCTGAAGAAGGATTCACAGCCGAATCGTGGCAGGCTGACGCGGATGACACTCCTCCATACTCAAGTGAAAAATGAATAACGCCAATGTAAACGTTTTATTTACAATTTGTTGATAATAAAAATGTTAAGTTCTCTAAAGCTTTCTCACTCGAGTATGATAATTTACCTAGGGAGCTGTGTAAGCATGTGTAGGCAGCAAAAGATCAGCTAAACTGGGAAGAAAACACTTTCAGAAAAAATGTTTCAGGTTTCAAGAATACAGATCCCCAGTGCAATTTCAACCAAACCTGTCCCCACACACCCTGTCCCCACTGCGATTAGAATATACACAAAGCACTGAAATCTTTCGAGTAGATGATCAGGTGTTTCGCAGACGTAGGCATAGTACGTAAATCAGGCTTTATGAACTCACACCTGGGATTTGATTAATTAGGGTTATTTATTATTCATAAAGTTCATAAAGCCTGAATTACGTACTATGCCTATGTCTGCAAAACACCTTTTCTAGTTAATGCTACAGTACTTCACTTTCTCGGGCGTGATTTTTTTTGGTAAAATCCAGGCTAGCAGGCTTGTTTTGTGATCTTCCTAAGATTGTTGAGCGCGGTGTCAAAATGTTTCCATATGAAAGGCAGTGACGTCACCATCCTGAGGTGCGTGTGGTAGATCTGTGATGTGGTTGAGCTTGAATTGTGGTGAGCCTCTGATTGGGGGAAAAAAAGACCATGTTGAAAAAATCCTAAAAAGAGATTTAAAGTTTCACATAACAAGGCATGAGGTGTGCTTGCAGCTGTGGGATGCAGTGGTGGCCTGGCACGCTGAGGTGGGCTTTCAGCTGTGTGTGGTCTGACGCAGTGGTGGCCTGGCACGGTGAGGTGTGCTGGCAGCTGTGTGGTGTGACGTAGTGGTGGCCTGGCATGGTGATGTGCGCTGGCAACTGTGTGGTCTGACGAAGTGGTGGCCGGGCACGGTGAGGTGTGCTGGCAGCTGTCTGACGAAGTGGTGGCCGGGCACAGTGAGGTGCCCTGGCAGCTGTGTGGTCTGACGAAGTGGTGGCCGGGCACAGTGAGATGCCTTGGCATCTGTGTAATGAAATGGTGGCCGGGCACAGTGATGTGCACTGGCAACTGTGTGGTGTGATGCAGTGGTGGCCTGGCACGGTGAGTTGCGCTGGTAGCTGTGTGGTATGACGCAGTGGTGGCCTGGTACGGTGAGGTGTGCTGGCAGCTTTGGGACGCAGTGGTGGCCTGGCACTGTGAGGTTCGCTGGCAGCTGTGTGACGCAGCTGTGGCCTGGCACGGTGAGGTGCGCTGGCGGCTGTGTGGTGTGACTCAGTGGTGGCCTGGCACGGTGAGGTGCACTGGCAGTTGTGTGGTGTAACGCAGTGGTGGCCTGGCATGGTGAGGTGTGCTTGTAGCTGTGTGGTGTGACTCTGTGGTTGCCTGTCATAGTGAGGTGCTCTGGCAGCTGTGTGGTGTGACAAAGTGGTGGCCTGGCACGGTGAGGTGCGCTGGCAGCTGTGTGATGCAGTGGTGTCCTGGCACGGTGAGGTGCACTGGCAGCTGTGAGATGTAGTGGCTTCTGGGCACAGTGAGGTGCACTGGCACCTGTGTGGTTTGACGTAGTGGTGGCCTGGTATGGTGAGGTGCGCTGGCAGCTGTGTGATGCAGTGGTGGCTGGGCATGGGAGGTGTGCTGGCAGCTGTGTGATGCAGTTGTGGCTTGGCACGGTGAGGTGTGCTGGCAGCTGTGTGGTGTGACGCAGTGGTGTTCATCAGGCACTAGTTCATCAGTGAAAAGACCACTGGCATTTTTCCTTCCCCCTACATTCTCAGAACAGAATCGAATTTAATATTAGCATAATTTATTACAGTGCTAAGTTTAATATTATTTATTACTAATAGTTTATGCTAACACCTAACTTTCTTAACGCGAGAAGTACTAATGTAAGAACCTACTGTACTGTACTTAAGTACTACCATAAGAAGTACAGCTGTATGCAACAAAAAAAAAGGAGTGGTGAAACAGCCCTACTCATACAGTATCAGTATCAACAGACATTGTATCAGTATCAGTTCTTGCTTTGTGCTGGGTTTAGCAGTTTTCCAAACATAGTCTTTCAGTGAATGCCATACCATCTCTATTGGATTTAAATCTAGATATTCGGCTGGATTTTTCACCCAGTTCACTCGTTCTGCTAAAAGCCTCGCCCTTGCTGCTGTGTGTTTCGGATCGTTGTCTTGAAAGAGACGGTGCCTTGATCCAATGTGCTCCCTGATATATGGGGCGGCATGCTGTGTGACCCCGACTTCCTCGAAGAATTCCCGATCCATAATTCCTTCGAAATAAGATTGTTTTTCAAGCAATGTAATGCAAGGTGCTTTCTAACGTTGGGCAATGTGTTTTTTCTCGAAATTTTGTTTCGAGAGACTAGATAAGTAAAGTGTTTATGATATGTCACTGTTGTGAATGTCTGTGGAGTGTCTGTGGAGTGTATCTTATTAGCCTGTCCTGACTGGTGGAGCTCATCCAGCTGTGTCTGGATATCTTGGTCAAATATTCAGGTAGTATGTATTGTCTGTTTAGGGTTCTGTAGCATTCCACACGGCTGGGCAGCTTGTTCCCCCCTCCCTCCCCTCTCTGTGTACAGTAGAGCCTCCTGTCCTGGCTGGTAGAGCTCATCCAGCTGTGTCTGGCTAATATTAAAGCCAGTACTTTAATATTGTTTTCTGTATGTTTATCAATAGTGGGTATTGCCCTAATTCGGTCCTGCACCCGTTGTTAGGTGTTTTTTAGGTGTTTTTAGGGCTTCAACCAAATATGAACACATGGCTGAAAATGTATACAATTCTAATATTTCCTTTTTACCCATTGAAGGTATAACATATGTGGTGTGAGAATGAGGTCCTCATTTAAGTGCATGAAACTCAGGCACTGGCGCAACAAACTGAACAAAGTTCAAGGGGGTATACGCTTTCTGTAGACACTTTATTTCCTCTTTTTCCATATTCAAAGAAATGATTTGGGAAACCTGTGGGACACTGGAGGTCATTATACATGAACCTCTTTCTGCACCTTTTAAGCCATTGAAACCTAGTTGCCTTGTTAAAAGGTCTAATATTACAGTAGGTGTGGTTTCTGTCTCCTAATTTCTGAGAATGATCAAATTGGGGAATAAGTTGTAGGGAATACCACTCTTGCACTTCTAAGAAAAGACTATCTCAAATGAAACTCGCTATAAAAAGACATCTTGTTGAAAAATTCTTTATTTTTTGTAATTTCTAAAGAAAAAACATTCATCAAGTCCTTCACAAATGTTTTGTTTGTGACTTTCTCTGTCGTTCCCTTTCACACTCAACTGAACTATGTGTTATGTCTTGTAAACGTAATCAAATATTTCACTTAGGTGTGTGGGTTAACACAAACCCATATTGTATGAAACATTCAGTTTTTCATTCACGTTTTTTCTAACAATTGCATCCATGCTAGGACTACAGTAAACAACACTTTTTACTAAAGTAAATGAAATTGTTCATTAAACAAGACACATTGTTTTAAATGTATGCAATACGACGACACTAAAAACAGCACTGAAACTTTTCATTGAAATACTGGACGAGATTGTGCATATTCAATGGTTTCTCCTGGTGCTTTTTTTCATCAGTCTTTTCATATTCTTGTTCTCTACTCAGGTGTCTCCTGTTCCTTTGGTGATGTCTGCTGTACACACATGGTATCATACACTTGAGCAAAGTGTGATACCACCGTTTGTTCTTCTCCTAAAATAAAGATGAACATTGACAAAAGTCAGAAGCACTATTTAACTTGACATGTATGTTGCTTTACTGTATTGCTGTATTTTCCTTGACAACTGAAAGTATATCTCTCAATTTTAATATTGTATTTTTACGCTTGGTTTTTAAAGCACCAAAGCACTATTTGTATGAAAGTTGCTCTATAAATAAAGTTTATTATTATTCTTTTTAATATTATTATTATACTTTGTTACATTTTTGGTTAGGACAAAGATTCTAGTTGAGGTGGCCTCTTTTACCCCATTCCAAAAAATTGGAAAACTACCTTCAGAATACACTGACAATGACCATCTACTGTATCCTCTAACTCTGTATTGTCATCATGCATATCTTGTGTATTCTTTATTGTTGTTGGTTTTGTCATTCTGTAAAGAAGCCACCTTTCAAGGCACT